>NC_090338.1:6193251-6493251 GCF_035084215.1 Heptranchias perlo
TGTGACCTCCTTCCTCCAAATGCCCCTTCTATCCTCGTGGTGCACCACCTTCCTGTGCCAATCGTAAAGTGAATAGGCTCTTCATTACCCGATTGGATGATTCTTCAATGTCAGTCAACAGCCTTTTATCCCCATTTCCGATATTTTTATAACTAATAAACAAAAGTGTTCAAAGAAAATTAAAAAACACAATTTTTTATTGCCCCTCTGATTTTTCTCCTAGATTGCTTACATGAGAGTCCTGGAGATTAGTCTTTAATTCCTGGACACTCCAGGGCAATCCTGGAGGGTTGACAACCCTACTCCATCACCTAGCCCAACGTCAATATGTTTGCACTTCAGGTGGGGTGGGGGGGTTTGGGGAGAGGGTATCACTAGAGAGCAACCAGGAACAGAACCACAGCTGATTTCCCGAATCCTAACCCAGGAGCACTGAAGTCAAATGTAAAGACTCAAACACTGAGTTGCCTCGGATCAATCCTCAATTTAAAGTCAAACTCAAATGAAATACTGTATAAACAGGTAGAAATGGGTAAAGTAGGAATTTTTAAACACACACAACATGCTAGTCACTCTCCTATGGAGAAGACTTACAGATGACAAAGAGCCCATGGAAAACCTGAGGTCCCCTGCAGGGGTCCTGCTAAGTACTTGCTTAAGAGCCCAATTGGCAGAGGAAAATTTGGAAAACTTGACCTGACTATCTTTCTAACCAATGGACCATGTGTGACCTGATAGGGGATAAGGAGGTGTAAAACAACAGAAGAATATTAAAAGGGAGAAGGAGGGAAGAAATAAACGCAAGATATCTGATATCCCATTGTCTATATGTTTTGCCAGTCACCGGGGCACAGATGCCAATTATAACTGGCTGTTAGAAACCCATCAGAACCTGGCCATTTTAATAGGATTATATAACATTGTGCAATGCCCCTGGGTCTCTCTCAAATATGTTGGCTGATCTCCAGAAACTATTTATTACGAAGTCACTAGCTACATACTGGCAGACTGCAGCAATGAATGTCCCACAGCAATTGAATCTTGAATATTGCGAAATAGTTTTCCAGTGGATTTACTGCTTGGATCAGGGTACATAGAATAGAATCATAGAATGGTTACAGCACAGAAGGAGGCCATTCAGTCCATCAAGCCTGTGCTGGCTCTTTGTAAGAGCAATCCAATTAGTCCCATTCCCCCGCTCTTTCCCCATAGCCCTGCAAATTTTTTCCCTTCAAGTATTTATCCAGTTCCTTTTCTGCCTCCACCACCCTTTCAGACAGCGCACTCCAGATCATACTCGCTGAATAAAAAAGTTTTTCCTCATGTTGCCTTTGGTTCTTTTGCCAATCATCTTAAATCTGTGTCCTCTGGTTCTTAATCCTTCTGCCAATGGGAACAGTTTCTCTTTATTTACTTTATCTAAACCTTTCATGATTTTGAACACTTCTATCAAATCTCCTCTCAACCGTAGCGACTCTAAGGAGAACAACCCCAGCTTCTTCAGTCCATCCACGTAACTGAAATCCCTCATCTCTGGAACCATTCTAGCACATCTTTTCTGCACCTTCTCTAAGGCCTTCACATCCTCCCTAAAGTGCAGTGCCCAGAATTAGACACAATACTCCAGTTGTGGCCAAACCAGTGTTTTATAAAGGTTCAACATAACTTCCTTGCTTTTGTACTCTATGCCTCTACTTATAAAGCCCAGGATCCCGTATTCTTTTTTAACCGCTTTCTCAACCTGTCCTGCCACTTCAAAGATAGTTCTATCTGATCTGTCCATTCCCCATCCCTCTGTGTAAAATATTTCTATCTGATCTGTCCATTCCCCTCCTCTGTGTGCATTAGTTCCATTTGATCTATCGCAGCTGCAGCAGCACACCTTTACCACTAGGCGGAGCACCCTAAGCCTGTGTGCCCCCATTCCCTTTGCCTGCAGCAACACTCCAAAGGAGATTCACTTGCTCCCGACATTCCATGGGCAATGCCATGGGAGATCCACTGGGCTATCAATACAAATTTGGCATACAGTACATACTTCCTGGAAGTGTCACACTTATTTCCTGTAAAACTTTCCCAACAAACTTTGCTGATTATCTCAAAGTGAAACAGCATCAAACCAGAACAGAAGAGGTAGGAAAAATATGAATTGAAAATGAGGAAAGTGGCTAGGAAACTGTCAATGAGAAACTGCCCTAGACTTCGCTATAAATTTCAGGTAAAAATAGCTAGTTTGCAAATTTTTATATCGGTGACTATTTAAAGGGGCATTAATCACACGAACAACAACAACTTGCATTTATAGAGTATTGCTCATATGCTCGATGTCCCAAGGCCCTTTACAGAGGAGCGACAGTCACGGTAGAGGGGTTAGGAGAGGTGACTGGTTGGGCCGAAAAGATGGGTTTTGAGTCGGTTTTTAAGTGGAGGGTTTAAGGGAGAGTCCCAGAGAGTAGGGCCAAGGTGGCTGAAGGGTCTGCCATTGATAGTAGGGTGAAGAGAGGGCAGATGTACAGGGATCCAGTGTTGGAGGGCTGAAGGGTCAGGGAGGGGTTGTATGGCTGGAGGAAGCTGCAGAGTAGGGAGATCTGGGGTCATGGAGAGATTTGAAGATGAAAACAAGGATTTTAAATTTGAGGTGTTGAGGACATTGAGCCAGTGTTAGGACAAGGGGATGGGCGGGTGGGATTTAGTGCCAGACGGGATGTGCACAGTTGTATTTTGGACAAATTGGAGTTCATGGAGGGCGGGTGGTGGGAGGCCAGCAAGGAGATCATTGGAATAATCAAGTCAGCAGGTGCCAAAAGCATGGATAAACCTTTCTGCGGCCGGAGGGCTGAGTTAAGATG
Organism: Heptranchias perlo; assembly: GCF_035084215.1. NCBI lineage: Eukaryota > Metazoa > Chordata > Chondrichthyes > Hexanchiformes > Hexanchidae > Heptranchias > Heptranchias perlo. The sequence goes on from NC_090338.1 coordinate 6,196,101, forward strand.
GGGCACAGGCAATATTGCAGAGGTGAAAATAAATAAACTTAATGATGGAGAGAATGAAGGAATGTAGCTCAGGATAGAACACATTGCTGAGGTTCCGTATAGTTGTGCTCAGTCTGAGTGAATGATTAATGTGAGGAATGGCATCAGTGGTGAGGGAGCAGAGTTTAAGGGGTAAGGCACCAAAAACAATGGCTTTGGTCTTCCTGATGTTACACAGAATTACATAGAATGTACAACACAGAAACAGGCCATTCAACCCAACAGGTTCATGCCGGTGTTTATGCTCCACACGAGCCTCCTCCCACCTTTTTCAACTAACCTCATCAACATATCCTTCTATTCCTTTCTCCCTCATATGTTTATCCAACTTCCCCTTAAATGCACCTATCCTCGTCGCCTCAACTACTCCTTGTGGTAGCGAGTTCCACATTCTAACCACTCTCTGGGTAAAGAAGTTTCTCCTGAATTCCCTATTGGATTTATTAGTGACCATCTTATTTTTATAACCCCTAGTTCTGGTCTCCCCCGCAAGTGGAGGCATCTTCTCTACATCTATCGTATCAAACCCTTTCATAATCTTAAAAATCTCTATCAGGGCATCCTTCAGTCTTCTCTTTTCTAGAGAAAAGAACCCCAGCCTGCTCAATCTTTCCTGATAGGTATAACCTCTCAGCTCTGGTACAATCCTAGTAAATCTTTTTTGCACCTTCTCCAGTGCCTCTATATCCTTTTTATAATATGGAGACCAGAACTGTTCACAGTACTCCAAGTGTGGTCTAACCAAGGTTCTATACAAGTTCAACATAATGTCCCTGCTTTTCAATTATATGCCTCTTGAAATGAACCCCAGTCCTTTGTTTTCTTTTTTTTATGGCTTTATTAACCTGCGTTGATACGTTTAGTGATTTGTGTTTCTGTACCCCCAGATCCCTCTACCCCATTTAGGCTCTTGTTATCCAAGCAGTATGAGGCCCCCTTATTCTTCCTATCAAAATGCAATACCTCACATTTAATTATATTAAAATTCATTTGCCAATTACACACCCATTCTGCTACTTTATTAATGTCTTCGTATATTTTGTCACAGTCCTCCTCAAGCAAATAGCATAGATGCATTTAAGGGGAAGCTTGATAAGCACATGAGGGAGATGGATCGTGTGGAGCATAATTGTTGGCATAGAACAGTTGGGCCGAATGGTCTATTTCTGTGCTATAGTCTTGATGTAACTCGATGTATTAACTATACCCCTTCAGCTGAAGGAAGCTGTGACTCATCCAAAATCTGCACCAGAAATGAGGGGTTACAGTTATAAGGAGAGATTTTGAGGAGGTGATAAGGAAGATCAATGAGGGTAGCGCAATTGATGTAGTCTACATGGATTTTAGCAAGGCTTTTGACAAGGTCCCACATGGCAGATTGGTCAAAAAAGTAAAGGCCCATGGGATCCAAGGGAATGTGGCAAATTGGATCCAAAACTGGCTCAGTGGCAGGAAGCAAAGGGTAATGGTCGACAGGTGTTTTTGCGACTGGAACGCTGTTTCCAGTGGAGTGCCGCAGCAAAGGTACTAAGTCCTTTGCTTTTTGTGGTATACATTAATGATTTGGACTTAAACGTAGGGGGCATGATTAAGAAATTTGCAAATGACACAAAGATAGGCTGTGTGGTTGATAGTAAGGAGAAAAGCTGTAGACTGCAGGAAGATATCAATGGACTGGTCAGATGGGCAGAAAAGTGGCAAATGGAATTCAATCCGGAGAAGTGTGAGGTAATGCATTTGGGGAGAGCAAACAAGGCAAGGGATTACACAATAAATGGGAGGATACTGAGAGGTGTAGAAGAAGTGAGGGACCTTGGAGTGCATGTCCACAGATCCCTGAAGGTAGCAGGACAGGTAGTTGAGGTGGTTAAGAGGGCATATGGAATGCTTTCCTTTATTAGTCGAGGCATGGAATATAAAAGCAGGGATTTTATGCTGGAACTTTATAAAACACTAGTTAGGTCACAGCTTGAGTACTGCGCACAGTTCTGGTCACCACATTACAGGGAGGATGTAATTGCACTACAGAGGGTGCAGAGGAGATTTATGAGGATGTTGCCAGGACTGGAAAATTTTAGCTATGAGGACAGATTGGATAGGCTGGGGTTGTTTTTCTTGGAACAGAGGAGGCTGAGGGGTGATTTGATTGAGGTGTACAAAATTATGAGGGGCCCAGATAGAGTGGATAGGAAGGACCTATTTCCCTTAGTGGAAGGGTCAATCACCAGGGAGCATAGATTTAAAGTGATTGGTAGAAGGATTAGAGGGGAAATGAGGAAAAATGTTTTCAACCAGAGGGTGGTGGGGTCTAGAACTCACTGCCTGAGAGGGTGGTAGAGGCAGAAACCCTCAACTCATTCAAAAAATACCTGGATGTGCAGCTGAAGAGCCGTAACCTGCAGGGCTACGGACCAAATGCAGGAAAGTGGGATTAGGCTGGGTGGCTCATTTCTCAGCTGGCGAGGACACGGTGGGCCGAATGGCCTCCTTCTGTGCTGTAAATTTTCTATGATTCTATAATTTCAGAAGTTAGGGCTTTTCTCCAGTGGACTTGAGAAGGTTAAGGATGATCCGGTAGAGGTCTTCAAGATTACAAAGTGTTATTAAAAGCTGAATAGTGATAGGTTGTTTCCAGTGGTCAGTGAGATGAAAATGTCAGGGCACAAATTTAAGACAATCAGACAAAAAAATAAAAGGGGAGGTTAGAAAAAAAAACTTGACACAGAGGGTGGTTGGAATGTGGAATTCTCTGACAGAAAACTGTTGTTGAGGCAGAATCCAGACATTCTTTTAAAAGGGAATTTGCTAGTTGCTTGAAAAAAAGAAATTTTAAACGATATGGGGAGCGAGCAGGAGAATGGCAGCAGTCTGGTGGCTGAATGGCATATTTCCATGTTGGAACATTATGGGGGGAGTTTTAACCCCCCCAGGGCAGGCAGGAGAGGGGTGGGCGGGGGGGTGGGGGTCGTTAAATTCTTAAAAATGTGAAACTCGACCTTCAACCCGCCACAAAGGCGCCCACTTCCTGTTGAACCAGAATGGGTTGGGGGACGGACGAGTAACCTGCTCTGCAGAGGCGGGTCAGTAATTTAAATATGTTAATAAGGCTTTGTGCCTCAGATTTTAGCAGACATTTAGATTAAACGGCTGCCGGCTGGGTTTCCCAGGGCTTGGGAAACTCGGCAGCTGATGGGAGGCGAGAACGGCCGGATCCAGCAGGTATATGCCTTTCCAGCACTGCTTGTGGGCCAAGAGGAGCAGGAGTGCTCCCGCCCCCCCCCCCCCCCCCCCGCTGCAATCTGCCTCCCTCCCATCTCTAGACCCCTCCCAGCGAACTCCAGTCCCCACGCAATCTCCCCCGCCCCCCCCCCCCCCCCCCCCGCAATCTCCTGCAGCAATCTCTTCCCACCCCCTCCAAGCGATCTCTCTCTCCCTCCCTCCCTCCGTCATCTCCGGTCACCGGCTGCGGCCTTCTACTGCAGGCCTTCCTGCCCGCCAGTCAGACGGTCTCTCAATCTGGCTGGCTGACGGGTGGGAAACGGAGAAAAATAATTCAAATTAAGTCCTGCCATTAAATTCGGCAGGACCTCCGCATTCCTCGTACTTCCAGGATTCTCGGCTGCTAAACCTCGTCCCAGCTCCCTCCCCGTCTCCCTGTAAATATCGAGGCCTATGATTCTATAAACCAGTCTGTGGCAAGAATTACTGACATTTAAGTCCCATTTATGACTCAGTTGGTGAATGAGATACAGACGAGGAATGTCACATGTTTTTTCCAGATAGATGTTTGGCTCTGTTGGTAATACTCTGCTCTCCTAAGCTGGAAGGTAGTTAGTTTAATACTCACTCCAGGACTGAACATATAAGCTAGGATGACACTTCAGTGAATCATACAGCACAAGAGGAGGCTCACCGTGCCTGTGCCGCTCTTTGAAAGAGCTATCCAATTAGTCCCACTCCCCTACTCATTCCCCATAACCCTGTAAACTTTTTCCCTTCAAGTATTTATCCAATTCCCTTTTGAAAGTTACTATTGAATCTGCTTCCACCACCCTTTCAGGCAGTGCATTCCAGATCAATAACAACTTGCTGCGTAAAAATATTCTCATCTCCCTTTTGGTTCTTTTGCCAATTATCTTAAATCTGTGTCCTCTGGTTACTGACCCTCCTGCCAGTGGAAACAGTTTCCCCCTATTTATTCAAAAACCTTCATAATTTTGAACACTTCTGTTAAATCTTCCATTAACCTTCTCTGTTCTAAGGAGAACAACCCCAGCTTCTACAAATACATAAAGGGCAAAAGGGTAACTAGGGAGAGAGTAGGGCCTCTTAAGGATCAACAAGGTCATCTATGTGCGGAACCACAAGAGATGGGTGAGATCCTGAACGAATATTTCACATCGGTATTTACGGTTGAGAAAGGCATGGATGTTAGGGAACTTGGGGAAATAAATAGTGATGTCTTGAGGAGTGTACATATTACAGAGAGGGAGGTGCTGGAAGTCTTAACGCGCATCAAGGTAGATAAATCTCCGGGACCTGATGAAATGTATCCCAGGACGTTAAGGGAGGTTAGGGAGGAAATTGCGGGTCCCCTAGCAGAGATATTTGAATCATCCACCGCTACAGGTGAGGTGCCTGAAGATTGGAGGGTAGCAAATGTTGTGCCTTTGTTTAAGAAGGGCGGCAGGGAAAAGCCTGGGAACTACAGACCAGTGAGCCTGACATCTGTAGTGGGTAAGTTGTTAGAGGGTATTCTGAGGGACAGGATCTACAGGCATTTGGAGAGGCAGGGACTAATTAGGAACAGTCAGCATGGTTTTGTGAGAGGAAAATCATGTCTCACGAATTTGATTGAGTTTTTTGAAGGGGTAACCAAGAAGATAGATGAGGGCTGTGCAGTAGACGTGGTCTACATGGACTTCAGCAAAGCATTTGACAAGGTACCGCATGGTAGGTTGTTACATAAGGTTAAATCTCATGGGATCCAAGGTGAGGTAGCCAATTGGATACAAAATTGGCTTGACGACAGAAGACAGAGGGTGGTTGTCGAGGGTTGTTTTTCAAACTGGATGCCTGTGTCCAGCGGTGTGCCTCAGGGATCGGTGCTGGGTCCGCTGTTATTTGTTATTTATATTAATGATTTGGATGAGAATTTAGGAGGCATGGTTAGTAAGTTTGCAGATGACACCAAGATTGGTGGCATTGTGGACAGTGAAGAAGGTTATCTAGGATTGCAACGGGATCTTGATAAATTGGGCCAGTGGGCCGATGAATGGCAGATGGAGTTTAATTTAGATAAATGTGAGGTGATGCATTTTGGTAGATCGAATCGGGCCAGGACCTACTCCGTTAATGGTAGGGCGTTGGGGAGAGTTATAGAACAAAGAGATCTAGGAGTACAGATTCATAGCTCCTTGAAAGTGGAGTCACAGGTGGATAGGGTGGTGAAGAAGGCATTCAGCATGCTTGGTTTCATTGGTCAGAACATTGAATGCAGGAGGTGGGATGTCTTGTTGAAGTTGTACAGGGCATTGGTGAGGCCACACTTGGAGTACTGTGTACAGTTCTGGTCACCCTATTATAGAAAGGATATTATTAAACTAGAAAGAGTGCAGAAAAGATTTACTAGGATGCTACCGGGACTTGATGGTTTGACTTACAGGGAGAGGTTAGACAGACTGGGACTTTTTTCCCTGGAGAGTAGGAGGTTAAGGGGTGATCTTATAGAAGTCTATAAAATAATGAGGGGCATAGATAAGGTAGATAGTCAAAATCTTTTCCCAAAGGTAGGGGAGTCTATAACGAGGGGGCACAGATTTAAGGTGAGAGGGGAGAGATACAAAAGGATCCAGAGGGGCAATTTTTTCACTCAAAGGGTGGTGAGTGTCTGGAACGAGCTGCCAGAGGCAGTAGTAGAGGCGGGTACAATTTTGTCTTTTAAAAAGCATTTGGACAGTTACATGGGGAAGATGGGTATCGAGGGATATGGGCCAAGTGCAGGCAATTGGGACTAGCTTAGTGGTATAAACTGGGCGACATGGACATGTTGGGCCGAAGGGCCTGTTTCCATGTTGTAACTTCTATGATTCTATGATTCTATGATTCTCCAGTCTCGCCACATAACTGAAGTCCCTCATCCCTGGTACCATTCTAGTAAACCTCTTCTGCATCCTCTCTAAGGCCTTGATATCCTTCCTAAAGTGTGGTGCCCAGAATTGAACACAGTACTTCAGCTGGGGCCTAACCAGTGTTTTATAAAGGTTCTTCATGACTTCCTTGCTTTTGTACTCTATGCCTCTATTTCTAAAGCCCAGGATCCCGTATACTTTTTTAAGAGCTTTATCAACTCTTCCTGCCACCTGACTTTTAAAGGTTTAGTAACGAGGTGAAGTACTGAGGGAGTATTGCATTGTCGGAGGTGCCATCTTTTGGATGAGACGCCCTTTTTGCCCTTTTAGGTGGGCAGGAAGGATCCCATAGTGCCATTCCCCTGGTGTCCTACCAACAATCCCCCCTCCCAACCAAAAACAGCAAGTGTCAACAGACAACTCGATCATTTGGGGGGATTGGAAAGGACGGTGTCACAGACAAGTCCAAATCTGGTCATTCATCTGATCAATTGTGGGCTGTCAATCTGCACAAATTGACTGCTGCGTTTGTCTATGGAACAACAGCTACTGCACTTCAAAAGTAATTGTACGTGAAGCGCCTTGGGACGTCCTGAGGAGAAGATGCTTTATCAATGCAGCTTCGCTTCACCCACGCTGTGTTGCCTGATCTCAGATAGGCCAGTGGTAGAGGATGCTGCCATGGGCCTCAGGGCTCCTGGTTAGGGAGGGACGAAGGGAGGGAGAAAAATATCAGCCAGGGTTCCTTCTCCTGATCACTCACCTGACGAAGGAGATAATCTCCGAAAGCTTGTGATTTTCAAATAAAACTGTTGGACTATAACCTGGTGTTGTAAGATTCTTTACATTTGTCAACCCCAGTCCATCACCGGCATCTCCACATCCTGGTCACTATCCAGTGACCTCTGCTGGAAAGTGTAGGATGAGGTCAGGTTAAGGCTTGGTTTCGCTGCCACATTTCCTCACCCCCCCATCTCTGCCACCCCTCCACCCCAACCAGTTGCAGTCTAAACTTACACATATCTGCTTAGGTGAGGAACCAGAGGGGTTAAGAAATTAGAAAATGTGGGGAAAAAAGTAGAATTACTGAAATTTTCCAGCTGAGCACAGTATATATATACTTTTTTCATTTTATTATCTGAAATGGTCATAATGATCATTGGAGAACCATTTCCAAGATGACTGATAAGCCCCAGTCCAGCAATAACTGGTCCCTCCAGCTCTTTAATATTTCAAATACCCATTTCTGCTGGCCGACTTCCCCTCATTTTATGAGCTCAGGGCATTCCGCAATATTCACAATTCTGCTTATAAAAGAGTGAGGGGTCAAAATCTTTAACATTTGATCGCATTTCCTTTCCCCCCACACACACACAACTACTTGTTCACATAGCCTGGAGTATTTGTACTCTCGGCAATTCAAGCCAAGGCGTCACAGAGGCCTCGGCTGCCAGCATGAGCTGTAAACTGGCAGCACCGTGCGGATCTGCAGCCAAAGAAGGCAGAGCTCCAATCGCCAGCACCCAATTACTGGTTACATTTTAAGCTTGGCCAAGAGCTGATGGAATTTTCTAAACTTTGCTCCACACCAGTGTTGAGTAGGAGCAGTGTCAGGCTACCACACTAAACTGCCATTAATTTGTTGTCTTTACACGCAAGCTAGTTCTATTGATGGAAGATGGCAGCACACTTGCGATTTCCCAATATGATGGGCACAAACTCCTATTGTCCCCCATAGTCCATACATTGAGAGGAGGATAACATATTGTCTGCCTGCCCTGGCCATTTTCATCAGTACGCAACTAGGTTGTGAAGTTGTTGTGTGTTTCTTTTTGGTTAGGAAGTAAGGAGGTGTCAGAGTTGGCTTACTGGTTGCCCACTTGGTTCTCAATTAAAAGGTTGTGGGTTCACTTCAGAGACTTGAAAACATAATCTAGGCTGACAATCCAGTGCAATATCGAGACAGTGCTGTACTGTTGGAGGTGCTGTTTCTCAGATGAGACGTCAAACCGAAATTTCGTCTGCGTTCTCAGGTAATGTAAAAGATCCCTTGGCACATTTTGAAGAAGAGCATGAGAGTTCTCCTGGTGTCCTAGCCAATATTTATCCTTCAACCAACATCACCAAGAACAGATTATTTGCCTCACTGATGTTTGTGGGATCTTGATGTGCAAGTTTGCTGCCATGTTTCCCTAAATTGCAACAGTGACTACACTTCAAAAGGTTTTCAATTGTGAAGAGCTTTGGGACATCCTAAGGTTGTGAAAGATGCTATATAAATGCAAGTTCCTTCTTTCTAAAATGGTACTTCAGCTTGGCTCATTTCATCATAATCTTGCCTCAGAGTCAGTAGGTTGTGGGTTCCAGTCCCACTCCAGGACAGAGATACATAATCTAGGCTGATACTCCACTGCAGCACTGAGGGAGTGTCACTTGGTAAAGATCCCTTCCTTCATATGAACATAGGAACAGGAGGAGGCCATTCAGCTCCTCAAGCCAGTTCTGCCGTTAAATTAGATTATGGCTGATCTTCACCTCAACTCCATTTACTCACCTTTGCTCCATATCCCTTGATACCTTTATCTAACAAAATCTATCAATCTCAGTCTTGAAAGCTCCAATTGACCCCCAACATCCATACCCTCTTGGGGAGAGAGTTCCAGATTTCCATTACCTTTTGTGTGACGATTTCACTCCTGAATGGCCTAGCTCTAATTTTAAGATTGTGTCCCCTTGTTCTTGATTCCCCCACCAGAGGAAATAGTTTCTTTGAATCTACCATATTGAATCCTCTTATCATTTTAAACACCTCAATCAGATCACCCCTCAACCTTCTAAACTTAAGGGAACACAAGCCAAGTTCATGCAACCTGTCCTCATAATTTAACCCTTTAAGCCCTGGTATCATTCTGGTGAATCTGTGCAGATGAGACATTAAACCCTGTCTCCCTGTCTGTTGCAGTGGTTCAGGTGGATATCGAAGAGCCCTATTTTAAGAAGAGCAGGGAGTGCTAGTGTCCCTCCATCATGCAACAATACCAAAAAACAGATTAACTGGTCACTCGTCCCCTCGCTTTTTGTGCCCTTTTGCTGGGCACAAAATGGCTGCTCCATTTGTCTACATAACAATAGTCACTGAACTTCAAAGTAGTTCATCTTATGCAAAGTGCTTTGAAACATTTCTGAGAGATGTGATAAGATATTAAAAAATACAAGTCTGCCTATTTCTAATAGGATGTGGTTAAAAAAAAACAGGATCTGCTTTATGTGCATTTCACTCTCTGAATGGAACGAAAAGCTCAATATTTTATGGACTGAACAATAAAAAAAATCTAGTGCAGCTGTGCAAACAGGAGTCCGGACCAACAAGGTGTAGACTGTCTGAAACCAAACGTAGTCCCATGCCAGTGAGTGGATTAAATCTAATTCCCAACTCTGCCAGGAGAAACTGAATTATTTAGATAAAAAGGGGGGGATAAACACGTCAGACTGAAGCAGATGTTCATAGGTTGGTTTCTCCACTCCATCCTCCTCACTTTCAGCCTTTGCACAAGAACCTCCCATCCACTGGAAATTTATTCTTAAGATCTGCAAAAGAGCTTTACGACATTAGTAAAGACTGTACTGTGGGGGAGAGGGAGGAAATTTCACAGTGATATTTCTCTGTGTTTCAGTTTAGTTCCCATTTAAAATTAAAATGGACAATCCCTCATGGTTCAGTTAGCAAAAGAAACCATCCAGCTGAGAAGGCCCCGGGTTAAATCCCTAGTCTATTATGAGTTATCCTCTCCCAACCACAAGGTGTTGGTGTCTGCTGTGGCTCAGTGGGTAGCCCTCTCACCTCTGAGTCAGAAGGTTCATAATCCTACTCCAGCGACTTGAGTACTGAGGGAGTGCTGCGCTGTCGGAGGTGCCGTCTTTCGGACGAAGCGTTAAACTGAGGCCCTGTCTGGCTTCTTCGGTGGAAATAAAAGATCCACCGGCCACTATTTTGAAGAAAAGCAAAGGATTTCTCCCGGGTGTCCTGGCCAAAATTTTTCTCTCAACCAACACCTGAAACAGATTATCTGGTCGTGATCAGATTGCTGTTTGTGGGAGCTTGCTGTGCGCAAGTTGACTGCTGTGTTTACAGCAAATATGTTCCCACAAAGAAAAAGGGTGGGATTCCAAATCTGGAGTCCCCTGAATGTCAAGGAGCATACAGAGTAGGATAAGGCAAAATAGGGAAGCGTATGTCAGATACCGAGAGCTCAATACTGCAGAAAGCCTAGAGGAGTATAGAAAGTGCAGGGGTGAAATTAAAATGGAAATTAGGAAAGCAAAGAGAGGGCATGAAAAAATACTGGCAAGTAAAATCGAGGAAAACCCAAAGATGTTTTATAATTACATAAAGAGCAAGAGGATAACTAAGGAAAGCGTAGGGCCTATTAGAGACCAAAAAGGTAACCTTTGTGTGGAGGCGGAAGACGTGGGTATGGTTCTTAATGAATATTTTGCATCTGTCTTCATAAAAGAGGGGGACGATGCAGACAAGGAGGAGGAGTGTGAAATATTGGATGGGATAAACATAGTGAGAGAGGAAGTATTAAGGGAATTAGCATCTTTGAAAGTAGGTAAATCGTCAGGCCCGGATGAAATGTACCCAAGCTGTTAAGAGAAGCAAGGGAGGAAATAGCGGAGGCTCTGACCATCATTTTCCAATCCTCCCTGGCTACAGAGGTGGTGCCGGAAGATTGGAGAACTGCTAACGTTGTACCGTTATTTAAAAAGGGAGAAAGGGATAGACTGAGTAATTACAGGCCAGTCAGCCTAACCTCGGTGGTGGTCAAATTATTGGAAAGAATTCTGAGGGACAGTATTAATCATCATTTAGAAAGACACGAAGTAATCAAGGAGTCAACATAGATTTGTTAAGGGAAGGTTGTGTCTGACTAACTTGATTGAACTTTTTGAGGAGGTAACAAAGAGGGTCGATGAGGGTAGCGCGTTTGATGTAGCCTACATGGATTTTAGCAAGGCTTTTGACAAGATCCCACATGGCAAACTGGTCAGGAAAGCAAAAGCAAATGGGATCCAAGGGAAAGTGGCAAGTTGGATCCAAAATTGGCTCAGTGGCAAGAAGCAAAGGGTAATGGTCAACGGGTGTTTTTGTGACTGGAAGGTTATTTCAAGTGGGGTTCCGCACGGCTCAGTACTAGGTCCCTTGCTTTTTGTAAGATATACCAATGAATTAGACTTAAATGTAGGGGGCATGATCAAGAAGTTTGCAGATGATACAAAAATTGGTTATGTGGTTGATAGTGAGGAGAAAGCTGTAGACTGCAGGAAGATATCAATGGACTGGTCAGGTGGGCAGAAAAGCGACAAATGAAATTCAATCCGGAGAAGTGTGAGGTAATGGGGAGGGCAAACAAGGCAAGGGAATACACAATAAATGGGAGGATACTGAGAGGTGTAGAGGAACAAAGGGACCTTGGAGCGCATGTCCTCAGATCCCTGAAGGTAGCAGGACAGGTAGATAAGATAGTTAAGAAGGTATATGGGATCCTTTCCTTTATTAGCCGAGGCATAGGATATAAGAGCAGGGAGGTTATGCTAGCACTTTATAAAACACTAGTTAGGCCACAGCTTGAGTACTGCGTACAGTTCTGGTCACCACATTACAGGAAAGATGTGGTTGCACTAGAGAGGGTACAGAGGAGATTTACGAGGATGTTGCCAGGACTGGAGAATTATAGCTATGAGGAAAGATTGGATAGGCTGAGGTTGTTTTCTTTGGAGCAGAGGAGGCTGAGGGGTGATTTAAGTGAGGTGTATAAAATTATGAGGTGCCTGGATAGACTGGATAGGAAGGACCTATTTCCCTTAGCAGAGAGGTCAATAACCAGGGCTTATAGATTTAAAGTAATTGGTAGAAGGATTAGAGGAGAGTTAAGGAGAAATTCTTTCACCCAGAGGGTGGTGGGGGTCTGGAACTCACTGCCTGAAAGGGTGATAGAGGCAGAAACCCTCATCACATTTAAAAAGTACTTGGATGAGCACTTGAAGTGCCGTAACTTACAAGGCTACAGACCAAGAGCTGCAAAGTGGGATTATGCTGGATGGCTCTTTTTCGGCCAGCACAGACATGATGGGCCGAATGGCCTCCTTCTGTTTCATAAATTTCTATGATTACAACAGTGACTACATTTCAAAAAGTACTTCATTGGCTGTGAGATACTTTGAGACGTCCTGAGTTTGTAAAAGGTGCTATATAAATGCAACACTTTTCGTCCTGCAATCGTCCCAGTTCCCCTGGCCCAGGGAGGGTGAAGTTCAGCCAAGTGCCCCGACACTGATCATTGTGGTGCTGGAAAGTACATGTGTGGGCATTGAGTAAGGACAGGGTCAGACTCATCCGTGATGTTCCCTACGTGGTTGAATAGCCTGTCATCATACATCTTTGCAGCTTGGGCGATAAACTCGCGGGCCAGATACAAATCCAATATTCTATTAGCTTTTACTGTCTTGTGAACCTGAACTCCCTCTCACTAAATCCCTCGGCTCTGCCACATCACCCAGCTTTCCTCCACTCAAAGCATAACAGTTACTTTAATTTTTTTTAACCAAAATGTGCCACCTCACATTTACTGACATTAAATTCATCTGTCAGTTTTTTGGCCATTCCACCATCATATCAATAACCCCTTGCAGCTTCCTACATTGGCTTCCAGTCCGGCTAGGCCTCGATTTTAAAATTCTGATCCTTGTTTTCGAATTCCTCCTAGGCCTTGCCCCTCTCTATCTCTGTAACCTCGTCCAGCCCTACAACCCTCAAAGAACTCTGTTCTCCTCCAATTCTGGCCTCTTGCGCATCCCCCATTTTTATCGCTCCACCATATTCTTATTGTTTGGTCCTCAGAATTAATTACTATTTTAAAATTGCCTGCAAATTTGGGCGCAATTTCCTCAAGCCCTTTATCCAAATCATTGATGTACACAGTGAACAGTGGACTAGTACTCCCAAAGCCTGGACTAATAATCCAGAAGAACGTGACTACAAATCCCACCACGGCAGTTTGCGAATTTGAATTTAGTTTAAATCTGGAAATAAAAAATAAAAGTGACCATGAAGCCATCGGCTTGTTGTAATATCCTTTAGGGAAGGAAACCTTACCTGGTCCAGTCCCACACCAATGTGGTTGACTCTTAACTGCCCTCTGAAGTGGCCTAGCAAACCCCTCAGTTGCCAGGTTGCAATAAATGCCAGTTTTGCTAGCAATGACCACATCCCAAGAATGAATGAAAAAAAGTGAACATAAGTGGTCCCAGGTCAGAAGCCTGTGTGGCACCGCTACCCACTTCAAACCACACTGATAAACTGACCTTAACGCCTACTCTCTGTTTCCTCCCATCTAACCTATTTGTGACCCACTTTGCTCCCTTTCCCCTAATTCCATACCTTTAATGGGCCAGGGAAGTGAGAACGCCGAGTGTAGAGAGTCGCCCCCATTGGCCCCATCCCCTCTTACATGGCTAGCCTTGTAAGGGACAGGTGAAGGCTCCACCCCCATATAAGGTCAACAAGATTTCCCACTAACATTATGGACTCTCAGCAAAGTTACAGCAGGAGTCCAGCGGAACTGCGAAGGAAATTCAGGATAGGGCCTATATATAAAGTAGATAACTGGTACAATGAGAATTTAGCACAACCTGTACTAATGGAGAGGATTTGGAAGTCTTGATAAATAGTGTTTTAGAAAAATGTAGCGAAAATCTTGGGCTGGGATGCGGGCCCATAAACTTGCACTGAACAGGAAATCCAGCCGGTTTAAACTGCTATTAGCACCTGGGATGAGGTCCAGAGAAAGTTTCATGACTTGACAAAGGTAAGGTATCACCCTGTCTTAATATGGAGATGAAGGACAAAAACATTGATGAAGAAGTTGTTAAAGATACAAATGAAATAAAGGCAATATTCACAGACAAAACGATTGACTGTAGTGCCAGATGGCACGTCAGCCTATCTTAATTCATACTGTGGACAGGAATGGAAGGAACGGAATAGCACAGGTGGTAATCATCGCAGGATAATTCTTTTAAAAGCACACTAACATCAACCCGTGTAATTTTTTTAAAATTCGTTCATGGGATGTGGGCGTCGCTGGCAAGGCCAGCATTTATTGCCCATCCCTAATTGCCCTTGAGAAGGTGGTGGTGAGCCGCCTTCTTGAACCGCAGCAGCCCGTGTAGTGAAGGTTCTCCCACAGTGCTGTTAGGAAGGAAGTTTCAGGATTTTGACCCAGCGACGATGAAGGAATGGCGATATATTTCCAAGTCGGGATGGTGTGTGACTTGGAGGGGAACGTGCAGGTGGTATTGTTCCCATGTGCCTGCTGCCCTTGTCCTTCTAGGTGGTAGAGGTCGCGGGTTTGGGAGGTGCTGTCGAAGAATCCTTGGGGAGTTGCTGTAGTGCAAGCTGTGGATGGTACACACTGCAGCCACGGTGCACCGGTGGTGAAGGGAGTGAATGTTTAGGGTGGTGGATGGGGTGCCAATCAAGCGGGCTGCTTTGTCCTGGATGGTGTCAAGCTTCTTGAGTGTTGTTGGAGCTGCACTCATCCAGGCAAGTGGAGAGTATTCCATCACACTCCTGACTTGTGCCTTGTAGATGGTGGAAAGGCTTTGGGGAGTCAGGAGGTGAGTCACTTGCTGCAGAATACCCAGCCTCTGACCTGCTCTTGTAGCCACAGTATTTATGTGGCTGGTCCAGTTAAGTTTCTGGTCAATGGTGACCCCCAGGATGTTGATGGTGGGGGATTCGGCGATGGTAATGCCATTGAATGTCAAGGGGAGGTGGTTAGACTCTCTCTTGTTGGGGATGGTCATTGCCTGGCACTTGTCTGGCGCGAATGTTACTTGCCATTTATCAGCCCAAGCCTGGATGTTGTCCAGGTCTTGCTGCATGCGGGCACGGACTGCTTCATTATTTGAGGGGTTGCGAATGGAACTGAACACTGTGCAATCATCCTTATTTCTGACCTTATGATGGAGGGAAGGTCATTGATGAAGCAGCTGAAAATGGTTGAGCCTAGGACACTGCCCTGAGGAACTCCTGCAGCAATGTCCTGGGGCTGAGATTATTGGCCTCCAACAACCACTACCATCTTCCTTGTGCTAGGTATGACTCCAGCCACTGGAGAGTTTTCCCCCTGATTCCCATTGACTTCAATTTTACTCGGGCTCCTTGGTGCCACACTCAGTCAAATGCTGTCTTGATATCAAGGGCAGTCACTCTCACCTCACCTCTGCAATTCAGCTCTTTTGTCCATGTTTGGACCAAGGCTGTAATGAGGTCTGGAGCCGAGTGGTCCTGGCGAAACCCAAACTGAGCATCGGTGAGCAGGTTACTGGTGAGTAAGTGCCGCTTGATAGCACTGTCGACGACACCTTCCATCACTTTGCTGATGATTGAGAGTAAGCTGATGGGGTGGTAATTGGCCGGATTGGATTTGTCCTGCTTTTTGTGGACAGGACATACCTGGGCAAGTTTCCACATTGTCGGGTAGATGCCAGTGTTGTAGCTGTACTGGAACAGCTTGGCTCGAGGCGCAGCTAGTTCTGGAGCACAAGTCTTCAGCACCACAGCTGGGATGTTGTCGGGGCCCAAAGCCTTTGCTGCTTTGCTGTATCCAATGCACTCAGCCATTTCTTGATATCACGTGGAGTGAATCGAATTGGCTGAAGACTGGCTTCAGTGATGGTGGGGATATCAGGAGGAGGCCGAGATGGATCATCCACTCGACACTTCTGGCTGAAGGTGGTTGCAAACACTTCAGCCTTGTCTTTTGCACTCATGTGCTGGACTCTGCCATCATTGAGGATGTTTACAGAGCCTCCTCCTCCCGTTACTTGTTTAATTGTCCACCACCATTCACGACTGGATGTGGCAGGACTGCAGAGCTTTGATCTGATCCGTTGGTTGTGGAATCGCTTAGCTCTGTCTATAGTATGTTGCTTCCGCTGTTTAGCGTGCATGTAGTCCTGAGTTGTAGCTTCACCAGGTTGGCATTTCATTTTGAGGTACGCCTGGTACTGCTCCTGGCATGCCCTTCTACATTCCTCATTGAACCAGGGTTGATCCCCTGGCTTGTTGGTAATGGTAGAGTGAGGTTACAGATTGTACTGGAATACAATTCTGCTGCTTCTGATGGTCTACAGCGCCTCATGGATGCCCAGCTTTGAGCTGCTAGATCTGTTCTGAATCTATCCCATTTAGCACGGTGATGGTGCCACACAACACGTTGGATGGTGTCCTCAGTGCGAAGACGGGACTTCACCTCCACGAGGACTGTGCGGTGGTCACTCCTACCAATACTGCCATGGACAGATGCATCTGCGACAGGTAGATTGGTGAGGACGAGGTCAAGTAGGTTTTTCCCTCACCACCTGCCACAGGTCCAGTCATGTCCTTCAGGACTCGGCCAGCAGTGGTGCTACCAAACCACTCTTGGTGATGGACATTGAAGTCCCCCACCCAAAATACATTCTGTGCTCCATGCTACCCTCAGTGCTTCCTCCAAGTGGTGCTCAACATGGAGGAGGACTGATTCATCAGCTGAGGGAGGGCGGTAGGTGGTAATCAGCAGGAGGTTTCCTTGCCCATGTTTGACCTGATGCCATGAGATTTCATGGGGTCCAGAGTCAATGTTGAGGACTCCCAGGGCCTCTCCCTCCTGACTATATCACTGTACCGCCACCTCTGGTGGGCCTGTCCTGCCGGTGGGACAGGACATACGCAGGGATGGTGATGGAAGTGTCTGGGACATTGGCTGAAAGGTATGATTCTGTGAGTATGGCTGTTTCAGCCATTCAGGCTGTTGCTGGACTAGTATGTGGGACAGCTCTCCCAATTTTGGCACAAGTGCCCAGATGTTAGTGAGGAGGACTTTGCAGGGTCAACTGGGCTTGGTTTGCCTTTGTTGTGTCCGGTGCCTAGTGGTGCTGGCTGGTCCATCCGGTTTTACTCTTATTATGACTTTTTCTTCCCCTCGAGATTTTACAACTGAGTGGCTTGCTAGGCCATTTCAGAGGGCAATTAAGAATCAACCACATTGCTGTGGGTCTGGAGTCACATATAGGCCAGACCGGGTAAGGACGGCAGGTTTCCTTCCCGAAAGGACATTAGTGAACCAGATGGGTTTTTACAACAATCCGGTAGTTTCATGGCCACCATTAGTGATACTAATTTTTTTAAATTCCAGATTTTATTTTAATTAATTGAATTTAAATTTCCCCAGCTGCCGTGGCGGGATTTGAACTCATGACTCCGGCTTATTCGTCTAGTCCAATAACATAACCACTATGCTACTGTACCCATACTGCTATGCTACCGTACCCATTCCAATATATTTTCCATATTTTGTACCATATGTCTCCACATACACGATGCACAGATACTTCATAGTTCATGTAATGAAAGCATAATATCTACTGGACAAGCATACATAGGCACTATTACTGTTCCAGTTAATCTGTTTCAGTGATGTTGGTTGAGGGGGAATATTGGTCAGGACACCGGGGAGAACTCCCCCTGCTCTTCTTTGAATAATGCCATGGGTTTCTAATGCTGATCTGAGGCAGATGGGGCCTCGGACAAACATGTCACCTGAAAGACGATCGGAGTGAATTTGGATAGCGCTAACCATGCCTGCACGAACTGAACAGGTAGACCCTAGACCAGCAGCAGCCCTCAAGTAGGACTTGGGAGGGAGTGGCCAAGCGGGGGCCAGTAATTGACTTCGGGACTGCTGTGGGGGCAGGAGGAGCACTTCTGCTCTCCACAGCTCCACATTCAGCTTGGTATTTTTATACAAAACTTACTTTATTGGTGTAAGTCCCTTTAAAGACCGCTGGTTAGGCTGCATGTAGACCTGGTTATCTACTGTGCGTTCAGGGCAGACCAATTTCGGGAAAGAGTCCTAAAACAAGTGATAGGCTGCGTTTTTGTATAGGTAAAAGGCCTAATGCCTGTTTCATGCCTATACTGGAGCCTTTAACAATATGGCGGGTGGTGCAGAATGCTGGCTGCTTAGGTGCCCATTTTACGCCTTTAAAATGGGGCCAGCGCCAACAAATTTCTAGGCCTTCACCTCCAACAAAGCATCACTCCCACAGCACTGCACTAAGTCTCAGTCTAGATTATATGCTCAAATCCTAGAGTGGGTTTGAACCCAAGCATGCTACCAACTGAGCCAAGCTGACACAGAGGGGTGTGGGGTAAATCAGTAAGCGTCACCATAATAATGCAGGAGAAGTAGCCCATGTTATGATCGATGGACTGAAGGCGGAGTGAATTAATGGAAGTGAGCTGGAACATGTACAACAACCATTTCGCTTCTGTTGTGTGGAATGCAAGTGCGAGGAAATGAGCATATGGAGTTGATAAAGAGCAGAGGCATGGAAACAGGGCTGAAAAAAATGGTAATTTGCACTTGGGAACACAGGACTTGATGTGGTCTTGTGCTGGTCCAAGCTGCTATCAAAACAGGGCAAAATAAGCCTAAAATATTCAGGCTGAGAAATCACCATCTTGGGTACTTAAGGCAGACTAAATTGGAACAGAAATTCTATGAAATTATCTTAAATGAAAATGTGAGCCTCCCACTATTCTGGTAGAAACCTGCCTGCAGTCTGCAATCAGAAAGGAGAGTGGAACCATATTTCTACTGGCTGTTCTGTCACAAGTTTCCCTACACAGTATGCTTAACGAGAATACTTGAAAGTTGTTCAGTCCCTCGTGCACTTTGCGATAATGGAGATTACAGTGCAGCACAGCGTAGGGTATGATTAGACCCAATTTACCAGTCAGTTGGGAAAAGAAGTCCAGCTTGTTTCATGTTTGCCTCTTAGCTGCTTGCGGAGCAGCTTTCATAGGTCCATGTAGGGTCCATGTTTGTCTCCCCCTCCCCCCACCCAACTGTCATTGTGAGGAGTGGCCGATTTCCCTTCTGTGAATTTTTCTCCTTACCAAAGTGAGAAATTTTGCCCCCGCCCCCGGATGACAGCAGACCCACGATGTAACCCATAGTACTGCTGGAGCCTGCTGTGCTCCCTCACTGACCCCACATGAGGTAGCCTCCAGACGGCACTGACCAGTGTAACTGCCAGGATCATGGGCAGTGTAAATCTGGACCCTCCGTGTCAACTGAAGAGAGGAATAAAAGGGGAAGGGGAAAGAAAGAGATCTATGAATGAGCAATCATGCATGGACTATGCATGGAGATGTTTGGTGGCCTAAAGGGCCTGTTTTCACTTTAGATTTTCTTATTGATCACCCAGACTC
Organism: Heptranchias perlo; assembly: GCF_035084215.1. Classification (NCBI taxonomy): domain Eukaryota; kingdom Metazoa; phylum Chordata; class Chondrichthyes; order Hexanchiformes; family Hexanchidae; genus Heptranchias; species Heptranchias perlo. The sequence goes on from NC_090338.1 coordinate 6,215,595, forward strand.
AGGATGCGGGACTTCAGTTACGTGGAGAGACGAGAGAAGCTGGGATTGATGGTGGAGAAATTGTGAGTCTGATGTAGCCTTAATATTGCCATATTAGTGTTTGTGTCCCAAAACATTACAAAGAATTTTAAAGCACAGAAACAGACCATTTGGCCCAACAGGTCTAAGTCAGTGTTTATGCTCCACATGAGCCTCTTCCCATCTTACTTCATCTCACCCTATCACCATATCCTTCTATTCCTTTCTCTCTCATGTACTTATCTAGCTTCCCCTTAAATGCACCTATGTAATTAGCTGTAGCTGTAAATACACAGATCCAGCCAGTCCAGGGAGACTTGAATTTCCCTTAACCTGCCAACAGCCTAAGGGTTAAGTTGGGCTGTCCAAACAACTGCCCTCGAGCCACAAGTAGCCCCCGAGCTCTAGTAATCTGGCTCTTGAAGCCAATCCAATTAGCATTTATATTTCTCATTCACCAACTGTTTTGTTTTAATTTCATGGGTCTAGAGGTTTGCAAAGAACTGCTTTTAGCACTATTGCCTCATTGGTGGACAAATCCTAAATCAGAACACCATGATCTGTTGGTATTGGGAATTTGGGATGTATGAAGATTAGGAGGAACGGGATTTAATCTTTATAGGTGACCCCCATCCCTGAGACTCCAGCGTTTGCACTTGTTGGGCCCATGAAGACAAACATTTGGACTACCCCAAAGTAAGCTTCTGAGCACTGAAATCACACTGAATATTAGTAACTAACTGTTGCAACCCTCTTCAATTAAAATTATAGACCAGAGAATTTCATATGAACGCAGTTTATCAGTTTTATTTAACACATAGTAACAGGCAAACGTAGGTCCCTTAGAGGATGAGACCGGGAAATTAATGGTGGGAAACATGGAGATGGCAAAAATGCTGAACAAATATTTTGTTTCAGTCTTTACGGTAGAGGACACTAAGAATATTCCAACAGTGGACAAATGGGGGGCTCTAGGGGGCGAGGAGCTAAATACGATTAAAATCACTAAGGAATTGGCACTCAGTAAATTAATGGGACTCAAGGCGGATAAATCCCCTGGACCTGATGGCTTACATCCCAGGGTCTTGAGGGAAGTGGCAGTAGGGATTGTGGATGCTTTGGTAATAATTTTCCAAAATTCTCTGGACTCGGCAAAGGTCCCGGCAGATTGGAAAACTGCTAATGTAACACCGTTATTTAAAAAGGGTATTAGGCAGAAGGCTGGAAATTATAGACCAGTTAGCCTAACATCTGTGGTGGGTAAAATTTTGGAGTCTATTATTAAGGAGACAGTAGCGGAACATTTAGATAAACATAATTTAATAGGACAAAGTCAGCATGGCTTTACGAAGGGGAAGTCATGTCTGACAAATTTGCTTGAGTTCTTTGAGGATATAACGTACAGAGTGGATAAAGGGGAACCAGTGGATGTAGTGTATTTAGACTTCCAGAAGGCATTCGACAAGGTGCCACATAAAAGATTATTGTTCAAGATAAAGAATCACTGGATTGGGGGTAATATTCTGGCATGGGTGGAGGATTGGTTATCTAACAGGAAGCAGAGAGTTGGGATAAATGGTACATTCTCGGACTGGCAACCAGTAGCCAGTGGTGTTCCGCAGGGGTCGGTGCTGGGTCCCCAACTCTTTACATTCTATATTAACGATTTGGAGGAGGGGACCGAGTGTAACATATCAAAGTTTGCAGATGATACAAAGATGGGAGGGAAAGTAGAGAGTGAGGAGGACATAAAAAACCTACAAGGGGATATAGACAGGCTGGGTGAGTGGGCGGAGATTTGGCAGATGCAATACAATATTGGAAAATGTGAGGTTATGCACTTTGGCAGGAAAAATCGGAGAGCAAGTTATTATCTCAATGGCGAGAAACTGGAAAGTACTGCAGTACAAAGGGATCTGGGGGTCCTAGTGCAAGAAAATCAAAAGATTAGTATGCAGGTGCAGCAGGTGATCAAGAAGGCCAACGGAATGTTGGCTTTTATTGCTAGGGGGATAGAATATAAAAACAGGGAGGTATTGCTGCAGTTATATAAGGTATTAGTGAGACCGCACCTGGAATACTGCATACAGTTTTGGTGTCCATACTTAAGAAAAGACATACTTGCTCTCGAGGCAGTACAAAGAAGGTTCACTCGGTTAATCCCGGGGATGAGGGGGCGGACATATGAGGAGAGGTTGAGTAGATTGGGACTCTACTCATTGGAATTCAGAAGAATGAGAGGCGATCTTATTGAAACATATAAGATTGTGAAGGGGCTTGATCGGGTGGATGCGGTAAGGATGTTCCCAAGGATGGGTGAAACTAGAACGAGGGGGCATAATCTTAGAATAAGGGGCTGCTCTTTCAAAACTGAGATGAGGAGAAACTTCTTCACTCAGAGGGTGGTCGGTCTGTGGAATTTGCTGCCCCAGAAAGCTGTGGAAGCTACATCATTAAATAAATTTAAAACAGAAATAGACAGTTTCCTAGAAGTAAAGGGAATTAGGGGTTACGGGGAGCGGGCAGGAAATTGGACATGATTTTAGATTTGAGGTTAGGACCAGATCAGCCATAATCTTATTGAATGGCGGAGCAGGCTCGAGGGGCCGATTGGCCTACTCCTGCTCCTATTTCTTATGTTCTTATGTTTCCTTAAACATCCACTCCCTCCACCGCCGGCACACCATGGCTGCAGTGTGTACTATCTACAGGATGCACGCAGCAACTCGCCAAGGCTTTCTCGACAGCACCTCCCAAACCCGCGACCTCCACCACCTAAGAAGGACAAGGGCAGCAGATGCATGGGAACACCATCGCCTCCAAGTTCCCCTCCAAGTCACACACCACACTGACTTGGACATATATCGGCCGTTCCTTCTTCATCGCTGAGTCAAAATCCTTTAACTCCCGACCTAACAGAACTGTGGGAGCACCTTCACCACACGGACTGCAGCAGTTCAAGAAGAAGGCCCACCACCACCTTCTCAATAGGGATGAGCAATAAATCCTAGCCTTGCCAGTGACGCCCGCATCTTGAGAATGAATACAAAAAAAATGTTAGTAATATCATGCTGCTTGACTTCAGTCTATTCCTGAGAAATGTTTGATGCCTTTACTCTGATTTATATTCACTCTTTTTGGTCCACTAAAAACCAAACAAAAGCATTTCATTTGATAATTGCAGCAATAACAGTGAACCATGTGTGCAGGCAGAAGATGGTGTGTGGGTGGTGAAATCGGAAAAACATCCCCGCTTGTAAATTTCCCAATTCTCAAGACTTTCTAGCTTTTGTGCCAGCCCACAGATGGAAATATTTTTCACAACACACACATGCTTATCCTCTCTACCTAAGCAGCTGTCTGCAGGACAATGTACAATCTCTGCTCCAGACATTCGGATCACACTGCTATACTTTGCAAGTTAGTAGGTCAGGAATGGTAAAACATCATTATGAATACTGCAAGGTGCGGAGGTTCTAGTTACTGAAAGTGTTCAATCCACCAGCTCCTCCCACACACAAAAAAAAGAGAAAAAGCTTGTCTTATAAGAGATCAAAGGTATCCATCTTGGCTCTCACGAAGAAGCTTCTAATGAGAAGCAAGAAAAGGCAGTTTCTGACACTCACCTTGGAGCGTACACTGGTTATGGCATCATGGACACCGCCAATTGAACTGAACTGAGGGACCGTGTCCAAACAAGACTAAGGTATTGTGTCCAAGCAGAAGCATTCCGCATAGTCACCTTTCTGTTGAATGTGGGTGGGTAGGTTTATGGAATGGGCAGATAGAATGAAGCAAAAACTGACAACCCATTAAAAACACATTACTGTACAATCCTTTTTTTCCAAGAAAATGTGGCAATGAGTTGTTGCTGGGTGGGCAGAGTTTCTTCTAGTTCCTCACTTCATGTCTCAAAGTGATTGGTAAATCGGGGAACCTGGGCCATGTGGTGACCGTAGAGAGGAACTAGAGTAAAATCAGCGTCACTTCTGAGGTCTCCTTCTCAAGGAGGTACCTGAAATACCTTACCAAGAACATCTCGAGAAGAACAACCTATGTAAATAGTTTCATGAAGCTGCAAACAGCAAAGAGAGCTACAAGTTACTGTACTTCCAGATCAATCAGGATGATGAGGAGAAGGAGGATGAAGATTAATCATAAGGCTGGTCTGGACTTTTGGACAAGTTGGGGGTACTTTTGACTTTGGGCAATAGCGTACAGTGGGACATATCGAATCAGCCGCCCGTTATACATTTCTCCCAATTCTCATTTCCATTGGCTTCATGCTATCACCCAAAGTCAAATCAAATTACTCCCATTGTCTATAATAATGTTGGTGAAAAGGAAAAAAGATAGGTTTTCTTCAAGTCTTTCCTGTGAATCATTGGGTAAGTATTCCTACAGAACCAAGGAGTTGTTAGTCTTATCTCAGTGGTAGCACTCTCACCTCTGAGTCAGTAGGTCATGGGTTCAAACCACACTCTAGGACTTGAGCACATAATCCAGGCTAACACTGCAGTGTAATACTGAGGGAGTGCTGCACTGTCGGAGGTGCCGTTTTTTGGATAAGACATTAAACCGAGGTCAAGCCTCCCCTCTCAGGTGGATGTATTTTGGCACTATTTTGGAGAAAAGCAGAGGAGTTCTTCCCAGTGTTCTGGTCAATATTTATCCCTCAAACCACATCTCTAAAACAGATTATCTGATTATTTATCTCATTATTGTTTGTGGGAGTTTGCTGTGTACAAATTGGCTGCCACACTTTCCTACATTACAACAGTGACCATACTTCAAAAAAAGGTACCTAATTGCCTGTAAAGCGCATTGGGATGTCCTGAGTTCATGAATAGCGCTATATGAATGCAAGTTCTTTCTTTCTTTACACTACAAGCTAGGAAGGCTCCAGATGTGACCCCTGGTCTGATATTAAGGCACATTGTTGGGGTAGAGTAGATGGTGCTTTACTTTGCATCTAACTATGCCATGTACGATCAGCCCTTGGTTGAAAGTCAGGCAAAAGAGTTGACTGTTCCCACTATACAGTGAGCTCTTGTTAGTAAGTACATGTGTGTGTGGTCTTTGATTAAGGACAATAATGGGACTGACTGTGATTTCTCCAACAGTCAAATACCTTGCCAACACTTACTTGCCAGTTAGGGTGAAGTACTGGAGGGTAGGAGGGTCAGTGGTCATGGAACCAGCCCCGAACGAGGAGTCAGCAGCTTAAGCATAGGAAGGGAGGACACTGGAAGAAACTCTTCCCACTCATTACTACCTTTTCTTGGGAAAAAAGGGTTGTACGGTCATGTGCTTTTAATGAGCTGTCAGTAAATACTCCATTCCATCTGTCCATTCAAAAGCCCTACCCACCCTCATTCACACTGAGGTAGCTGGAATGCTTTGGTTTGGATGCGGTACCTTAGTCTTGTTTGGACATGGTCCCTTAGATTGTTTGTTTACCATTTCAATCTTTGGTTAGAAAAAAGCAAGAGATTGAAAGAAGTTTCACCTTTCATTATTACTCATCTCAAAAAATGAGGTATCTCTGTACAGCTCAACAGCTGTTCCAGATGCAAGGCTTGGATCAAACCGCAGCATTTTTAAAAAATCAGTTACCAGAAGAAAATGCTACAAATTACCCTGTGTCAAAATATTTTAAAAATTGCTTCCTTTAAGCATGTTGCTGCCAGCTTTTAATGCAGCTGTATGTCATCAGGGTTTCATTGAAAGCGGAATAGACTAACCCCACCGGGCTACCACACAGGCAGGCCCTTCCCACACATATATCTCATTACGAAAAGATCATGTGTCAGGCTTGCAGTTGAAGAATGAGTTTTGATCTCTTAGGGTGGAACACACAAATGTCAGTTATAAAAGAACAGGCCCTGATATGGCACTAGGACTGAACTATATAGACCAACTATACTCAGATGAGATCTGCATTGTTCCTACTGAGGTCTGGATGGACTCTACCTCAATCCTGTTTCTTTTATATAGTGTCGATAAAACTCTTTATTTCTGTTACTCTTCACCTATGTCTTCAGCTCTCCGTGCTCTGTGCTTTACTCCCTCTGTAGCGCCCATCTTTGTCAGTTTCTCTGACTGTTCCATCTTTATTTTCTCTTTTTATTGTTTTGTTGTGTCTCTGTTACACTCTGATCTTGCTCCAATTTATTTCCCTAAATCTTCAATGTTGCTCTAGCCCTGTGTCCCTGTTGCTTTCTAACCTTTCTGTTTTTTTCTCTGTTACTTTCTAGGTGCATCAGTTTTTTCCTATGATTCTCCAACCTCTCTTTCTTCCTCTGTCTCTCTCTCCCTTTCTCTGTCTGTTTCTCTCTCTCTCTTTCCCTCTCTCTCTCTCTCTCTCACTCTCTTATAGTTCTCTGACATTTTATGTGGTCCTGTTCCTTTCTCTGTTTTTTCACTCTCCAGTTTTTCATTGTTTCTCTTTGTTACACTCTCCCTGGTGCTGAGACACACCCAGGCTAAAATTTCAAAGGATAATAGTACGTCAGAAAACTCTTCGACTCCTGCCATTTACACAGCAGGCTTTGCAAACATATTTCTGCATGACAAAAATTGTCATTGGATGAAAGAACTAGATTGAGTTACCTATTCAAACCCATCTTCAACTGGCAGTTAAAAAGACTGTTACAATTTAGAGCTTTGCCAGATATTTCTCTCATGCTTTACACCAAAGATGACTCCTGTAAGTGCGACATCACTCCCTGTGGAGCATAGGAACAGGAGGAGGCCATTCAGCCCCTTGTGCCTGTTCCGCCATTCAATTAGCTCATAGCTGATCTGTATCTTAACTCCATCTTGGTTCCATATTCCTTAATATCCTTGCCTAACAAAAATCTATCAATCTCAGTTTTGAAATTTTCAATTGCCCCCCGGCCTCAACAGCTTTTTGGGGGAGAGAGTTCCAGATTTCCACTACCCTTTGCATGAGGAAGTGCTTCCTGACATCACCCCTGAATGGCCTAGCTCTAATTTTAAGGTTATGCCCCCTTGTTCTGGACTCTCCCCACCAGAGGAAATAGTTTCTCTCTATCAAATCCTTTAATCATCTTAAACACCTCAATTAGATCACCCCTTAATCTACCATACTCAAGGGAATACAAGCCTAGTCTATGAACTGGAGTGTGACATGATACATACAATATCTGGTAACTTAGAGTAACTTAAACGCAAACCCTTATTCCTGTAATTAACTCTCGAGTGACACAAACCCTCTGTGTTCTCAGAGGCTTCAGATAATGAAGATTAAACAATCTATCACACCAGGCAATTTAGGCTGTAATCTACAAATCCGACCTGAGTCGAGGTATGAGCCCTAAATCTAGCATGGATACAAAATCTAGGCCTAACTCCAGCCCCAAACTCTAAACAAAAAGCCAGCCCTAGTACCGGCCTAACTCTAACTATAAATCCAACTCTAAACTGAGTTTGAGTGAGAACCGTAAGTCAGAATATAGGCGTCACCCCAGCCTCAACCCTTGCCACAGCCATACTTTAACTCTAACCCTAGCTCAAACTTTACTATTGGAGAGGGTGCAGCGATTTACCAGAATGGTACCAGGAATGAGGGACTTCAGCTGTGTGGAGGGACTAGAGAATCTGAGATTACTGTCCTTAGAGCAGAGAAGGTTAATGGGAGGTTAAGGGGATACTAGTAATGCTATTACCAGTATAGGACTATGGTAAATATTGGGCTTGGCATTAACATTTGGGTAATCCTTTCCCCATGCTCGACCACAGCACTAACCCCAGTGCTAACCCTAACATAGCTCCAACCTTAACCTTAGCTCTAACCTGAACCATAATTCCAGCTATAGTGCAAATCCTAACCCTAGCCCTAACCCTTAAAAAATTATTCATGTAGCAGGATATATAGAAGGAACTAAGGACTTGCATTTACATAGCACCTTTCACAACCACAGCCAATGAAGTACATTTGAAATGTAGTCACTGTTGTAATGCGGCAGCCAATTTGCGCACAGCAAGGTCCCACAAACTGTATTGAGGTAAATGACCAGATAATCTGTTTTTCAGTGATGTTGGTTGAGGGATAAATATTGGACCAGGACACTGGGGAGAACTCCCCTGCTCTTCTAAGAAATAGTGCCATGGGATCTTTTAAGTCCATCTAAGAGGGCCTGAAATGAATGCAGGAGCCTCATTGGGCTATTCAGGCAGCCACCAGGGCCGCCTAAAAAAAAGGCCCCAACCAATTTAGCAGTGGCCCGAACGCCGATGCAGATTGGCTGCAGGCCCCTGCCCTGCTAAATTGGTTATCGTTGCACCCATTTTAGGCCCATAAAGTGGGCACAACGATGTTACATTCAGACCCCAAGATGTTTTTGTTGATCAATGAGCAAAGTTATGCCGCAAATTAAAACCAATTTTAGAAATAAGATATGTGACTATTAAATGTTAAATGCCACGAGCTGGGAATTAATGAAGGTTTCCAATCCACATCAGTGCACAAGGTGGCAATACAGGTAAAGAGTTAACGTGATGCTATAGATTGTCATCTGCATTAACGTCACATCCCTAGGCAGTCAAAATATCAGTGGGAGACCCAGTTCGCGATCTGATTTTTCATGTAGAGCCTGTTGCTGTACAATTACTGGTTTCTCCCTGGAGACTATCATTTTAATAGAAGAATGCTGCATCACTCTGCCCTAAAGTACAAAAGACACGTTGAATATAATTCACTTTTTAAATTAGGCCGAGTTCACAAGCAGTACTGAGCCAGACAGAGCTGAAGGCTTTTAATAGAGCGAAAGACTTGCATTTATGTAGCGCCTTTCATGACCTCAGGATGTCCCAAAGCGCTTCACAGATAATGAAGTATTTTTGAAGTGTAGTCATTGTTGTAATTTAGGAAACGCAGCAGCCAATTTGCACACAGCAAGATTCCACAAACAGTAATGTGATAATGACCAGATAATCTGTTTTGGTGATGTGAATTGAAGGATAAATATTTTCGAGGACATCGGGGAGAACTCCACCTGAGAGCACAGATAGGGCCTCAGTTTAACATCTCATCTCTGACAGTACAGCACTCCCTCATTACCGCACTGGAGTGTCGGCCTAGATTACGTGCTCAAGTCTGTGACGTGGGGCTCTCAGAGGTGAGAGTGCTACCCACTGAGCCACAGCTGACACCAAATGGAAACGATGAAGCGATCCGACACTCCCAGTCGTAAGCAGAGCTCACAGGAAGAGCGCCTCACGAAACTGGCGCAGTCCGTTAATTTCTATGTGAATTACAGGCTGCACACCCGTCATTTCTCGAGATGTGTTCCCTCTGAGTGTTACTCCCCGCCGGGAGTGCCGTATCGTGGAATCTTCCCCAGTACTTTTTCCCCATAATTTTTGCCCCCTTCTGTCCTTACTGGTGTTGAGATGCGATTGCGCAGGTGCCAGCAGCCCTACAGCATCTTCAGGGGCAACTAGGGATGGGCAATAAGTGCGAAGTGAGTGTTGATACCACCGTGTCTGCCAATGAATTGAAGACAAAGCGGAACTTACGGCAGGACTCACAGCAAACAGTCTATTTACAACAAACAAAGTCTATTTAAAAAGAGTCTCTATGTACTACAGCGATCAGAACTCATGACCGAAACTACAGCAATGTCTCCCAATAAAAGCAGGATTAGTTCTCCAGCAAAATGCAGTGAGTGGAGGATAATTAAATAATACAAATTATGTGCCTAAAATCAATCCCAGTCACTTACAGCAGTGCGGTCAGCAGGCGTGATTGACAGGGGAATTACCCAATTATCTCCATTCTGGCTGGGATAGTGGTATGGCAAAATGCTGCCCAATAAATGCCAGCTTTGCCAGCAATGCCCACATCCTGAGAATTAGTTTTTAAAATCTGTGAGTTTAGATGATAGTGCCGATTTTTCCAGATGTGTAATTGTGGCCTGGGGCCTTGTCCTCCATGAATCGGAATATTGCAGGCATGATCCCCATTTCTGTTAATTATGGAGGGAAAATGGCAAGAATTGTGCCCGCAATTTCCCAATTATGCACTGCTGGCATGCAAGGCTTTAATGACTGTCAGTCAGCTATTCAACTTTAGGGGGAATTGCATGCAAGCCATATAGGAACATAGGAACAGGAGTAGGCCATTCAGCCCCTCGTGCCTGCTCCGCCATTTGATAAGATCATGGCTGATCTGTGATCGAGCTCCATATACCTGCCTTTGGCCCATATCCCTTAATTCCTTTGGTTGCCAAAAAGTTATCTATCTCAGATTTAAATTTAGCAATTGAGCTAGTATTAATTGCCGTTTGCGGAAGAGAGTTCCAAACTTCTACCACCCTTTGTGTGTAGAAATGTTTTCTAATGTCACTCCTGAAAGGTCTGGCTCTAATTTTTAGACTGTGCCCCCTACTCCTAAAATCCCCAACCAGCGGAAATAGTTTCACTCTATCCACCCTATCTGTTCCCCTTAATATCTTAGAAACTTCAATCAGATCACCCCTTAACCTTCTAAACTCTAGAAAAAACAACCCCAATTTGTGTAATCTCTCCTCGTAACTTAACCCTTGAAGTCCGGGTATCATTCTAGTAAACCCACGCTGCACTCCCTCCAAGGCCAATATGTCCTTCCGAAGGTGCGGTGCCCAGAACTGCTCACAGTACTCCAGGTGCAGTCTAACCAGGGTTTTGTATAGCTGCAGCATAACTTCTGCCCCCTTGTACTCCAGTCCTCTAGATATAAAGGCCAGCATTCTATTTGCCTTCTTGATTATTTTCTGCACCTGTTCATGACACTTCAATGATCTATGTACCTGAACCCCTAAGTCCCTTTGGACATCCACTGTTTTTAACTTTTTACCATTCAGAAAATACCCTGTTCTATCCTTTTTTGATCCAAAGTGGATGACCTCACATTTGTCTATATTGAATTCCATTTGCCACAGTTTTGCCCATTCACCTAATCTATCAATATCGCTTTGTAATTTTATGTTTTCATCCACACTGCTTACAATGCCACCAATCTTTGTGTCATCGGCAAACTTAGATATGAGACTTTCGATGCCTTCATCTAAGTCGTTAATAAATATTATGAATAATTGAGGCCCCATGCCTGCGGGACTCCACTAGTCACATCCTGCCAATGTGAGTACTTACCCATTATCCCTACTCTCTGTCGCCTTTCGCTCAGCCAATTTCCTAACCAAGTCCGTACTTTTCCCTCGATTCCATGGGCTTCTATCTTAGCTAACAGTCTCTTATGTGGGACGTTATCAAATGCCTTCTGGAAGTCCATATAAATAACATCCATTGACATTCCCCTGTCCACTACTTTAGTCACCTCTTTAAAAATTTCAATCAGGTTTGTCAGGCACGACCTACCTTTCACAAATCCATGCTGGCTCTCTCTGATTAACTGAAAATTCTCGAGGTGTTCGGACACCCTATCCTTAATTATAGACTCCAGCATTTTCCCCACAACAGATGTTAGGCTAACTGGTCTATAATTCCCCGGTTTCCCTCTCCTTTCTTAAAAAGCGGAGTGACATGTGCTAAAAAGCGGAGTGACCCACTTACCCACCAAGACTGCCCTATAGATGATTCTAATTAGTGCTGTTAATGGTGAAATAGTTAAATATCTGAACTCAGTTTATACCGGTTGGAAAAGATGAGATTCATGTCCCTCCCCAGTGCCATTCATTTGGATGTTTTTCAATGCATTGCAAAATATTTCAAATTGAAAAGCACTGTTGCGATTTCCCTCCATATGGGGTTTTAATAACAGCTTGCAGTACAACTGAACTTAAACAAAACGTTCTCTGTTCTTTCACCCAGAATGAATTTCTTTCTGCTGCTTTGAATAAACAAATGGAAATGACGCGCGGCATTTATTTAAACACTTACAATCATTTAAATGTCTACAACAGGGAGGCTAGCACAGAACCCAACTCAGAACTAGACATTTTTGAGAACCTTGTAAATTTGCCCACTTAAACTTGGCTTTATTGGCTGTGGTCCTTATTAAATTACCTCAATTTACGTCTTAAAGCCGTCCATTGTACACTTGTCGCATTTTAATTCTGATGCATTTCTGAAGTCTACCTGTGGAAGAAAATGTCCGTCCATTTTGAAGCTCTTTGGCTTTTTGCAACATTCAGCTCAGATTTTAGGAAGGGGTAGTTTGACTCTCCATTCACAACCAAATCCCAGGGCAACAGCAACAACTTGTATTGATATAGCGCCTTTAACGTAGTAAAACATCCCAAGATGCTTCACAGGAGTGTAATCAGATAAAATTTGACACCAAGCCACATAAGGAGATATTAAGACAGGTGACCAAAAGCTTGGTCAAAGAGGTAGGTTTTAAGGAGCGACTTAAAGGAGGAGAGAGGTAGTGAGGTAGAATCATAGAATCATAGAAGTTTACAACATGGAAACAGGCCCTTCGGCCCAACATGTCCATGTCGCCCAGTTTATACCACTACGCTAGTCCCAGTTGCCTGCACTTGGCCCATATCCCTCTATACCTATCTTACCCATGTAACTGTCCAAATGCTTTTTAAAAGACAAAATTGTACCCGTCTCTACTACTGCCTCTGGCAGCTCGTTCCAGACACTCACCACCCTTTGAGTGAAGGTGGAGAGGTTTCGTGGAGGAATTCCAGAGCTGAAGGCACGGCCGCCATTGGCGGAGCGATGATAATCGGGGATGTACAAGAGGCCAGAATTGGAGGAACACAGAGATCTCAGAGGGTTGTAGGGCTGGAGGAGGTTACAGAGATAGGGAGGGGCGAGGCCATGGAGGGACTTGAAGACAAGGATGAGAATTTTGAAATTGAGGCATTGCTGGACTGGGAGCCAATGTTGGTCAGTGAGCACAGGAATGATGGGTGAATGGACATGGTGCAAGTTAGGATACAGGCAGCAGAGTCTTAGATGAACTGAAGCTTATGGAGGGTGGAAAATGGGAGGCTGGGCAGGAAAGTATTGGAATAGTAATGGCAAAGAGCGTAAGTTGTTGACACGAGCGCAGGTTCAGCTGAGATGTCTTCCACAATTAAAAATCGTGCCAGCCCTTTCTGTTTAAGGTTGGACGTGAAGATTGGCCATGATATTGAGGTACATGGAGGGTGCCTATTGCCTGTGGAACAGTCCCCACCCCACCCCCACCCCCAACTCCCCTCACCATTGAATCCTAACAACAGTTGCAGCTTCAGAAAAGTGACCGGACAGACTTTTACGGACACTCTGATGTCTCCACCTTGTGATTCCAGACCCCTGGATGTGCCATATAATTGAAGTGTGGTTGGAAAATACACCATTGTATCTTAATGAGCAATGCGCCTAGCAGTTCGTGCGTCATGTTATAATGCATTAAACGACCAAACTCCAAGAGTTAATCTACTGCCCATGATCTGGTCGTTGGGTTCAAAACATCAGTCTTAGTTCTTCAGCTCAAGTGGACTACTGAGTCAGATCCCCAATCTGACTGAAGCTGCACTGGTACTTTCATTGTGACTCAAAAAGTGACAATATGATTGCCGTCCAATTCATTGGGAAAGATAGCGAGAAAGACTTGCATTTATATTGCACCTTTCAGAACCTCAACGTCCCAAAGTACTTTACAGCCACTTAAGTACTTTTGAAGTGTAGTCACTGTTGTAATGTAGGAAACATGGCAGCCAATTTGTGCACAGCAAGGTCCCACAAACAGCAATGATTTAATTACCAGATAAGTGATGTTTAGTGATAAATATTGGCCAGGACACCGGGGAGAACTCGCATGCTCTTCTTCAAATAATACCATGGGATCTTTTGCATCCACCTGAGAGGGCAGACAGGGCCTTGATTTCATAGAATTATAGAATCATAGAAAGGTTACAGCACGGGAGGAAGCCATTCAGCCCATTGAGTCCACGCCGGCTCTATGCAAGAGCAATCCAGCTAGTCCCACTCCCCTGCCCTTTCCCCGTAGCCCTGCAGATTTTTTCCTTTCAAGTACTTGTCCAGTTCCCTTTTGAAGGCCATGATTGAATCTGCCTCCATCACCCCCTCAGGCAGTGCATTCCAGATCATAACCACTCGCTGTGTAAAAAAGTTTTTCCTTATGTCACCTTTGGTTCTTTTGCCAATCACCTTAAATCTATTATCTCTGGTCTTTGACCTTCCACCAATGGGCACAGTTTCTCCCTATCTACTCTGTCTAGACTCTTCATGATTTTGAATACCTCTATCAAATCTCCTCCCAACCATCTCTGTTCCAAGGAGAACAACCCCAGCTTCTCCAGTCTATCCACGTAACTAAAGTCCCTCATCCCTGGAACCATTCTAGTAAATCTCCTCTGCACCCTCTCTAAGGCCTTCACATCTTTCATAAAGTGCAGTGCCCAGAACTGGACACAATACTCCAGTTGCAGCCGAACCAATGTTCATTATGACTTCCACACTTTTGTACTCTATGCCTCTTTTTAACACCTCATCCAAAAGACAGCAGCTCTCCCTCAGTACTGCACTGATGTGTCAGCCTAGATTATGTGGTTATGTCTCTGGAGTCAGACTCAAACCCACAACCTTGTGTCTCAGAGGCAAGAGTGCTACCCACTGAGCCACGGCCAACAAACACGGCAACACGTGTGAACAGCAACAGTTGTTATCATGGGTTCTTTGTTTTTGGATCGAAATGAAGGCAAAAGGGATGGATTTTGTTTTTAAACCATCACTGCTTTTGGTCAGGGAGACACCAAGCATTAGTAGGAGTTTATTGAGATGACCAAAAGCAATATCTATAGGATAGGTCTTGAGGAGGCCGTTAAAGGTGGCGAGAGAAGTAGCAAGGCAGATTGGAGTTCTGGGGAGTGGAGCTGATACAGCCGCCAATGAAGGAGCAGAGGGAGGCTGTATGCACAGGGAGCCAGAGTTGCCTTGGATTAATGGGTAAGGGCTGAAGTGTGGGGCTGAGGGAAGTTCCAGAGGGAGGATAGAGTGAGGCCATGGAAGGGTTTGCAAACAATGACAAGAAAATTGAATTCAATGTGCTTGGGGACAGTGGAAGTCAACGGGACAGGTGTGAGGGATGAGTGGGGTTTCGAGCATGGTGGGATGTGGGTGACTGAATGTTGGATGAGATCGGATTTGCATGGGTTTGATGCTTGGAAGGTTAGTGAGGATAGTAATGAAGAGGGTAAGGGTATCGAGGGATATGGAGCTAAAGCAGGTAAATGGAGTTGAGATAGAGTTCAGCCATGATCTAATTGAATGATGTAGCAGCTCAAGGGGCTAAATGGCCTACTCCTGTTCCTATGTTATTGGAACCCAATGCTTCATTCCCTTCTAACCCAGCATCCTTACACACAAGGATGGCAACACGATAGCTCCCACCCCGAGAAAGAGATCATTTCAGCAGCTGTCGGCGGTTTGTAGCTTCAAATCTGGCTCCAGGTCTCCATAAGTGAATGAGAGGAAAAGGCGAGAGGAAACATACAGAAGAAAAGAGAGAGAAAGATTCAGAGCACAAAGGAGAAAAAGTGCATGCCAGGCATGCAGAGTACCAGACATGCAGAAAGAAAGAGAAAGTGAACAGAGAGAGCGAGAGAAAAGATAGAAACTGTTAGAGGAATATAAAAGAGAGGAGGTGGATACAATTAGAAATTAGAAAGAGAGAGAGAGTTAGGGACAAATTCAATGAAAATATGAGAGGTCTGCAGAGAGAGAAAGTAACAGGAAAATAAAGAGCGAAACAGAGGAAAGCACAAAGAATTAGAGTGTGAGAAATAAACAGAAACTTGCAGGAAGAGAGAGACCACCTTTTCATATATTTTGTCTGAGCAACATCACGGGCGATCAATTATGTTGTATAATACTTGGGCCTAGGGATTGGATCGAGCTGCAACGGTTTTAATGGCGTAAAACGGGCGCCTAAGGATCCAATATGGCGTACGGGTGTTCATTCCGCGCTGTAAGTACACTGCCCGCCATATTGGTTAGGGCTCCTCCCTAGGCGTCCAGGGGACACGCCTGAAACTGCGATTAGGCTATTTGCATATACAATTCCGGGGCCTAGCGCCTGTTTTAGGCCCATTTGTGAAATTCAATTGCGACTGATTGCAACAGGTGGTGTATTGTTTTTTTTTTATTCGTTCACGGGATGTAGGCATCGCTGGCGAGGCCAGCATTTATTGCCCATCCCTAATTGCCCTCGAGAAGGTGGTGGTGAGCCGCCTTCATGAACCGCTGCAGTCCGTGTGGTGACGGTTCTCCCACAGTGCTGTTAGGAAGGGAGTTCCAGGATTTTGACCCAGCGACAATGAAGGAACGGCGATATATTTCCAAGTCGGGATGGTGTGTGACTTGGAGGGGAACGTGCAGGTGGTGTTGTTCCCATGTGCCTGCTGCTCTTGTCCTTCTAGGTGGTAGAGGTCGCGGGTTTGGGAGGTGCTGTCGAAGAAGCCTTGGCGAGTTGCTGCAGTGCATCCTGTGGATGGTGCACACTGCAGCCACAGTGCGCCGGTGGTGAAGGGAGTGAATGTTTAGGGTGGTGGATGGGGTGCCAATCAAGTGGGCTGCTTTATCTTGGATGGTGTCGAGCTTCTTGAGTGTTGTTGGAGCTGCACTCATCCAGGCAAGTGGAGAGTATTCCATCACACTCCTGACTTGTGCCTTGTAGATGGTGGAAAGGCTTTGGGGAGTCAGGAGGTGAGTCACTCGCCGCAGAATACCCAGCCTCTGACCTGCTCTTGTAGCCACAGTATTTATATGGCTGGTCCAGTTAAGTTTCTGGTCAATGGTGACCCCCCAGGATGTTGATGGTGGGGGATTCGGCGATGGTAATGCCGTTGAATGTCAAGGGGAGGTGGTTAGACTCTCTCTTGTTGGAGATGGTCATTGCCTGGCACTTACCTGGCGCGAATGTTACTTGCCACTTATGAGCCCAAGCCTGGATGTTGTCCAGGTCTTGCTGCATGCGGGCTCGGACTGCTTCATTATTTGAGGGGTTGCGAATGGAACTGAACACTGTGCAGTCATCAGCGAACATCTCCATTTCTGACCTTATGATGGAGGGAAGGTCATTGATGAAGCAGCTGAAGATGGTTGGGCCTAGGACACTGCCCTGAGGAACTCCTGCAGCAATGTCCTGGGGCTGAGATGATTGGCCTCCAACAACCACTCCCATCTTCCTTTGTGCTAGGTATGACTCCAGCCACTGCAGAGTTTTCCCCCTGATTCCCATTGACTTCAATTTTACTAGGGCTCCTTGGTGCCACACTCGGTCAAATGCTGCCTTGACGTCAAGGGCAGTCACTCTCACCTCACCTCTGGAATTCAGCTCTTTTGTCCATGTTTGGACCAAAGCTGTAATGAGGTCTGGAGCCGACTGGTCCTGGCGGAACCCAAGCTGAGCATCGGTGAGCAGGTTATTGGTGAGTAAGTGCCGCTTGATAGCACTGTCGACGACACCTTCCATCACTTTGCTGATGATTGAGAGTATGTGTTGTGGTCAGTTTCTTCAGGATCTTGGCAGCCAAACCAGCATTCCTTAAAGGGACCACTGGAGACTTCTGCCCGAAAGGTACGTTTCACATTTTTTACTGACCTTATTGTGGAACTGGGAGGAGCTGGTGTGCCCCGTCCGGCTCCTTATTAATCCACAGGCCACTACCAAACGCTGTTCGCCCCCACCCCCCCTCTCCTGATAGCCTCCCCAGCCCCCAGACTGTCCGAACTGGCCGATCTTGCTGCCTTCCCCAGGGCCAGCAAGCTGCCTCTACTATCACCCACAGCTCACGGGCAATAAGTAAATGAGGCTGGCAGACCAGTTTTCCGCAGTCCTGCCTCTTCGGCCTCATCAGGCACGTGCACTGGGCCCCAATTCGGGCACGATCCAATTTCCAGGCCATGATGTTTATGGCATAACGCGCCCATCATTATAAAGCAGCCTATCCTTCAACTTGCCAAAAGCAGCTACACGGGAGATCTAAGGGAAACCCTGAGCTTGGAATTAACAGCAGGATCTCGGAGTGACCGAGTTCAGGTGCTGTAATTGATGGCTTAAAGGGGTCTGTTGAATAAATTTGCCTACACAGGTCTCTGAAACTTCTACTCAGCTTGTTGCTTCTTGACATTCAGAGTTGATTACAACAGTCCCTTCACAAAGCATCTTTAACATAGAAAAACATTCCAAGGTGCTTCACAGAGGTGTAATCATTAAAAGGTGGACAATGAACCAAAGAAAGGAGATATTAGGACAGGTGATCAAAAGAGGTAGGTTTTAAGGAGGGTCTTCAAGGAGGAGCAAGATGTAGAGAGGCAAAGAGGTTTAGGGAGGGAATTCCAGAGCGTCGGGCTAGGCAGCTGAAGGCACGGCTGCCAATGATGGGGTGAGGGGAGTGCATTGCACAACAGGCCAGAGACACAGGAATGAAGAATCTTTTGTCCAGCGCTGGAGGAAGTTACAAAGATAGGGAGGGGCGAGGCCATGATACGAGACATTAGTGTCATTCCTCACTCTGGTTAGTGGCCTGAGATTTCGCAGTTTATGCTGAGTTAGCTGATCTCAGCCAGGGCCATAGAAGGAGTGCTCCAATTGGACTAGTGGGATCCCTTAACTAAAAGAGGGAGAGGGGAAACCATCCAGGCCTCTTGCTCAATATTCAGTCATCACTGGCAAGTGTCATTGTATAGACAGGAACAGAACTTTTAAGTTCCTTGCACAATTTGTCTGAAATGTTAAAGATACCCAGAGAGAGAATCTGATTGCACAATTTAATAAAACAAACACCACACTAAACAATCATGATTCGATGTCCCTTAACAAGTTTGTTAGTGAGGCTGCAGTGTTGTACTTTTACACAAAGGCAGTGCACACAATGAAAAGCAATGCTTTTTTTCCCATGTTTTTATTCACTGAGGACAATAGTGAAGTTAAAACTTATTGCACCATCTCCTATTCCAACTCATTCTTTCCCAGGACCTCAAAACCAAAGGAAATCCTTACCTCCCTTAGTCTTCCTCCTTCAACCTCAAGCTTTTAAAACCCAACCGTGGTGCCATCTGACTAAATAAATAATGAAATAATGAAAATGTTGGCTGGTGTACAGCTCCATGGATACTGACAGTCCTTCAGTATCTTCTGTGAGAGTCTAGACTCTAAAGGATTTTAACCCTACTCACCTGGAAGAAATCGAGTGAATGGGCAGTTAAAATCGACTGGGTGAATTACCCGCCAACATCCCGCCTGGATCCTGTCATCTTCAATTTTAATCTGTTCTTCTGAGCAGGTGGCAAGGACACTCAATACAAGCTGGCAGGGTCATTCTTTACATATGCAATTCGGAGTCTGATGACATCATCAGATCACAACTGCAATTTTAACTCTAGCCTGAGTGGGGAAGTTGTTGTGACTTTCCCACGAGGTGAAGACAGCGGGAAGAGGATCCAAGGCCAGAAGAGGCCATTTAAGGTAAGTTCTTTTACTTTTCATGTGGTGCCAAGACAGCTTCCTTCTGGTGCTGTGCAAAGGTCTCCTGTCTCCCGAACCTCTGTTCCAGCCCAGAATGCCTCTAATTTAAAATTCTCATTCTTGTTTTCAAATCCCTCTTTGGACTCGCCCCCTCCTTATCTCTGTAACCACCTCCAGCCCTACAACCCTCCAAGAACTCTGCGCTCCTCCAATTCTGGCCTCTTGTGCATTGCCAATTTCCTTTGCCCCACCGTTGGCGGCTGTGCCTTCAGCTGTCTAGGCCCTAAGCTCTGGAATTCCCTCCCTAAACCTCTCCGCCTTTAAGGCCCTCCTTAATACCTAACTCTTTGACCGAGGTTTTGGTCAACTGTCCTAATATCTCTTTCTTTGGCTCAGTGTCAATATTTGCATGATTGTGCTTCTGTTTTACTATGTTAAAGGCTGTTGTTGCTAGTTGTTGTTGCTGATGATGAGGCCCGCGTGTTAAGATTGGACGGGCCTCACGCTGCCGAGGTCAGGTGGGGGGGGTGGGGTGGGGGGCGGTGGATGTTGTCGCTGCTCGTCCCCCACCTGTCCGAATCCTCCCCCAAGTTATAATTCCCCCTTGAGTGTCAGTGGACTGATGGCATTGTAACTGAGGCCAATCCTGTCCTCACCCAACATCCAAACACAGGAACTTTCCACGGGTGACTAGGTAGCAACTGGGAGCATGAGCCCTGGATGATATTTGTTATCTCTTCCTTAACCCAGGGATCCCACTCATCAAACTGGAGTATCCCTACAGTTGCCCTAGCTGAGATTAGCTAACTCAGTGCAGAGACTAAGAAAATCCAGACAATAGACCAAACTGAGGAAGAACCCATTCCAGACATTGGTAGACCCTGATTGTCAGGCAGCAATGGATGGAATCCAGTAGACTTTGGTTTTTTACCTACCTTGTCTACTTTCCCATTTTTTTCAACCTCACCAGCATCCTTCACCTAAGTAGCCTATTCTCAGGTTCACATTTGACTGAAACTTATGCAAGACAGCCAGTGTCAGGTCCCGGGCATCTGACAATGAAGAGATGGTCACTGAAGAGGGCTCCTCCAGTGATCTTACAGGCATCCTACTCGGCTAGCTCTATTCTGTCATCTGTAACCTTTCATGGCCCCAATATTACCAGGGAGGCGGGTTGGCAGCGGGGGGTCGACTGGACACGTGGGTAACCTGCCCAGTAAAATCGGTGAGTTCCCCACGCAATTGCGAGTAAATTGAAGCCACTTACCTTGGCTTCCGGGTTTCCCATTGGAAACCTGCGCTACGGGCGGACTGCGCACCCGTATCATAGGCTGTCAGCTGGAGGTGCCCTATTTAAAGGGGAAGTCCTCCAATGCTGCTCCTGCAGCAAACAACCAAAACAGCAGCATGGAGCAGCCCAGGGGAAAGGCTGTGATAGCCCTTCCTGTTGATGAACAGTCCTGGCTCATGTGGAGGTGCTCGTATTGCTATATGGGTGCAATCGATTACACCCTGCACCCGTGGGAAGCCAGCCACAGCTTGGACTCCGACTGCCCTCACCGTCCGGCTGAGGTCATCGATGGGGAAGTTGATTTAATGCGAGGCCCTGCGAAACAAGCTGTCGGTGACCTGCCTTATGCACTTGTGTGCAGATGACTGAGAGACCCCAGCGATGTTCCAGGTGGCACCCTGGAAGGATCCGGAGGCGAAGAAGTTGAGGGTAGTGGTGACTTTGACAGCGACAAGTAAGAAGACACTGCTCCTCAGAGAAGTCCAGGAAGCTGAGCCTCAGTCTGTAGACCCTGTGGCGAGGGTAGTGCCTCCTGCGACGCCGCTCTTTCTGTTGTTGCCTGTTGCTCTCCGTGCTGTTGTGCAGGTGCGTGTGGCGCAGCACTGTGTTGTGGAGCTCCACGTGGCGGAGGTGGACGGCGTGCCTGGCGAGGCTGGTGATGTTGCTTATCCTTGGATGAAGTGATGAATGCAGCTATAGCACCCCCCAATCCTGACGGTGTAAGTTTGAGAGGGTCCGCAAAGTAGGTAAATGTGTTTGCACAGCAGAGTTTAGTGTATAAATTAAGAATTTTGAGTGGAAAGACAAAGGTGTTGCAGCCAAAACTTTGTCTGAAGTGACAGAGTGCCCTGCTGCAATAAATGAGGTTTTTCCCCCACTTGTCAAAGAATCCTTTGCATCTCCCACTGGTTGCTGGCTGAAACACCTCTGCTTCATCAGGGAGTATTTCCCACAGCACGGGAAACACGCTGAGGATACTTGAAAATTGCACCCCTGCCAAAATCTCCTGTCAATGAGGTCTGTCATTGACCTCAACTACCTAAATAAGTATCTGAATTGTCACCGCGCTGGCTTTAATTGCCGGTGGGAGTCCCGCATGCGGGAGCTGCGCGCTCACCCGAACGTGTCACTGGGGACCCGGAAGTGGGCGGGTTGGAGCCAGGCTCTGAGGGAGCCGCTCCGGGATTCCCCGATTTTACGAGCCCCCCCCCACCAATCCGCTCGGCCATCCTAAAATCGACCCCCATGTGAGGGAGCTGGACCAAAATATTTTGTTATCCTTTGACATTGGAGCCAAATCAAAGTTATTCTTTCATAGTGCTATAAATTAGCATGTATCCTAAGCAGCTCAATTGACTCACATCCTCTCTTTGGTCATTTAAGATGAGAAATCCTCTCCCAGCTGACCTGGCAAACAATTGTGTGGGGGCATTGTGGATTGGCGGGTGGAGGAATCCTTTGTTCAACCTCCAACCAATTCAGATGTGCTGAGCAGAATTCCACTCCAATCAAGTCCATCACATCTGGCATGAGCAGTTAGGTTTTCATGCCTAACCCAAGAAGATAACCAGATCCCTTCGGAAGCAGAACTGAGGCAACTATCCAAAATAAAGATGAGTAAATGCACACAAATAATATTAGAAAATATGCATTGAACCATAGAACCTAGAGCACAGATGGAGGTCATCTAGCTTATCGTACCTATGCCAATCGTACCTCTTCAGCCGGACCTGTCTGGTCTCATCACATTTCCTTTCCCCTTTGCATTCTTCCATTGTGAATACTTGTCCAAATCTCTTTAAAAAAATGTTATATTCTCTGCCTTGACAGCCATTTGTGGCAAAGTATTCCACGTTCTAACGACCTTTGTGAAAAAAAACAATCTTCCAACTTTGCCCTTTGTTCCTCTAGTGACAATCCCCATTCTCTGCTCCCTTTATTCTGATCGATTCTGTAGATTGGAATGGAGTTGGTTTTGTGCCAGTGGTAATATTTGTCATGTTTTTGTGATTGTGCTTTGGTTTTTAAGAGGGCGATTCCCTTAAAATTTATAGGATCGCATTTGAGTTGAGGGAACGTGATCGGTTGATACCTGGAGGCTAGACTGCAATCAGTGCTGTTCAAGACCAAATTAAGGACCTGAAGTTTATCAAGGACGGAAATGACTTCTTAAAAATAACATTCCAATCCCACCATTTGGTTTTGGTTTTAAATTTGTGGGTTTCATTATGTACTTCTCATAAAATGTGCCCAGATGTTCTTTTACTGTTACAGAGCATTTAATCTGCTGTTTAATTACGTTACAAATGACCATACATTATGCCTCCATGTTAAAGCACAGTTTCGATGCCTACTTTCAAAGTGCTGCTCAATTAGTTCGAACCTTATACCCCATGAACATTCACAAGCCAGAATTGCATCAAATTTGTTTTAGCTGTGTTCCGTCAGTAATTCATTCTCTCAAAAGGCAGCTGTAATCCTAATGAGTAGCAATATCATGGAGTACACAGCCTTCGAAAGAACAGAATATAAAACTGCCGTTTGACAAATCAGACCCCCCTCTTCCGCAGCCCATGTACACTCTCCCCTATCATGGACTCTACCCACCCATTTAATCCCCTTCTACAGCCCATGTACACTCTCCCCTATCATGGACTCTCCCCACCCATTTAATCTCCTTCTGCAGCCCATGTACACTCTACCCTATCATGGACTCTACCCACCCATTTAATCTCCTTCTGCAGCCCATGTACACTCTACCCTATCATGGACTCTCCCCCACCCATTTAATCCCCTTCTACAGTCCATTCTACCCTATCATGGACTCTACCCACCCATTTAATCTCCTTCCGCAGCCCATCTATACTCTGCCCTATCATGGACTCTTCATCCATTTCATCTCCCGAGGGAAAATTCTGTATAAATTCTCCCTGACATCAAAGTGAATCAAGTAAAACTCTAGAATATTCATCCGCCCTCAAGTATCCACTATTC
The DNA here is from genome assembly GCF_035084215.1 of Heptranchias perlo. Classification (NCBI taxonomy): domain Eukaryota; kingdom Metazoa; phylum Chordata; class Chondrichthyes; order Hexanchiformes; family Hexanchidae; genus Heptranchias; species Heptranchias perlo. Next base: position 6,239,354 of record NC_090338.1, read on the forward strand.
CACCCTGGCCTGCTGCCCTCCGAGTGCAAAATTCTGTCAGCTTCAGAAACCATTGTTTCCCCAGGAATATTTGATCACCTCAGTCTGTACCTTTCCCGATACCCTCTAAAGATCTTTAAGATAATGATAGGGTTTGTTAGGGTAGACGTAGAGAAGATGTTTCCACTTGTGGGGGAGTCCAAAACTAGAGGTCATGAATATAAAATAGTCGCTAGTAAATCCAATAGGGAATTCAGAAGAAACTTCTTTACCCAGAGAGTGATGAGAATGTGGAACTCGCCATCACAAGGAGTAGTTGAGGCGAATAGCATAGGTACATTTAAGAGGAAGCCAGATCAACACATGAGGGAGAAAGGAAAAGAAGGATATGCTGACAGGGTTGGATAAAGTAGGGAGGGGGGAGGCTTGTGTGGAGCATAAACACCAGCATAGACCAGTTGGGCTGAATGGCCTGCTTCTGTGCTGTAGTTTCGATGTAACTCGATGTAATTCTATTCCGAACCGGATATCCATCTAGCTCCTTTTTGAAGGAAATCAGTGACTGTTGCTGGGACTCTGATCCACGCCTACTGCTCTGTGGAGAACATTTTTTTTCATCTCTAGTATTACAGGCAGGAGGATCAGAGCTGGTTGGAAAAATTTGCAAAGCTATGGGGAAAGAGCGGGACTAATTGGATAGCTCTTTCAAAGAGCTGGCACAAGCACGATGGGCTGAATGGCCTCCTTCTGTGCTGTATGATGCTATGATTCTAGTCTGGAGGCTTGTTGAAACTTAAGCCTTTGCCCTTAAGTTCTGTTCTGTTACTTTGAGAGAGAAAAGAGAAAATATTGGGGTAGAAGATCATCTCGGGTGGTGACGGGTGATATTGCATCGGCCGCCTGTTATATGCTCCGCCTGATGTTTAGTTCCGTTGAAGTCAATGCGCACGGACTATAACGGGCAGCTGATGCGATACCCCCCCGCATTGGGCATTAACGACAAAGACAAATTTCCTATCCCTTTAGATTAGATTTGATTCAGAACACTTCAAATCCACGGATTCAACCAGCTCTGATACTCCTGCCTGTAACACTGGGTGCAGTGTTCATACTGGTACTTCAACCTATAACATGCTAAAAGGCTGATACAGTACTGGTGAACCGTAAGTCCCTGTTTAACAGCGTTGTTTAATAGGTTTGTGATATGCATAGGGGAGGATTACAGAATCTTACAGCACAAAAGGAAGCCATTCGGCCCATTGTGCCTGTGCCGGCTCTTTAAAAGAGCTATCCAATTAGTTCCACTCCCCCTGCTCTTTCCCCATATCCCGAAGGGAAAGAGGTCCTTAAAAATACCCGAGACTTTCAATCCAGCCTCTATGATCTGTTAGGGTTGGACCTAACCAATTGATCAGACCAAATCACACTTTCCCATCCTTGCTGTCTTCTCCCCCCAATGATGTGACTCTATAAGTGGCCCTACTCAGGGAATCCAGTTCAGTCTTAATTCAAAACTGACATGATGACCCCTCTTGTAGTCAGACCACCACTGGACTCCCATGCAATGTTTTATAGAATTTTTATGAAGTTCCTTTCCTAAAATTGTAGCAATGTGTACCCAAAGATTAGTAACAGTGATTTTTTTTCACACAAACATAACTCTGTGTGTATCCCGCACTGGTATTTCCATTCCAGCTTATTTTGTTTCAATTCTTTGTTTTTAATGGTAGCCTGCCTCCTCCTTTTGTTTATTTTTTCCTCCCCCCTTTCTCCCGTAGCCCTAGAATCATAGAATCATAGAATCATAGAAGTTTACAACATGGAAACAGGCCCTTCGGCCCAACATGTCCATGTCGCCCAGTTTATACCACTAAGCTAGTCCCAATTGCCTGCACTTGGCCCATGTCCCTCTATACCCATCTTACCCATGGAACTGTCCAAATACTTTTTAAAAGACAAAATTGTACCCGCCTCTACTACTGCCTCTGGCAGCTCATTCCAGACACTCACCACCCTTTGAGTGAAAAAATTGCCCCTCTGGACCCTTTTGTATCTCTCCCCTCTCACCTTAAATCTATGCCCCCTCGTTATAGACTCTCGAACGTTTGGGAAAAGATTTTGACTATCTACCTTATTATTTTATAGACTTCTATAAGATCACCCCTTAACCTCCTACTCTCCAGGGAAAAAAGTCTCAGTCTATCCAACCTCTCCCTATAAGTCAAACCATCAAGTCCCGGTAGCATCCTAGTAAATCTTTTCTGCACTCTTTCTAGTTTAATAATATCCTTTCTATAATAGGGTGACCAGAACTGTACACAGTATTCCAAGTGTGGCCTTACTAATGTCTTGTACAACTTCAACAAGACATCCCAACTCCTGTATTCAATGTTCTGACCAATGAAACCAAGCATGCTGAATGCCTTCTTCACCACCCTATCCACCTGTGACTCCACTTTCAAGGAGCTATGAACCTGTACTCCTAGATCTCTTTGTTCTATAACTTTCCCCAACGCCCTACCATTAACGGAGTAGGTCCTGGCCCGATTCGATCTACCAAAATGCATCACCTCACATTTATCTAAATTAAACTCCATCTGCCATTCATCGGCCCATTGGCCCAATTTATCAAGATCCTGTTGCAATCCTAGATAACCTTCTTCACTGTCCACAATGCCACCAATCTTGGTGTCATCTGCAAACTTACTAACCATGCCTCCTAAATTCTCATCCAAATCATTAATATAAATAACAAATAACAGCGGACCCAGCACCGATGCCTGAGGCACACCGCTGGTCACAGGCCTCCAGTTTGAAAAACAACCCTCTACAACCACCCTCTGTCTTCTGTCGTCAATCCAATTTTGTATCCAATTGGCTACCTCACCTTGGATCCCGTGAGATTTAACCTTATGTAACAACCTACCATGCGGTACCTTGTCAAAGGCTTTGCTAAAGTCCATGTAGACCATGTCTACTGCACAGCCCTCATCTATCTTCTTGGTTACCCTTTCAAAAAACTCAATCAAATTCGTGAGACATGATTTTCCCCTCACAAAACCACGCTGACTGTTCCTAATCAGTCCCTGCCTCTCCAAATGCCTGTAGATCCTGTCTCTCAGAATACCCTCTAACAACTTACCCACTACAGATGTCAGGCTCACCGGTCTGTAGTTCCCAGGCTTTTCCCTGCCGCCCTTCTTAAACAAAGGCACAACATTTGCGACCCTCCAATCTTCAGGCACCTCACCTGTAGCTGTCGATGATTCATATATCTCTGCTAGGGGACCTGCAATTTCCTCCCTAACCTCCCATAACGTCCTGGGATACATTTCATCAGGTCCCGGAGATTTATCTACCTTGATGCGCGTTAAGACTTCCAGCACCTCCCTCTCTGTAATATGTACACTCCTCAAGACATCACTATTTATTTCCCCAAGTTCCCTAACATCCATGCCTTTCTCAACCGTAAATACCGATGTGAAATATTCATTTAGGATCTCACCCATCTCTTGTGGTTCCGCACATAGATGACCTTGTTGATCCTTAAGAGGCCCTACTCTCTCCCTAGTTACTCTTTTGCCCTTTATGTATTTGTAGAAGCTCTTTGGATTCTCCTTTGCCTTATCTGCCAAAGCAATCTCATGTCCCCTTTTTGCCCTCCTGATTTCTCTCTTAACTCTACTCCGGCAATCTCTATACTCTTCAATGGATCCACTTGATCCCAGCTGCCTATGCATGTCATATGCCCCCTTCTTCTTTTTGACTAGGGCCTCAATCACCCGAGTCATCCAAGGTTCCCTACTTCTACCAGCCTTGCCCTTCACTTTATAAGGAATGTGCTTACCCTGAACCCTGGTTAACACACTTTTGAAAGCCTCCCACTTACCAGACGTCCCTTTGCCTGCCAACAGACTCTCCCAATCAACTTCTGAAAGTTCCTGTCTAATACCATCAAAATTGGCCTTTCCCCAATTTAGAATTTTAACTTTTGGGCCAGACCTATCATTCTCCATAGCTATTTTAAAACTAATGGAATCATGATCACTGGTCCCAAAGTGATCCCTCACTAACACTTCTGTCACCTGCCCTTCCTTATTTCCCAAGAGGAGGTCAAGTTTTGCCCCCTCTCTAGTCGGGCCATCCACATACTGAATGAGAAATTCCTCCTGAATACACTCAACAAATTTCTCTCCATCCAAGCCCCTAATGCTATGGCTGTCCCAGTCAATGTTGGGAAAGTTAAAGTCCCCTACTATTACCACCCTATTTTTCTTGCAGCTGTCTGTAATCTCCTTACATATTTGCTCCTCAATTTCCCGTTGACTATTTGGGGGTCTGTAATACAATCCTATCAAAGTGATCTCTCCCTTCTTATTTTTCAGTTCTACCCATATAGACTCAGTGGGCGAACCCTCGGATATATCCCCTCTCACTACTGCCGTGATGTTCTCCCTAATCAAGAACGCAACTCCCCCTCCTCTCTTACCTCCTGCTCTATTTTTCCTATAGCATCTGTACCCTGGAACATTGAGCTGCCAGTCCTGCCCCTCCCTTAGCCATGTTTCAGTAATAGCTATAACATCCCAGTCCCATGTACCCATCCATGCCCTGAGTTCATCTACCTTGCCCATCAGACTTCTTGCATTGAAATAAATGCAGTTTAATCTAGACTTCCCTTGGTCTTTGCCCTGCTTTCTCAGACCATCTGTCCGGTCATGTTTTGTACACTCTCCCTTACTGCCTTTTGTTTCTGTCACCACTTTACTTCCCACTGACTTCCTGCATCGGTTCCCATCCCCCTGCCACATTAGTTTAAACCCTCCCCAACAGCACTAACAAACACTCCCCCTAGGACATTGGTTCCAGTCCTGCCCAGATGCAGACCGTCCAATTTGTACTGGTCCCACCTCCCCCAGAACCGGTTCCAATGGCCCAGGAATTTGAATCCCTTCCTCTTGCACCATCTCTTACGCCACATATTCATCCTAGCTATCCTGTCATTCCTACTCTGACTAGCCCGTGGCACTGGTAGCAATCCTGAGATTACTACCTTTGAGGTCCTACTTTTAGTTTAACTCCTAACTCCCTAAATTCAGCTTGTAGGACCTCATCCCGTTTTTTACCTATATCGTTGGTACCTATATGCACCACGACAACTGGCTGTTCACCCTCCCCCTCCAGAATATCCTGCAGCCGCTCCGAGACATCCCTGACCCTTGCACCAGGGAGGCAACATATCATCCTGGAGTCTCGGTTGCGTCCGCAGAAACGCCTGTCTAGTCCCCTTACAATCGAGTCCCCTACCACTATAGCTCTGCCACTCTTTTTCCTGCCCTCCTGTGCAGCAGAGCCAGCCACGGTGCCATGAACCTGGCCGCTGTCACCTTCCCCTGGTGAGCCATCTCCCCCAACAGTATCCAAAACGGTATACCTGTTTGAGAGGGGGATGGCCACAGGGGACCCCTGCACTACCTGCCTGCACCTCTTACTCTGCTTGGTGGTCACCCATTCACTTCCTGCCTGTACACCCTTTACCTGCGGTGTGACCAACTCGCTAAACGTGCTATCCACGAGTTTCTCCGCATCGCGGATGCCCCACAGTGAATCCACCCGCAGCTCCAACTCCGAGATACGATCGGTCAGTAGCTGCAGGTGGACACACTTCCTGCACACATGGTCGGCAGGGACACTGGCAGTGTCCATGACTTCCCACATCTTGCAGGAGGGGCATATCACGGGTGCGAGGTCTGCTGCCATGACTTGCCTTAGCTTAGTTACCCCTTTTAAATTACGTTGAAATTAGAAAATGTTAACTATACTAGGGACCTAGGTTCACTAAAAAAAAACACTACCTGCTATAAAACCTGCAGACCTTCCCTTTCTTATTACTTTACTTACAGTAAAATGGTAGAAATACTCACCTGAACCTACTCACCAATCAGCTGCCTCCCCTGTGCCGTGTCACTTTCTGACTGGTGACGTCACCCCGAACTGCCGCTGGTCTCAGAGTCTCGCTCTCAGAGTAAGCTCTGGTCTCGCTCTCTCCGCGCTGTTTATATCTCCGCTCTGGTCTCGCTCTCTCCCGCCGCTCACCGACTGGACTCTCGCTCTCTCCGCGCTGTTTTTATCCCCGCTCTGGTCTCGCTCTCTCCCGCCGCTCACCGACTGGACTCTCGCTCTCTCCGCGCTGTTTTTATCCCCGCTCTGGTCTCGCTCTCTCCCGCCGCTCACCGACTGGACTCTCGCTCTCTCCGCGCTGTTTATATCCCCGCTCTGGTCTCGCTCTTTCCCGCCGCTCACCGACTGAACTCTCACTTTCTCCGCGCTGTTTATATCCCCGCTCTGGTCTCGCTCTTTCCCGCCACTCACCGACTGAACTCTCACTTTCTCCGCGCTGTTTATATCCCCGCTCTGGTCTCGCTCTTTCCCGCCACTCACCGACTGAACTCTCACTTTCTCCGCGCTGTTTATATCCCCGCTGTGGTCTCGCTCTTTCCCGCCGCTCGCCGACTGAACTCTCGCTTTCTCCGGGATAGTGATGGTCTTCCCAAACTGGCTTACTGGGGAAATGAGCCACCTGGTGCTGTACTGACCTAGAAGGTCGCAGGTCCGATCTCTGATCTATCCTGGGCTAAGGGAACTCCGACAGGGTGACAGTAAGACTGGCCTCAGCACTCCTGGGCTGGAGAAGGGGGGGTAAATCAACCAAAACTCCCACATTTCATTGCAATCCCCTAACCTCTGCTGGACAATGCTTGTGTACAGATGTCAAGTGAGGATGGGATTGGGTTCAGCTTTGACACCCTTTGTAATCAAATAACCCGCTGTTACTCACTCTGTCAGCTGCCTTCAGAGGGAGCAACCATTGCCCCTTGGAGGTGTAGCCCAGCAAAAGTTGGCACCTTAGACTGAGAGACAGAGAGAAAGAAAGGAAGAGAAAGAACTTGCATTTATATGTCACCTTTCATTTCGTAAGGAGTGCCTCGCAGCCAATGACTTACTTTTGAAATGTAGTTACTCTTGTTGTGTAGGCAAATCCATCAGCACAGCAAGATCCCACAAACAGTAAATCAGACAAATGACCAGATAATCTGTTTTAGTGATGTTGGTTGAGGGTTAAATGTTGGCCAGGACACTGGGGAGAACCCCCCTGCTTTTCTTTGAATATCCTTTATGTTCTCCAGAGAGGGCAGATGGGGCCTCGGTTTAACTGCGTCGAAAGACTGCGTCTCTGTCAGTGCAGCTCTCCCTCAGTTCTGCACTGGAGTGTCAGCCTAAATTTTGTGTTCAAGTCTCTGGAGTGCAGCAAAGGAAGATTTTTAGACTGGCACAAACCACTGTGTTATAAATTGTTAAGCTGTTGCAGCCTGGAATATTCAGTGAGGCTGAAGTTGGATCCAAATTGATGCCAGCAATGTTGGCCATTGTGGTGCCGCTGCGCCAGTCTCCTCATGAGAGTTTAAACAGTAATATGTGTTGCAAATCAACAGTGCAAGACAAAAAAGGCACATTTTTCCCAGCTGCGGTGACTTACAAGTTTAATTCAGTCAGAATGGAGAGGAAGCACTTGGTGCCAGGCTGTATTACAAAAAGACAGTCCAATTCAAATCTTGCCCAGAGAAGGCACTGGTCAGGAGTGAAGTGATGTCTGTCTGCCTGGAGCAGAGGTTAGGGCATGTGAAGCAGTGGTACAATTATCCAGAATTGAACACAAGCCAGCAATGGTTTAAAAGATTCAGTCAGACGGGCCTCGTGTGAAGCAAATGGATTCATTTAGGGAACAGCTAGATGCTGTAATTGGAAAGGCAACGGGATTGGTATTCTGGAAGAATGAGATCATGTGGGCTAATGGGTCTTCTTCATCTGAGCCCACCTTATGACCCTACGACTTTAGGTCATTCTGAGGACATGAAAGGTGATGTATAAATGCATGTTCTTTCTCTTCCTTTCATTCTAAGTTGCCAACTCTTGCTGGGGTAAAGCTCCAAGAAGCACTGGTTGCCCTTTCTGAAGTTACAGGCACAATGGGCTGAATACCCTCCTTTGGTGATGTATGATTCTATGAATGGAAATGCTACTCTGGAACAGTAGGTGCTCCTATATGGAAGTAGAGATTAAGAGGGATTGGTGGGTGAATATGTGAAGTGCTCTGTGTCTAGTCAAACCAGCTACCCCAGTGGGTAAATGGCCAGTGTAGAACTGAGAAAGAGCTTCAAATTGTGCCACATGATTTATTACATCCACTTAAGATGCCAAACAGGGCCTCTCTTCTGATAGATAGCACCTCCAAAGGTGCAACACTCTCTCAGAGTGCCAGCCTGGATTACGTGCTCAAGTGTCTGGAGTGGGGCTTGATCCTGCAACCTTCTGACTCAGAGGCATGAGAGTGCTAGGCTGAGCCATGGCTGGCCCTTTGAGCACGGGATTAAATGTGAGACTATCCTGTTCTATGAGTTAGGTGGTCCCAGCTGGCATGACAGTTAGGGGGAAGGGCTGCAATCAGTATCAATGCAGTATTAAGGGCTAGCGAGTGCAAAAAAAAATCAGCCAGGCTTCCAGCTCTTGAGTACTACCTGGATGGATAACTTCTACTGAAAAGTGGATGCATGTGGGCATCAAGGATAACACTCAATGTGATGCTCCTTACAGTAGAATAGCTTACCAACACTCACTGTCCAGGCTCATCCATGAAGAATGGATATGGTGGTGTAGTGATTATGTTACTTGGCTAATAATCCAGAGGCCTAGACTAATAATCCAGCTGAACAAGAGTTCAAATCTCACCATGGCATTTTGAGAATTTGAATTCAGTTTAAAAAATCTGGAAATAAAAAGCTGGCATCAGTAAAAGTGACCATGAAGCTGTTGGATTGTCATAAACACCCAACTGATTCACTAATGTCCTTTAGGGAAGGAAACCTGCTGTCCTTAGCCGGTCTGAGCCTATTTGTGACTCCAGTCCCACACCAACGTGGCTCATTCTTAACTGCCCTCTGAAGTGGCCCAGCAAACCCCTCAGTTATATCAAACTGCTGCTCAGGGCAACTAGAGATGGGCAATAAATGCCGGTATTGCCAGTGATGCCCACATCCTGAGAATGAATTTCTTGGGCAAGGTACCAGAGGGTGCCTGGCACTCATAGTTCTCCAACACAAATTGGTTCTTTGAGGAGAGAAAGGAGAAAATTGAAGCAAGAAATATTTGAAGCTATGACATGCATTTGCCCTATATTTTTCAATCAGAGCTGAAAACTTGACAGAGTTGGTACCAACCCATATTTAGTTCAAGACCTCTGCTGTTATTTTTTTTCCATTTAATTGTGATTTATGTCCTGGAATTTTGAACAACCTCAGTATGGAGCAAGAAGAAAGGTCCCAAACCAAGAGAGTAAACAGAGTCCGGAAATCATTTGTCAGGAGGAAAGTAATCGTCTGTCTGAGTAACTGTTTGGGTGGCTTAAAGAATGAAATAAAGCAAAACAAGTACAGGACAGAGAGATAAGAACTTGTCCTCTGCGTGTTTATAATCCGCAGTGTTTAAAGTATTCTGTTCTTTTATCTTTTCAGTGAGCAAAAGCTGTTAAAAAAAAAGTACCCGAGAAACATATCATCCTGATTAGAATTAATATGCAATTAATGATCTTTTACGATCCTTTTATCTTGCAAATCAGGCTCTAATAAGCTCAGAGGTTTTATTTTATAAACACCTTATAATAAAGCCACAGCTTTCAGTTGTCACAGGAAATTGGAACTAATGGCATTCGCACAGATAGCAACCCCTCCCCCCACATGGGAACAGGATGAGGCCATTCAGCCTCTCGAGCCTGTTCCACCATTCAACTAGACCATGGCTGATCTGTACCTCTAGCCCATTTCGCTGTTCCGTAGCTGTTAATACCCTCGTCGAACAAAAATCTCAGCTTTGAAATTTACAATTTCCCGTGCGCCATCCCAGCCCTAATAGTCTTTATAAATCCTATGAGCCAAACCCTTGTTTTACCCAGCCTTTAGGTTTAAGATTGTTGGAAGCATGCACACTCTTGGTCTTCGAAGGGTTCCTCGTATAAGATTCTTAAATCCACAAAACATATTCAAACAATTTTCAAATTGTTTTTGAAACAAATTTGAATTCGTTTTAATGAAATAAATAGCTGATATCAGTAGAAGTGACCATGAAGCTATTGGATTGTTGTAAAAACCCATCTGGTTCACTAATGTCCTTCAGGGAAGGAAACCTGCCGTCTGGTCCTATATTTGACTCCAGTCCCACATCAAAGTGGTTGACTCTTAACTGCCCTCTGAAGTGACCGAGCAAACCACTCAGCTGTATTGAACTGCTTCGGGGCAACTAAGGATGGGCAATAAATGCTGGCCTTGCCCGCGATGCTCACTTCCTGAGAATGAATACATTTTTTAAAACACAGTCGCACCACAGTTAAGATACAGATCAGCCATCAGCTAATTGAATGGCAGAACAGGCTCGAGGGGCTGAAAGGCTCAATCCTGTTCCTACGTTCCTATGTTCCACAGCTACGAATAGCCTTCTAGCTTTACTATTATCTGATTTCTTTGTAGGACGCTAACTCCAGGGACATACCTCTGGGATCCCTCAATCTGTTCATCTTGCTGTCACTTTATTTCTTTTTGTGCACAATAATAGACGTCAATGCTAAGGAATGTGATGGTTCTTTTCACTTACATGCACTCAGTGTCCACATCTAGTATGTGGTTTAGTTTCAGGCAAAACTTTTCTCCACACTGCCCCATTGTGTCCTAACCCTGACCTCAGAAGAGAACTTCCCGTTGCGGACATTCCTGTGGTAATTCTCAACAGCATTGCCAATTGAAGTCTACAAATTCTGCATGTGATATCATCACGCAAACATGTAATGTGCTCGCATGACATTATTTTATCTGCTCTTTTAAACAGGTAAAATACCAGACAAAGAAAATTCCGATGTCAGGCTTGGCTCAGTAGGTAGCACTCTCGCCTCTCAGTCAGAAGGTTGAGGGTTTAAGTTCCACAGACTTGAGCACAAAATCCAGGCTGACACTCCCAGTTCAGTACTGAGGGAGTGCGATGCTGTTGGAGATGTCCCGGTCGCCCCCCTTTCCTCACTTACCTGAGGGCCGCAGTTGGCGTCACAGTGACTTGATCTTCGACCCCGCTTCGCCGGCGACCTGCCTGTTAAATTTTTAAAATTCATTCATGGGATGTGGGCGTCGCCGGCAAGGCCGGCATTTATTGCCCATCCCTAATTGCCCTTGAGAAGGTGGTGGTGAGCCGCCTTCTTGAACCGCTGCAGTCCGTGTGGTGAAGGTTCTCCCACAGTGCTGTTAGGAAGGGAGTTCCAGGATTTTGACCCAGCGACGATGAAGGAACGGCGATATATTTCCAAGTCGGGATGGTGTGTGACTTGGAGGGGAACGTGTAGGTGGTGGTGTTCCCATGTGCCTGCTGCTCTTGTCCTTCTAGGTGGTAGAGGTCGTAGGTTTGGGAGGTGCTGTCGAAGAAGCCTTGGTGAGTTGCTGCAGTGCATCCTGTGGATGGTACACACTGCAGCCACAGTGCGCGGTGGTGAAGGGAGTGAATGTTTAGGGTGGTGGATGGGGTGCCAATCAAGCGGGCTGCTTTCTCCTGGATGGTGTTGAGCTTCTTGAGTGTTGTTGGAGCTGCACTCATCCAGGCAAGTGGAGGGTATTCCATCACACTCCTGACTTGTGCCTTGTAGATGGTGGAAAGGCTTTGGGGAGTCAGGAGGTGAGTCACTTGCCGCAGAATACCCAACATCTGACCTGCTCTTGTAGCCACAGTATTTATGTGGCTGGTCCAGCTGAGTTTCTGGTCAATGGTGACTCCCAGGATGTTGATGGTGGGGGATTCGGCGATGGTAATGCATTGAATGTCAAGGGGAGGTGGTTTGACTCTCTCTTGTTGGAGATGGTCATTGCCTGGCACTTGTCTGGCGCAAATGTTACTTGCCACTTATGAGCCCAAGCCTGGATGTTGTCCAGGTCTTGCTCCATGCAGGCTCAGACTGCTTCATTATTTGAGGGATTGCGAATGGAACTGAACACTGTGCAATCATCAGTGAACATCCCCATTTCTGACCTTATGATGGAGGGAAGGTCATTGATGAAGCAGCTGAAGATGGTTGGGCCTAGGACACTGCCCTGAGGAACTCCTGCAGCAATGTCCTGGGGCTGAGATGATTGGCCTCCAACGACCACTACCATGTTCCTTTGTTCTAGGTATGACTCCAGCCACTGGAGAGTTTTCCCCCCGATTCCCATTGACTTCAATTTTACTAGGGCTCCTTGGTGCCACACTCGGTCAAATGTGGCCTTGATGTCAAGGGCAGTCACTCTCACCTCACCTCTGGAATTCAGCTCTTTTGTCCATGTTTGGACCAAGGCTCTAATGAGGTCTGGAGCCAAATGGTCCTGGCGGAACCCAAACTGAGCATCGGTGAGCAGGTTATTGATGAGTAAGTGCCGCTTGATAGCACTGTCGATGACACCTTCCATCACTTTGCTGATGATTGAGAGTAGACTGATGGGGCGGTAATTGGCCGGATTGGATTTGTCCTGCTTTTTGTGGACAGGACATACCAGGGCAATTTTCCACATTGGCGGGTAGATGCCAGTGTTGTAGCTGTACAGCTTGGCTAGAGGCGCGGCTAGTTCTGGAGCACAAGTCTTCAGCACTACAGTCGGGATGTTGTCGGGTCCCATAGCCTTTGCTGTATCCAGTGCACTCAGCCGTTTCTTGATATCACGTGGAGTGAATCGAATTGGCTGAAGACTGGCTTCTGTGATGGTGGGGATATCGGGAGGAGGCCGAGATGGATCATCCACTCGGCACTTCTGGCTAAAGATAGTTACCTTGTCTTTTTGCACTCACGTGCTGGACTCCGCCATCATTGACGATGGGGATGTTTACAGAGCCTCCTCCTTCCGTTAGTTGTTTAATTGTCCACCACCATTCACGACTGGATGTGGCAGGACTGCAGAGCTTTGATCTGATCCGTTGGTTGTGGAATCGCTTAGCTCTGTCTATAGCATGTTGCTTCCACTGTTTAGCATGCATGTAGTCCTGAGTTGTAGCTTCACCAGGTTGGCACCTCATTTTTAGGTACGCCTGGTGCTGCTCCTGGCATGCTCTTCTACACTCCTCATTGAACCAGGGTTGATCTCCTGGCTTGTTGGTAATGGTAGAGTGAGGAATATGCTGGGCCATGAGGCTACAGATTGTGCTGGAATACAATTCTGCTGCTGATGGCCCACAGCGCCTCATGGATGCCCAGTTTTGAGCTGCTAGATCTGATCGGAATCTATCCCATTTAGCACGGTGGTAGTGCCACACAACACGTTGGATGGTGTCCTCAGAGCGAAGACGGGACTTCATCTCCACAAGGGCTGTGCGGTGGTTACTCCTACCAATACTGTCATGGACAGATGCATTTGCGACAGGTAGATTGGCGAGGACGAGGTCAAGTAAGTTTTTCCTTCGTGTTGGTTCGCTCACCACCCTCCGCAGGCCCAGTCTAGCAGCTGTGTCCTTCAGGACTCGGCCAGCTCGGTCAGAAGTGGTGCTACCGAGCCACTCTTGATGATGGACGTTGAAGTCCCCCACCCAGAGTACATTCTGTGCCCTTGCTACCCTCAGTGCTTCCTCCAAGTGGTGTTCAACATGGAGGAGGACTGATTCATCAGCTGAGGGAGGGCGGTAGGTGGTAATCAGCAGGAGGTTTCCTTCCCCATGTTTGACCTGATGCCATGAGATTTCATGGGGTCCGGAGTCAATATTGAGGACTCCCAGGGCCACTCCCTCCTGTCTGTATATCACTGTACCGCCACCTCTGGTGGGTCTGTCCTGCCAGTGGGACAGGACATACCCAGGGATGGTGATGGAAGAGTCTGGGACGTTGGCTGAGAGGTATGATTCTGTGAGTATGGCTATGTCAGGCTGTTGCTTGACTAGTCTGTGGGACAGCTCTCCCAATTTTGGTACAAGTCCCCAAATGTTCGTGAGGGGGACTTTGCAGGGTCGACTGGGCTTGGTTTGCCGTTATTGTGTCCGGTGTCTTGTGGTCCGATGCCGGGTGGTCCATCCGGTTTTATTCTTATTATGACTTTTTTTCGCGAGATTTTACAACTGAGTGGCTTGCTAGGCCATTTCAGAGGGCAATTAAGAATCAACCACATTGCTATGGGTCTGGAGTCACATATAGGCCAGACCAGCAGGTTTCCTTCCCTAAAGGGCATTAGTGAACCAGATGGGTTTTTCGACAATCCTGTCGTTTCATGGCCACCATTACTGATACTAGTATTTTAATTCCAGATTTTATTTAATTAATTGAATTTAAATTCCTCAGCTGCCGTGGCAGGATTTGAACTCATGACGCCAGATTATTAATCCAGGTCTCTGGATTACTGGTCCAGTAACATAATCACTATGCTACCGTACCCATACTGTCCGGGAGACATTAAACCGAGGCCCTGTCTGCTCTCTCAGGTCGATGTAAAAGTTCCCATGTCACTATTTTGAAGAAGAGCACGGAAGTTCTCCCCAGTGTCCTGGGCCAATATTTATCCCTCAACCAAAATTACTGAAAACAGATGATCTGGTCATTATTGCTGTTTATGCGCAGAATAGTTTCTTTCTATCTACCCTATCAAATCCTTTAATCATCTTAAACACCTCAATTAGATCACCCCTTAATCTTCTAAACTCAAGGCAATACGTGGATGATGAGCAGAGAATTTTAACGGTGTGGACAAGGAATAGAATCGGAGAGAGAAGTGAACCCTCAACTTCATGGAAAAGGAGGAGGAGTTATCACCTATCGTACAGATAGAGCAGTTTGGGAGGAAACTGTAGAGGTGCTGACTTTCTTTTAAGTTATTTTTTAACCTCCATTTTCCTTCTGGCTGATTTCCCCCCACCCTAGCCACACCATGTCCTGAATATTATAATATTACAGATGGATAGATAAATGGGGCGCTTATAATAAAATATGATGTGGAGATGCCGGTGACGGACTGGGGTTGACAAATGTAAGGAATCTTACAACACCAGGTTATAGTCCAACAGTTTTATTTGAAAATCACAAGCTTTCGGAGGCTTTCTCCTTCATCAGGTGACGAAGGAGAAAGCCTCCAAAAGCTTGTGATTTTCAAATAAAACTGTTGGACTATAACCTGGTGTTGTAAGATTCCTTACATTTATAATAAAATAGGCTATTGCGTATCACAAGGCTGTGAAACAATTACAGGACCCAGGCGAGGCCAGCAAGCAAGGCTCAGATGGTTTCTGAACATCGTTTGAGGGCTGGGATTGTACTGTAAACTGTCACAATAAAATACAGCAGTTATTTGGCATAATTGACACTGTATTGGCCCAAACATTCCATTCCCACACTCGTTATCTCTGAGTGAGATTGCTAAATTAGTCCTCATTTACGGGCAGTTTTGTGCTGTTTACTCGTGCTCACTAGTAGCTGGATTGCGACAAAACTCAATGGCCTAGAAATGTTGACGCGCTCATTTCTTGGTGCGTGGGGATTAATCCCTGTGCCTGTATGGAGAAGCCCGAGGTGCACCCAATATTGGGCCTTGGGCCTCATTATCATCGAGCCAGCGGGTTGAGGACAGTAACAGGCAGCTCGCCGGCAAAGCGGGATTGAAGATCAGGTCACTGTGATGCCAATTGCGGCCCTCAGGTAAGTGAGGAAAGGGGAGCGACCAGGAAGGGGACTAACAAGAAGAAGGGCAGTTGGATTGGAATGGGGGCCTATCGGGTCAGGAGGTAGAGGTGGGGAGCAGTGGCTGTCAGCGGCCTGCGTGCTTTGAATACGGGGTCGGGAGGAGAGCTCCCACATTCAGGTAAGTATATTTTAAAATCTTACTTTGTTGGTGGCGGCCTGCAGTGGTCCCTTTAAGGACCACCTCGGGGCAAACTAATCTTGCAGTGGGGGCCTCAAACAGACATTAGACCCCTTATTTGCATATGCAAAGGGACTAGCGCCTGTTTCAGGTGGGGGCCACTGCACGCCGATTTTTTGGCCTTTACCCATATGGCGGGCGGCGCACTTCTGGCTCGTAATGAGTGAGCGCTCCATGCCCGCCACATTGGAGGTTTAGGAGGCTGCTTAGCGCCCGAAGAACAGGCACCGCGTGGCTGAATTTCTAGGCCAGTGTTGCAAACTCACTTTTAAACAAAAGAAAGACTTACATTTCTATAGCACCTTTCATGACCTCAGGACATCCCAAAGCGCTTTACAGCCAATGAAATATTTTTGAAATGTAGTCACTGTTGTAATGTAGGAAACGTAGCAGCCAATTTGTGCACAGCAAGATCCCACAAACAGCAATGAGATAATGACCAGATAATCTGTTTTAATGGTGTTGGTAGAAAGATAAATATTGGCCAGGACGCTGGGGATATCCCCTGCTCTTGTTTGAAATAGTGCCATGGGATCTTTTATGTCCATTTGAGAGGGCAGAGGGGGCTTCGGTCTAACATCGCATCCAAAAGATAGTACCTCCGACAGTGCAGCACTGCCTCAGTACTGCACTGGAGTGTCAGCTTGGAACCCTTACAGGTACACAATTAGACTTTCAACCCATCAGTTGGGGTTGGATTTGGACCCCATGTTCCTAGTGAAAGGATTGTGCAGCCCCCTGTATCATCCAGTTCACCTGATACATTTTGATGCACTCAAAGGTGCCTTTTGAGATCTATAATGGAGTGTGGCTCATACCCTCCCCTCCAATTTTCTCTCCTCCCTTCCTGACCCTTGTTGGTTTATAATTCCATTTATAACTGGCCATTCTTCATGTGCCAGCCTAGCCAGTAAGTGTCGCAAGCTAATCAACCATGGGGGCATCACACCTGAACATGATCGTGTGCACACTGACACCCACACACGCGGACACTTTTTGACAGCGGTCACTGCATAATGATCAGTGGCAGGATCCCTGGCTAATTGTCCCTGAGGCTGAGATCAGCTAACTCAGTTCAGGCCAGGAAGCAAACCCGATTCACTCTCGTCTGTATGAATGGCTCAGTGCTGCACCATATAATGCATTTACCAATGGAGACACTGAGCCAAACTCATAAACATTTGAAATGTTCAGTGGAAAGAAACAGACTTTTCCAGTCATTGAGGGATCCACAACAACAACAACTTGCGTCTTTCACGTAGTAAAACATCCCAAGACGCTTCTCAGGAGCGTTCAGACAAAAATTGACACCGAACCAAACAAGGAGATATTAGGACGGAAGAGGTAGGTTTTAGGGAGCGTCTTAAAGAGGGAGAGAGAGGTGGAGAGGTTTAAGGACGGAGGTTCAGAGTTTAGGGCCCAGGCAGCTGAAGGCAGGGCCGCCAATGGTGGGAACGAAAGAAGTGGGGGATGCGCAAGAGGCCAGAATTGGAGGAACGCAGAGATCTCAGGGTTGTAGGGCTGGAGGAGGTTACAGAGATAGGGAGGGGGCGAGGCCATGGAGGGATTTGAACACAAGGATGAGAATTTTATATCTGAAGTGCTGTTGGACCGGGAGCCAGTGTAGGTCAGCAAACACAGGGGTGATAAGTGATGGTTCTAGAATGAGGGGACATAGGTATAAGATTAAATGTAAGAGATTTAAATCAGAGCCAGGGAGAAACTTTTTTACACAGGATGTTGAGAGGCTGTGGAATCACGACCAGAGTTAGCGATTGAAGCAGAGACCACGTCAATATTTAATAATAGGTTAGGTAGGAGGATGAAGGAAAGGGGATAAAGGGGTAGGGGAACAGAGTGTATATATTTGATTAGGATTACTGCTTATGTGGAGGAGAAACACCAACACGGGCTGTTTGGGCCAAAGGGCATATTTGCGTGTTGTAATTTCAATGTCATTTTATGATTGTCCATTTCTACCCCTGCCACTCCCCCGCCCCCCCCCTCCCACTGTTGGTCTAACGGTGCAAGTGTCCATTTATATAGCACCTTCCACGTAGCAAAATGTTCCAAGCTGCTTCACAGTCGGGTGTCAGAGCTAAGCAGGGATGGGGGGGAGAGGGCTGGTTGGGGATGTGACTAAGAAATGCCTTTGAAGAGGTCGGTTTTGAGGAGGACTCTGAAAATGGGAAGAGGGGGTGACGAGGTGAAGGAGAATTCTAGACTGTGGGACAAGATGGCTGAAGTACTCTGCCGATTATCGTGCTCTCGATTTCAAGTGGTCTGTTCCGCTTGAAGTTTAGGAAAACACATTGAGCAAAGTGTAGATTGACCGTTTCCTTGCCTTGCCACACTGGTGGAAGATGGAATCATGCATGAAGTCACTTGTTGTTCCAATGAGCTAACCAGCTGTGCAGACCTTCCTGCTGTTGTTGGGAATTCCATGGCTGGCCAGACACCTTGCCTGGGTTCGAGCTTGTATTGTTTTTATCAGAACGCTGGACTTCCTGGTAGTTTTCGGGAGATGGATGATGTCACCCTGCTCTGTCAGGATAGATTCACTCATGACTGGTCTGACTTGAATAGGGCAAACGGCAGCACCAGAGACTGTACATGGGTAGAAATCTGCAATTTTGCATACTCAGATGAGAGATGGCTGCTCTCATCTGAGTATGCTCATACAGGAAGCTATTCGGCCCATCGTGCCTGTGCCAGCTCTTTGAAAGAGCTATCCAATTAGTCCCACTCTCCCCGCTGTTTCCCCATAGCCCTGCAATTTCTTTCCTTTTCAGGTATTTATCCGATTCCCTTTTGAAAGTTACTATTGAATCGACTTCCACCACATTTTCAGGACAATGTTTTAATGTCTATCTTAACCTGGAATGGGCTAGATTGAGTCTGACTAGGTCTGAAATTTTCTTGGTGGATTAGATTAGGTGGAGGGGATCAGAGTTGTTAACTTTTATTGTTTATTTTCTTCTGTCCATTTCTCCTCTCCTGTCCCCAATCCAGCGGCCTTCCTGTGTCCCATTTTCCTGTATGAGCGCAGAACATGGCCCAAAACATGTCTTCACCTGAGCTTTCTGACGGGGGCGGGGGGGGGTGGTGTCGCAGGATAGTGATCAGGAGCAAGAATCCTGGTTGATTTTTTTTCCCCCGTCTCTCCCTAGGTCTGGGGCACTGAAGCCAATTGTAGCACTCTTAACACCACACCAGCTGAGATTGGGTAATAAAGGTCAGACCAAGGATCCAACACGGACCTTTCTGGTCTAAATAGCTCAGTTGCACAATGGACAAGGCACTTACTTTGAGTTTAGAAGGTTGAGTGGTGAACTAATCAAGGTGTTTAAAATGGTAATGAGATTTGATAGCGTAGATGCGAAGAAACTATTTCCTCTGGTGGGAGAGTCCAGAACAGGGGGGCATAACCTTCAAATTAGAGCTAGGCCGTTCCGAGGTGATGTCAGGAAGCACTTTTTCACACAAAGGGTAGTGGAAATCTGGAATTCTCTTCCCCAAAAGACTCTGGATCCTGGGGGTCAATTGAAATTGTCAAGACTGAGATCGATAAATTTTTGTTCGGTAAGGGTATCAAGGGATATAGAGCAAAGGTGGGTAAATGGAGTTGAGGTACAGATCAGCCATGATCTAATTGAATGGCGGAGCATGCTCGAGGGACTGATTGGCCTCCTCCTGTTCCTCTGTTCCTATGTACCCGCTGAGCTATCTGAGGGATTTGGGACAACATACAACCATGGGAAAAGGCCGTCTGATTCATCAAGACAGCTTCATCCATACATGATACAGTACTTACAACACTGACCTACTCATCCTGGTCATGCAGTCTCCTGGGAGAAGCAAAAACCCTGAGGCTGATTTGGGAAAAACTCTGGGAGATTTGTGGGGTGAATTTGGTCTCTGGTGGTAACGCAAAATGGACGACAGCTAATCAGCCGTCCCTTTTACACTCCGACCGATTTTCCTTTCCAAATGTAGCCATGCCACAGTTTGAATTCTAAAGAGGCTGAGAGTTGACACAGAATCCCAACATTTCGAATAATAGAAACGACTGAGAGGCCATCTCCTGAATAAAAAGAAAAGCAGGGAATGATGGATATCTGAAATAAAACCAACTACAACAACAACTTGCATTTATATAGCGTCTTTAACATAGTAAAACGTCCCAAGGCGCTTCATAGGAGTGTAATCAGACCGAAACTGACTCTGTGCCAAAAAACAAGACATTGACAGGCGATCAAACGTTTGGTCAAAGAGGTAGGTTTTAAGCAGCGTCTCAAAGGAGGAGAGAGATGTGGAGAGGCAGAGAGGTTTGGGGAGGAAATTCCAGAGCTTAAGGCCTAGTCGGCTGAAGGCACGGCCGCCACTGGTGGAGCGAAGGAAGAGGGGGATGGACAAGAGGCCAGAATTGGAGGAGCGCAGAGATCTCTGAGGGTTGTAGGGCTGGAGGAGGTTACAGAGATAGGGAGGGGCGAGGCCATGGAAGGATTTGAACACGAGGATGAGAACTTTAAAACCAGAAAATTCTGGAAATGCACAGTAGATGCAGTCAGTATCTGCAAAGTGAAAGACAGGTTAATGTTCTGGATGGGAAGCCTAAGCATTTTGAACATTAATCTAACTTTCTCCTGGCGATGCCGACTGACCTATGTATTTCCAGCATTTCCTGTTCTTAAGTGATTTGGAATATAGGAAATCTGCATAC
Source organism: Heptranchias perlo (assembly GCF_035084215.1). Lineage (NCBI taxonomy): Eukaryota > Metazoa > Chordata > Chondrichthyes > Hexanchiformes > Hexanchidae > Heptranchias > Heptranchias perlo. The sequence goes on from NC_090338.1 coordinate 6,260,006, forward strand.
TGGGAGATAAATGGTACTTGCATAAAATCCATGTTTAATAATCAGGGCTGTATTATGTAATATTGATAATGTTGCTTTGAGATAATTGCATCCTATCTTTCTGTTAGACAGGTTATCGAAATGTACATCACCAGAGAGAACCAGCTGAAATAATTGTACAGGGAATGCAGAAAGAAGAGTGCCTTGTCTGTACTTTATTTCCTTATTAATCTATTTTTATAAACAAAACATCACGAGACACTGCAACTTTTTGTGCCCAGTTGGGAAAAAGTCAATTATTTTTCAGATGTCTTTAGGAAGAGGGAAACCATTGTGTTATGTAATAAACTGGGAAAAAAAATGATTCATGAAAGACATGCACTGCTTTGGATCTCAACTGGAACAGCTCAAGATGCTAAAATTAGTCTCAGTGTCCTTGGACTAGAATTCTCACTGTTGATCACTTAGCCACTTAACCCCTGTTGGAAATTGCACTTGTGTGAACACCAGGTAAGGACCAGGTTCAACTATGATGCCCTCCTATAGTCAAATAGCCTCCTGATAGTCACTGTCTAGGCTCATGCATGAGGAATGCCAATGTGGGCGAAGTGCCAAATCAGGGACTGCACCCAATGAACCATTTTCCCCCATTTTTGATTTTGAGCGGGGTACTGGTGGAGATGGTGGGAGAACAGGATGGTGAGGCCTCCCTCCACTTCTCCTCCCCCACCTTGATTTCCCCTCACCCTACCCCCTGGGACTGCTGCTGGCCGCCCCTTCCCTGCACTCTGCATCTAAGTCAGTCGGGGAGGGGGGCATGGAGCCCGGTCTTTCGTCCTTTTTAACTCCGGCCGAACCCTGTTACCCCGTCCTGTGAAAGGTGGAGGTAGGCCCTGGGTAGTGGCAGTAATGGCCCCAATGTGAACAAATGGAGGGACAGGGCCCAGTAATGGGCCCCTCTCCCTCCGTGTAGGCCCTAAAATATTACCTTTTTAGGACTCAATCTTGGGTGAGGGCTAAAAACAAATTTCTGCTGTTCTTTTTCAGAGCTCTGCCGCCCCCTTTAACTTGGTTCCACCTCTTTGCCAGAGATTCCCTGCCTTGCAGAAGCAGACGTCCACATGCTGGCAGAAATTCCACCCGGCCCAGGAAAATGAGGGGTCCTGCAGCACCATTACCCCATCACTACAAGGAAACTCCAGCCCAAGGAATCACATCATCACATTTTAAAAGTAAGATTTAAAAGTCAGGGCATTTGGGTATTCTGCATCTGCATAACTCATTCAACAACAACAACGACTTACAAACCTAACATAAGAAATAGGAGCAGGAGTAGGCCATATGGCCCCTCGAGCCTGCTCTGCCATTCAATAAGATCATGGCTGATGTTCTACCTCGACACCACTTTCCTGCCCAATCCCCATATCCCTTGATTCCCTTAGTGTCCAAAAATCTATTGATCTCAGCCTTGAATATACTCAACGACTGAGCTTCCACAGCCCTCTGGGGTAGAGAATTCCAAAGATTCACAACCCTCTGAGTGAAGACATTTTTCCTCATCTCTGTCTTAAATGGCTGGTCTCTTACCCTGAAACTATGCCCCTGGTTCTAGACTCTCCAGCCAGGGGAAACAGCCTCTCAGCATCTACCCTGTCAAGCCCTCTAAGAATTTTATACCTTTCAATGAGGTCACCTCTCATTCTTCTAAACTTCAGAGAGCCATTCTACTCAATTTCTCCTCATAGGACAACCTTCTCATCCCAGGAATCAATCTAGAGAACCTTTATTGCACCCCCTCTAAAGCAGGTATATTTTTCCTTAGATAAGGAGACCAAAACTGTATACTGTACTCCAGGTGAGGTCTCACCAAAGCCCTATATAATTGCAGCAAGACCTCCTTATTCTTATATTCCAATCGCCTTGCAATGAAGGCTAACATTCCATTTGCCTTCCTAATTTCTTGCTGTACCTGCATTTATATAACGCTTTTACCGTAGAAAAATGTCCCAAGGCGCTTTGCAGAAGTATAATCAGAAATAAATAGATGTTGAGCCAAAGAAGGAGACATTAGGAGGGGCAACTATAAGCTTGGTAGATTGTAAGGAGGGTCTTAAAGGAGGAGAGGTGGAGGGGCTTATGTGAGGCATTCCAGAGCTTAGGGCCTATGTGTCTGAATGGCCAAATGCCAATGGAGGGGCGGAGAGAATGAAGGATGCACAAGAGGCCAGAGTCGGAAGAACGGAAAGTTTGGGGGCCAGAATTGAAGGGTTGGAGAGGGTTAAGGAGATAGGGAAGGGTGTGGATATGAGCAAATATAAACACTTGAGAATTTTAAATTCAAGAATTTGGGAGGATTGGGTGCTAATGTAGGTCAGCAAGGATAAGGTGGATAGGTGAGCAGGATGGTGTGGGATAGAATGCAGCAGAGTTTTGGATGAGCTGAGGTTTACGGAAGGTGGGGGATGGGAAACCGGCCAGGAGAGCATTGGAATAGTTGAATCTGGAGGTGATAAAGGCGTGGGATGAGGGTTTCAGCAACAGATGAGCTGAAGAAAGGGTGAAGGCGCGTGATATTACTGAGCTGGAAGTAGGCAAATATAATTTGGTTCAGCCTGAGACAGTGGCTAGAGAGGGGGATGGAGTTGGTGGCTAGGGTACAGAGTTTATGGCAGGGGCTAAAGACAGTGGCATTGGTTTTCCCAATGTTTAACTGAAGGAGATTGCGGCTCATTCAAGATTGGATGTCAGACAAGCAGTCTGACAGCACAGAGGCAGTTGAGAGAGGTGGTGGAGAGGTAGAGCTGGGTGTCATCAGCGTACATCTGGAAGTTGACCCCACGTCTACAGATGATTTCGCCAAGAGGCAGCATGCAGATAAGGAAAAGGTGGAGTCATAGAGAGTTAGAGTTATACAGCACGGATAGAGGCCCTTCGGCCCATCGTGTCCGCGCCGGCCATCAAGCCCTGTCTAATCTAATCCCATATTCCAGCATTTGGTCCGTAGCCTTGTATGCTATGGCATTTCAAGTGCTCATCCAAATGCTTCTTGAATGTTGTGAGGGTTCCTGCCTCCACAACCCTTTCAGGCAGTGAGTTCCAGACTCCAACCACCCTCTGGGTGAAAAAGTTCTTTCTCAAATCCCCTCTAAACCTCCCGCCTTTTACCTTGAATCTATGTCCCCTTGTTATAGAACCCTCAACGAAGGGAAAAAGCTCCTTAGTATCCATCCTATCTGTGCCCCTCATAATTTTGTACACCTCAGCCTCCTCTGCTCCAAGGAAAACAAACCCAATCTTCCCAGTCTCTCTTCATAGCTGTCTTGCCTAGGGTCCTCCCATTCATTGTGTATTCCCTTGCCTTGTTAGTCCCTCCAAAGTGCATCACCTCGCACTTTTCCGGGTTAAATTCCATTGCCGCTGTTCCGCCCATCTGACCAACCCATCTATATCGTCCTGCAGACTGAGGCTATCCTCCTCGCTATTTACCACCCTACCAATTTTTGTATCATCAGCGAACTTACTGATCATACCTTTTACATTCATATCCAAGTCGTTAATGTAGACCACAAACAGCAAGGGGCCCAGCACCGATCCCTGTGGTACCCCACTGGCCACAGGCTTCCAGTCACAAAAACAACCTTCGACCATCACCCTCTGCCTTCTGCCACTAAGCCAGTTTTGTATCCAAAGTGCCAAGGCACCCTGGATTCCATGGGCTCGTACCTTCTTGACCAGTCTCCTGTGCGGGACTTTATCGAAGGCCTTACTGAAATCCATGTATACCATATCCACTGCGTTACCCTCATCCACACGCCTAGTCACCCCCTCAAAAAATTCAATCAAATTAGTCAGACATGATCTTCCCTTGACAAAGCCATGTTGACTATCCCTGATTAATCCTTGCTTCTCCAAGTGGAGACTAATTTTGTCCTTCAGAATTTTTTCCAATAATTTTCCTACCACTGATGTTAGGCTCACTGGCCTGTAGTTCCCCGGTTTTTCCCTACTCCCCTTCTTGAATAATGGTACTACATTAGCGGTTCTCCAGTCCTCTGGCACATCCCCTGTGGCCAGAGAGGTTCTGAATATATGTGTCAGAGCCCCCGCAACCTCCTCCTTTGCCTCACACAGTAGCCTGGGATACATTTCGTCCGGGCCTGGGGATTTATCCATTTTTAGGCCTGCTAAAACCGCCAATACCTCCTCCCGCTCGATGTTAATATGTTCGAGTATATCACAGTCCCCCTGCCGTATTTCTATGTCTACATCGTCCTTCTCCATTGTGAAAACAGATGCAAAAAATTCATTTGGAACCCCTCCTACATCTGCCGACTCCACACACAGATTGCCATTTTTGTCCCTAATGGGCCCTATTTTTTCCCTAGTCATCCTCTTACCCTTAATATACTTATAAAACATCTTAGGATTTTCCTTTATTTTGCTCGCCAGTGTTATTTCATGGCCCCTCCTTGATCTCCTAATTTCTTTTTTAAGTATCCCCCTGCACTTTTTGTACTCCTCTAGGGCTTCCTCCGTCTTTAGCCTTTTGTATCTGCCAAAAGCCCTCCTTTTTTTCCTAATCCGTTCTCGTATATCCCCTGACATCCAAGGTTCCCTGGAGTTCTTGGAACCACCCTTGACCTTTACGGGAACATGTTGCCATTGTATGGTCTCAATCTCCCTTCTGAAAGACTCCCATTGCTCCGATGCGGATTTTCCTACAAGCAGCTGATCCCAGTCCATTTTGGCCAGATCCTGCCTTATCCTATTAAAATCGGCCTTCCCCCAATCTAGAACCTTAATTTCCGGCCCCTCCCTGTCCTTTTCCATGACCACCTTAAATCTCACCGAATTATGGTCACTGTCACCAAAGTGCTCACCTGCTAGCACTTCTTCCACTTGGCCGGCCACATTCCCTAGAATTAGGTCCAGTACCGCCCCCTCTCTTGTAGGACTTTCAACATGCTGGCTCAAAAAGCTCTCCTGGATGCACGTTAAGAATTTTGTACCCTCTAAGCCTTTTACACTCTGAGTATCCCAGTTAATATTGGGGAAGTTGAAATCCCCCACTATTATTACCCTATTATTTGCACAATTTTCTGAGATTTGCCTACATATCTGTTCCTCTATCTCCCCCTGACTGTTTGGGGGCCTATAGTACACTCCCATCAAAGTGCTTGCCCCCTTTTTGTTTTTAAGCTCCACCCATATGGCCTCATTAGAGGAACCTGCTAATATATCATCCCTCCTTCTGGCAGTAATTGATTCTTTAATTAATATTGCGACCCCCCCTCCTCTTATACCTCCCCCTCTGTCTCGCCTGAAGATTCTGTACCCCGGAATATTGAGCTGCCAGTCTTGCCCCTCCCTCAACCATGTCTCTGTGACAGCAACAATATCATACTCCCATGTGTTTATCAACACCTTCAGTTCATCCACCTTATTCGCAAGACTCCTTGCATTAAAATAGATGCCATCCAGCCTTGCCCTCACATATTTGCCCTGTCTTCCAAGCTGACTTGTTTTTTTCTCTATATTTGGCTGCACATCACCCCCTATTGTAGCTCCACTCTGTATCCCATCCCCCTGCCAAGTTAGTTTAAACCCCCCCCAACAGTGCTAGCAAACCTCCCCGCAAGGATATTTGTCCCGCTCTGGTTCAGATGCAACCCGTCCGACTTGTACAAGTCCCACCTTCCCCAGAAGCAGGCCCAGTGATCCAGGAAACTGAAACCTTCCCTCCTGCACCAACTCTTTAGCCACGCATTCATCTGTTCTATCCTCCTATTTCTATACTCACTAGCCCGTGGCACTGGGAGTAATCCAGAGATTACAACCTTTGAGGTCCTGCTCTTTAATCTGCTACCTAGCTCCCTAAATTCTTGATGCAGGACCTCATCTCCCTTCCTACCTATTTCGTTGGTCCCAATGTGGACCACGACCTCTGCCTGCTCACCCTCCCCCTTGAGAATGCCCTGTAGCCGCTCAGTGACATCCATGACCCTGGCACCAGGGAGGCAACAAACCATCCTGGAGTCACGTTTACGGCCACAGAAACGCCTGTCTGTTCCCCTTACGATAGAATCCCCTACCACTATAGCTCTTCCACTCTTTTTCCTCCCAGCCTGTGCAGCAGAGCTACCCCTGGTGCCAGGAAGTTGGCTACTGCTGCCTTCCCCTGATAAGTCATCCCCCTCAACAATATCCAAAGTGGTATATTTGTTTGAGAGGGGGACGGCCACAGGGGACCCCTGCACTGCCTGCCTGCTCCTCTTACTCTGCCTGGTGGTCACCCAATTACTTCCTGCCTGTACAACCTTTACCTGCGGTGTGACCATCTCACTAAACGTGCTATCCACGACGTTCTCAGCATCGCGAATGCTCCATAATGAATCCATCCGCAGCTCCAGTGCCGCAATGCGGTTTGTCAGTAGCTGCAGCTGGATACATTTCCCGCACACATGGTCGTCAGGGACACCGGAAGGGTCCCTGATTTCCCACATAGAGCAGGAAGAGCATAACACGGGGCTGGGCTGTCCTGACATGACTTACCCTTTAACTAATTAATTCAAATTAAATGAATCCCACCAATTTCACTTCAATTAAAAGGTATACTCAAGGGCCCTTGCTGAACAGCAGTCCCCCACTACACAACAGAGACCCGAGAATCCACAAACTCTAACCTTAGACAAATTCAGCAGGAAAATACTCACCAACCAATCACTTACCTCTTCCTTGGTGACGTCCCACTTGGATTACTTTTGCTTCTTATTTATCTTCGGTCCAGGAGTTAAGTCCCTGAAAACAAAATATAAAATCGAACCTACCCTTTAAATTCCCTCTACCCCCCCAAAAGGTTAGAGGAGGTGGGAGGGTGGGAGTCACTACTAGCGTAGTGTCTCGGGTTTAGCAACCGCTCCACCTATATACGGGTACCAATGAATTGGCCCCGCCCCCTGCCTTTGAAAAAGCCGCGAAGCTCCCTCCCCGCTGGGGAAAAAGACTCACGTAGGTGAGTTTAATTACTCACCTCAGGCCTCCGCTGCTCCCTTTATCGACTCGCCGCCGCTCCCGCCGCTCCAACCAGGTCCGCTCCTCCTTCCCCGCTGCCGACCGCTCTGTGGGAGAGAGAAAGAAAGGCTCCTCCTCCGCCGCTGGTCTGAGGCCTACCTGAGCCTCGGGGCTCCCTTTATCGACTCGAGGCCTCAGATTGATCCTTAGGAGATTCTGGAGGTAATGGTGCAAGGGTAGGAAGCTAAGCCATTGGTAGACAGGTGCTGGCTGCGCTGGATAGGTAGGAGTGGAACAACATGCAAGTTGTCATTACTCCAAATTACCTTGTCCAAAACTTAGCCACCCATACCCTTGGGGAACTCTGGAGGTAGAAATACTCTGGCTGTAACTGGATAGGTAAGAGTGGAACCAGGCGAAAGCAGTCCCAGCAGCAGCAACAACAACTTGCATTTATATAGCGCCTTTAACGTAGTAAAACGTCCCAAGGCGCTTCACAGGAGCGATTATCAAACAAAATTTGACACTGAGTCACATAAGGAGATATTAGGACAGGTTACCAAAAGCTTGGTCAAAGAGGTAGATTTTAAGGAGCGTCTTAAAGGAGGAGAGAGCTGGAGAGGTTAAAGGAGGGAATTCCAGAGCTTAGGGCCTAGGCAGCCGAAGGCACGGCCGCCAATGGTGGAGTGATAAAAATCAGGGCTGCCAGTGGTGGGAACGGCGGAAGTGAGGGATTAGCAAGAGGCCAGAATTGAGGAGCGCAGAGATCTTGGAGGGTTGTAGGGCTGGTGAGGTTACAGAGATAGGGAGGGGGCGAGGCCATGGAGGGATTTGAAAACAAGGATAAGAATTTTAAAATCGAGGCGTTCCTGAACTGGTAGGTCAGTGTAGATCAGCGAGCACAGGGGTGATGGGTGAACGGGACTTTGTGCGAGTTTGGGTATGGGCAGCAAAGTTTTGGATGGGATCAAGTTTATGGAGGGTGGAAGATGGGAGACCGGTCAGGAGAGCATTGGAATAGTCAAGTCTGAGGTGACAAAGGCATGGATGTTAAAATTGGATAGCCATGAGGTGAAGGATGGAATACTAGATCCTGGTCTTTAGTTGCTTCCAAGCCTTTATTCGCAGAGATTCCCCATTACACACACACCACACCCTAGATAAGCTCTCCTATAAAAAGGATACAAGAGAGTCCCCAATTGATACCCACCACCTGAATACAATTAACATTCATTGTTATAAATCATGCAATTAACAATGGATGAGGGTTTCAGCAGCAGATTGCTCAGGCAGGACCGAGCTGGACAATGGAGGAGAGGCGTTGGAGGAGGATGTTGTGGTCGACCATGTCTAAAGCCAGAAAGAGGTCAAGGAGGGCGCGGAGGTATAATGTACCACCGAGGGTGTCATTTGTGACTGGATGTCGGACAAGCAATCTGACAACACAGAGGTAGTGGAGGGGTCGAGAGAGGTGGTGGTGAGGTAGAGCTTGGTATCGTCAGCGTACATGTAGAACCTGACGTTGTATTTTTGAATGTTGTTGCTGAGGGGCAGCATGTAGATGTGAAGTAGGAGGGAGCCGAGGATAGATCCTTGGGGGATTCCAGAGGTAACGGTGCGGGAGTGGGAAGAGAAACCATTGCAGGATTTTTTCTGGTTACAACTGGATAGATAAAAATGGAACCAAGCGAGGGCAGTTCCACCCAGCTGGACAATGGAGGAGAGCAGTAGGAGGAGGATAGTGTGGTCAGCCGTGTCAAAGGCTGCAGACAGATTGAGAAGTTTGAGGAGGGATAGTTTACCACGGTCACAGTCACATAGGATGTCATTTGTGACTTTGCTAAGGGCCTTTTCAGTACAGTGGTGGGGTGGAAACCTGATCAGAGAGGTTCAGATAAGTAATTACGAGAAAGACGGGCACGGATTTTGGAGAGGAAAGGAGGGTTGGAGGTAGCGCTGTAGTTTGCAAGGACAGAGGAGTTAAGGGTGGGTTTTTTGAAAGGAAAGGGGACAGCACTTGAGGAGACGGAACCACTTACAATGTCAGTCAGGAGCATAATGCAAACCTTTATTACACAAACAATGGGGTGCAGTCAAGTCTGGCTGTAAAATTTAATTCTCAAATTAAAAGGAAAAACTTGCAGATATATTTACATTTCCCCACATAGGCAGGGTGTTGTGACTGAGCTTCTATTGAGAGTCAGACAGGATGGAAGTCATTATTTACGACTAACAAGAGGCACCTGCCAAGAACGGAGTTGGAGATGTTCAGATATCTGACTGTTTACAGAGGGAAAGAATGAGCTAATCCTCAATGTTAATGAAATTAGGCTCCTGGGAACTGTTCTGTGTGAGAAATCTGTGTTGCGTATAGAACTCTTGATGTTGGTGTGATGTTTAGACTAGACTTCTCATAATGAGTCAGACACCAGGATTTCAGCACCAAGCTTGCAGGTTTCAACGCTCAGGTTTTTTTACACTCCACAAGGATCCTATTTGCTGTGACATGTCACTCATTTCCCCTTTGGAAAGAAGGAGACTTTGGCTCTGAAATCACACAGTGTGATAACAGCACACGGACACTTAACTCTCCCCGCCTCGCGGAAACCAGGACGGGTGGAAGGGGGGGGGCGCGGGACAGTTAAAATGGAGCTGGGGCTTACCGTCCCAGGGCTGTTGCCATTTAAATCAGGGTGGGTGTTCAGGCCTGTAGTGGTCTTGAGGTGGTCAGAGATCAGAGTGGCACCTTCGCTGTTCCAAAAGGGGGCACCTGAGGCCCGAATCAGGCCAAAGATAAGTGCATAACTATTGTTAGAAATGCTCCTTGGGAAGCAGAGGGCCAGCCTTGTGAAGGTAATCAATCCTGGAGCAATCGATTGCCTTTGTCCTCTTCATTCTTGGAGCCTTCTTGAGGCCTACAATTGGATGAAAGCCTGCTTTCAGTATAGATCCTGTAGGCCTGTCAGATGATTTGGTTACAATTCCTGAGATAACCCAGGAACACCATCCCCCCACCCCACTCCAGATGAGCTCCCAAAATCAGTCTGTGAGTAACGGGGGCCACGCCTAAGAAGCATCTGTCTCCACCGCCCCCCCCCCTCCTCAACGAGGAACGCAATTTGTGGGGCAACTTTTGAGGGGTGGAAACCCAGCGAATTCAGGTTCCACCCGATATAGAAGCGCACCCTGCTGCAAGTGCACTGCAGGTCTGCCCCCAAGTCCAACCAACTTGGAATTTTTACCTTAATATATGGTCCTTGGTCTCCAGGTTCTGCACCTATGTGGTTCACAGAGTGATAAAGATTGGACACCCCAGGGTCCAGGTTCACACACAAAGAATGCCCACTTGGACTATTGATTTATAAATATAAATACCCAACAGGTATCAGCCGTGGCTCAATGGATAGCACTGTTGCCTCTGAGTCAGAAGGTTGTGGGCTCAAGCCCCACTCTAGAAACTTGAGTACAAAATCTAGACGAGCACTCCCAGTGCTGTACTGAAGGAGTGCTGCACTGAGGGAGTGCTGCACTGTCAGAGGATCCGTCTTTCAGATGAGGCATTAAATCGAGGTCCTGTCTGCCCTCTCAGGTGGACGTAAAATATATCTGGAGCTGGGGCTTACCGTCCCAGGGCTGTTGCTATTTAAATCAGGATGGGTGTCCAGGCTTGAGGTGGTCGGAGGTCAGAGTGGCAACTTCGCTGTTCCAAAAGGCCTGAATCAGGCCAAAGATAAGTGGCACAACTATTGTTAAAAATGCTCGTTGGGAAGCAGAGGGCCAGCCTTGAAAAGGTAATCAATCCTGGAGCAATCAATTGCCTTTGTCCTCTGGAAATATATCGCCGTTCCTTCATCGTCGTTGGGTCAAAATCCTGGAACTCCCTTCCTAACAGCACTGTGGGAGAACCTTCACCACACGGACTGCAGCGGTTCAAGAAGGCGGCTCACCACCACCTTCTCAAGGGCAATTAGGGATGGGCAATAAACGCCGGCCTTGCCAGCGATGCCCACATCCCATGAATGAATGAAAAAAAAATCCCATGGCACTATTTCGAAGAAAAGCAGGAGATTTCTCCTCGGTGCCCTGACCAATATTTATCTCTCAACCAACGTCACTAAAAAACAGATTATCTGGTCATTATCACATTGTTGGTTGGCTGCTGTGATTCCTACATTACAACAGTGATGACACATCAAAAGTATTTAATTGGCTGTAAATCACTTTGGGATAGAATCATAGAATCATAGAAGTTTACAACATGGAAACAGGCCCTTCGGCCCAACATGTCCATGTCGCCCAGTTTATACCACTAAGCTAGTCCCAATTGCCTGCACTCGGCCCATATCCCTCTATACCCATCTTACCCATGTAACTGTCCAAATGCTTTTTAAAAGACAAAATTGTACCCACCTCTACTACTGCCTCTGGCAGCTCGTTCCAGACACTCACCACCCTTTGAGTGAAAAAATTGCCCCTCTGGACCCTTTTGTATCTCTCCCCTCTCACCTTAAATCTATGCCCCCTCGTTATAGACTCCCCTACCTTTGGGAAAAGATTTTGACTATCTACCTTATCTATGCCCCTCATTATTTTATAGACTTCTATAAGATCACCCCTAAACCTCCTACTCTCCAGGGAAAAAAGTCTCAGTCTATCCAACCTCTCCCTATAAGTCAAACCATCAAGTCCCGGTAGCATCCTAGTAAATCTTTTCTGCACTCTTTCTAGTTTAATAATATCCTTTCTATAATAGGGTGACCAGAACTGTACACAGTATTCCAAGTGTGGCCTTACTAATGTCTTGTACAACTTCAACAAGACATCCCAACTCCTGTATTCAATGTTCTGACCAATGAAACCAAGCATGCTGAATGCCTTCTTCACCACCCTATCCACCTGTGACTCCACTTTCAAGGAGCTATGAACCTGTACTCCTAGATCTCTTTGTTCTATAACTCTCCCCAATGCCCTACCATTAACGGAGTAGGTCCCGGCCCGATTCGATCTACCAAAATGCATCACCTCACATTTATCTAAATTAAACTCCATCTGCCATTCATCGGCCCACTGACCCAATTTATCAAGATCCCGTTACAATCCTAGATAACCTTCTTCACTATCCACAATGCCACCAATCTTGGTGTCATCTGCAAACTTACTAACCATGCCTCCTAAATTCTCATCCAAATCATTAATATAAATAACAAATAACAGCGGACCCAGCACCGATCCCTGAGGCACACCGCTGGTCGCAGGCCTCCAGTTTGAAAAACAACCGTCTACAACCACCCTCTGTCTTCTGTCGTCAATTCAATTTTGTATCCAATTGGCTACCTCACCTTGGATCCTATGAGATTTAACCTTATGTAACAACCTACCATGCGGTACCTTGTCAAAGGCTTTGCTAAAGTCCATGTAGACCACGTCTACTGCACAGCCCTCATCTATCTTCTTGGTTACCCCTTCAAAAAACTCAATCAAATTCGTGAGACATGATTTTCCTCTCACAAAACCACGCTGACTGCTCCTAATCAGTCCCTGCCTCTCCAAATGCCTGTAGATCCTGTCTCTCAGAATACCCTCTAACAACTTACCCACTACAGATGTCAGGCTTTTCCCTGCCTCCCTTCTTAAACAAAGGCACAACATTTGCTACCCTCCAATCTTCAGGCACCTCACCTGTAGCTGTCGATGATTCAAATATCTCTGCTAGGGGACCTGCAATTTCCTCCCTAACCTCCCATAACGTTCTGGGATACATTTCATCAGGTCCCGGAGATTTATCTACCTTGATGCGCGTTAAGACTTCCAGCACCTCCCTCTCTGTAATATGTACACTCCTCAAGACATCACTATTTATTTCCCCAAGTTCCCTAACATCCATGCCTTTCTCAACCGTAAATACCGATGTGAAATATTCATTTAGGATCTCACCCATCTCTTGTGGTTCTGCATATAGATGTCCTTGTTGATTCTTAAGAGGCCCTACTCTCTCCCTAGTTACTCTTTTGCCCTTTATGTATTTGTAGAAGCTCTTTGGATTCTCCTTTGCCTTATCTGCCAAAGCAATCTCATGCCCCCTTTTTGCCCTCCTGATTTCTCTCTTAACTCTACTCTGGCAATCTCTATACTCTTCAAGGGATCCACTTGATCCCAGCTGCCTATGCATGTCATATGCCTCCTTCATCTTTTTGACGAGGGCCTCAATCTCCCGTGTCATCCAAGGTTCCCTACTTCTACCAACCTTGCCCTTCCCTTTATAAGGAATGTGCTTACCCTGAACCCTGGTTAACACACTTTTGAAAGCCTCCCACTTACCAGACGTCCCTTTGCCTGCCAACAGACTCTCCCAATCAACTTCTGAAAGTTCCTGTCTAATACCATCAAAATTGGCCTTTCCCCAATTTAGAATTTTAACTTTTGGGCCAGACCTATCATTCTCCACAGCTATCTTAAAACTAATGGAATTATGATCACTGGTCCCAAAGTGATCCCTCACTAACACTTCTGTCACCTGCCCTTCCTTATTTCCCAAGAGGAGGTCAAGTTTTGCCCCCTCTCTAGTTGGGCCATCCACATACTGAATGAGAAATTCCTCCTGAATACACTCAACAAATTTCTCTCCATCCAAGCCCCTAATGCTATGGCTGTCCCAGTCAATGTTGGGAAAGTTAAAGTCCCCTACTATTACCACCCTATTTTTCTTGCAGCTGTCTGTAATCTCCTTACATATTTGCTCCTCAATTTCCCGTTGACTATTTGGGGGTCTGTAGTACAATCCTATCAAAGTGATCTCTCCCTTCTTATTTTTCAGTTCTACCCATATAGACTCAGTGGGCGAACCCTCGGATATATCCCCTCTCACTACTGCCGTGATGTTCTCCCTAATCAAGAACGCAACTCCCCCTCCTCTCTTACCTCCTGCTTTATCTTTCCTATAGCATCTCTACCCTGGAACATTGAGCTGCCAGTCCTGCCCCTCCCTTAGCCATGTTTCAGTAATAGCCACAACATCCCAGTCCCATGTACCCATCCATGCCCTGAGTTCATCTGCCTTGCCCATCAGACTTCTTGCATTGAAATAAATGCAGTTTAATCTAGACTTCCCTTGGTCTTTGCCCTGCTTTCTCAGACCATCTGTCCGGTCATGTTTTGTACACTCTCCCTTACTGCCTTTTGTTTCTGTCACCACTTTACTTCCCACCGATGTGAAAGATGTGATAGAAATACATGTCTTTCTTTGCACTAGGCTCCCAACCAGTTGGCCAGCTCCCAGTGAGCCAGACCCCAGCAAGAGACTGTGTCCTCAGGAGAGGAGGGAGAAAACTGGAGCAGGTGAAAAGAAAGAGAGCCAGATTGTTATAGTTACTTAAACAGAGGTTCAGTGTTACACACTAACTATCTGGGGAAATGGGAATAGATCTGCCAGTCTTTCCTCGGGTAATTATATTTTATGACCTGGCTCGGCTGTACTGTGCGATAAAGGTTCGCACTGTACTGTGGAATGAGGCTTTTCTGAAAGTATATTTGTGAAGTAGTTTGTGAAATATGGGTTAGTTATGCAGATACAGATTACCAGGCCTCCCTATTCGTCTCACTTTGGGCTGCACAGGTAGCTGTGCAAAAAGGCTACTGAGTGAAGACATCTTGTCATTGGACTTGGGTGGTTATATTTTCAACTTGCCCGCTGAGCGCCAAATTGGCATTGCACATCGACTGCCCAGAATAGAAACTGCCCGATTTTCACTTCCCCAGTTATACACCCAGGGCAGCAAGTTGAAAATCTACCCATGATCTCCAGTGGGTCATGTCAGACTCAAAAGTCAAACTATCTGATTCCAGGTACTAAATCTTCAATGTCCCACAACTTTACAGTTGACCAACGTGATGAGTTATCTTCACCCCGTGCTACTTGATAATATTTTGTCACAATCCCAACCAATGTCTTGGTCAATGGGTCACTCTCGGGATTGCTGTCCCATGGAATGAAGGGGACACATTGGCCTCAATTTTAAAATTTTCGTCCTTGTGTTCAGTTCCCTCCACCGCCTTGCCCCTCCCTATCTCTGTAACCTCCTCCAGTCCTACAACCCTCCGAGAACTCTGCATTCCTCCGACTCAGACTTTTTGCACATTCCTCCGACTCAGACTTTTGCACATCCCCCACTTCCTTCACCCCATTGGCGGCCGTGCCTTCGGCTGCCTAGTCCCTAAGCTCTGGAATTCCTTCCGTAAGTCTCTCCGTCTCTCTCTCCTCTTTTAAGACACTCCTTAAAACCTACCTCTTTGACCAAGGTTTTGGTCACCTGTCTTAATGTCTCCATCTTTGGCTCCGTGTCATTTTTTTGTCTGATTACGCTCCTGTGAAATGCCTTGGGATGTTTTACCACGTTAAAGGTGCTATATAAATGCAAGTTGTTATTGTGATTACCCCACACAACGAGCTTCTGATTTCAAGTGCGTTGTAATAGTTTGGTTGCCAAGTGAAGGCCAGCACTTTCCCCTCAGGAAGAGGTCAAAAAATAAAGCTCCAGGCCCATCAGTATCAAAGCCCCCTTACAACAGTCATTTAATCCCAGTTCACTCATAGTTGGACAAACCACAACTGAAGACCGAGAGGCACATGGAGCAGCCAGTCAGCTGAGGGTCACGGGTGAATGAGAGATGGGCTGCAAGTGGTCCCTATGCCTTATTACAAGTCTTCGAGGAAGATTGACTGTAACACGAAGTATGCTATTTTGTCCTGTACAAGAAATTGGTTAGACCTCAGTTGGAGCACTGTGTCCAGTTTTGGTCTCCTCACATGGTGGGTGATATTGGAAAGGGTGAAGAGGAGGGCCACTAGATTCATTCCCAGTTTGAAGCATCTTAGTTATCCAGATAGATTCAAAGAGCTGGGACTCTACACTTTCGAGAAACGTAGACTTAGGGGTGATCTGAACGAAGTTTATAAGATGATGAAGGGAATAGATTGTGTTTATACAATTTGAAACAATTTTAAGTTGTACGAGGCCAGATCGAGGTTAGATGTCAGGAGGTTGTTCTTTCCCCAGAGAATAGTGGACCTCTGGAACAGGCTTCCAACTCGTGAGGTGGACGCTGATTCGCTGATTTCCTTCAAGCGAGAGCTGGACCTGTTTCTGGCTGGGGTGGAGATCATCTTGTACAAAAAGTAAGTATCCTGTAACATAAATCAGGGCCCACGTACATCACAGGACCCCTGCATTTATTAATGAGGCTCCTGCAGGAGCATCATCCACCTCCAAAACCAGCAGTGTTAAACTGGGGAATGGGTGGGTACGGAGAGGGGAAATGGAGCCTCTCCATTTTAACTGCTCTCCCCGCTCCTATCCCGCCGATTGGCGAGAGCTATAATTCCCCCTTGTTTAGAAAAGGGCTTTTGTCGTAACCTTTACTTAGAAAGGGATTTACAAGTAGTTGCAAGCTTGGTATGGACTCCTTTCAAAGTACATTCAGCCCAGCTTTAGTAAAGCATGAGTGCCTTTGAATTTTTGTTGTGACACGCACAAACGTTCATGTGCAAACACATTAATGGACTCTGGCAAATTACTGAGGCAAAAATTAAATCAAAAGTATCTGCCGCTGGATTTTTGCTTAAAAACTTTGTTTAGGATTCAGCAAGAAAAGTGGAAAACCCATTTCCTGTAATCACAGAAACTTGAGTTCATTGCTATATCAGGATACACCTCGAAGGTTTTTTGAAAGTCAAAATGAATCCTTCTAACTGCTATAAAAAAAAGAAAGAAAAGAAAGACTAGTATTTCTATTGCACCTTTCATGATCTCAGGGCGTCCCGAAGCGCTTTACAGCCAATTAAGTATTTTTGAAATGTAGTCACTGTTGTAATGTAAGAAACGTGGCAGCCAATTTGCACACAGCAAGATCCCACAAACAGCAATGCAATAATGACCAGATAATCTGTTTTAGTGATGTTGGTTGAAGGATAGATATTGGCCAGGACTCCGGGGAGAACTCCCTGCTGATCTTCAAAGTAACTCCATGGGATCTTTTACATCCACCTGAGAGGGCAGACGGGGCCTCGGTTTAACGTCTCATCCAAAAGACAGCATCGCCAACTGTGCAGCACTCCCTCAGTACTGCATTGGAGTGTTGCTTGGATTATGGCCTCAAGTCTCTGGAATGGGACTTGAACCTACAACCTTCTGACTTAAAGGCAAGACCACTAAACACTGAGCCACAGATAAACCATGCGTAAGCCATGTTTAAAATATCGAGAGCAATTTTGGGCATTGTAGTATTTATTTTCTTGGATGGCTTTGTACTGGGGAACAGGGATTCGGAATGGAGAATAGGTGGGAGTTCTATTCCACCAACTCCTGCCCAACTTTAGCACTCACCCCATTTTCCATGATAATTTCTACTGGCTAGAGGAAATGCCCATCCAATATTGTGTGGGCACATGGATGGGCAGATGAGGCGGTAATGACTTGGTGATGTTACGCGTCCCATTTTCAACCATTGACTCTTCATTCGCGCCAGTTTACATTCTCATTGACATAAAAGGAGTGTTCAGGGTTGCTAGATTCTAGGAAGACAGATGACAGTTTAAAGAGGGAAGCAGCTGGATTAGTGTCATTTATTTCCCCACTTCAACCCCTACATTTCAAGCGGGTCAGTATGGGTTTCCCAATGGGAATTCCCCCTGTACTTTTGCATTTTGGAAGAAGAACGGAGGAACAACAGAGCTCCAGATGCGTAGCACCTACTGGCTGGTACCCCCACAGCCAGAGCCATTCCTAACCCCCAGCTCTCCTGGGACCAGTATTTCTTGGCTTGAGAAAGGAAGCCATCGCTCAGTTCTGGCACTTGCTGCAACCATATGTACAGTCCACCTCCATCTCAACCACCGTGCTGCCAGTGGTTGCGAAGGTCACACCTGCCCCAAACTTTACACTCCAGAGTCAGGAAGCCTCTCTCTGGCACCAACCAATCAGCTGTGTACAGATGCATGAAGTGGATATATGGACAGAAGAATGCAGCAACCATTTACATTCCACTCAATGTGGGGTGAATGCACGTTAGAATGTGAATGAAGAAACACTTTCAGTCGAAGGCTGAGAGCCGTGAGAAAGGCTGAGAAGATCTCATGGGCATCGATGCTGAGCAACTTCCAAGTTCCCTTCCGAGTCACACACGCCATCCCAACTTGGACATATATCACCCGTTCCTTCATCGTCGCTGGGTCAAAATCCTCAAACTCCCGACCTAAAAGCACTGTGGAAGCACCTTCACAACACGGACTGCAGCGGTTCAAGAAGAAGGCCCACCACCTTCTCAAGGGGCATTAGGGATGGGCAATAAATGCCAGCCTTGCCAGCGATGCCCACATCCCGAGAATGAATTTAAAAACAAATCAAGCTCTTTAGCAGAGCGTGAGTGGCTACTGTAAATATTAGACATGTTTAGTTGAATGCATTCTTGGAAGCTGTGAATCGCTCTACTTATTTTGCCTCACATGGTAAGGTCATTGAATTCTTCTTCTGGTCCTTCGTGGTTGTGAGTGGGATGGTAGTGTTGACCCTTTATTGTCCTGCCACTTGGCCCTGAGCCAATCTCCATGAGGCCCTTTGTTGCTCTCTCTTTCAAAAACAGAACCTACCTCCTCTGCCTATTTCCTACAGCAGCATTTCCACAGCATAATCTGTAAAGCAGACATTATTATAGACGGTTATTTCATTGGTCCATCAAAAATGAGTTCCATAATGTCTGGTTCTTGTAACTGCTGCCAGCCTTTAAACGCTGCATCATCACATGATCGGCTGCCCACCGATGAGAAGCTTTTCTATCAAGCGGAGCTCACCCAATGACCAGATTGAGGTTGACCCTAGAAATTACAGTGGGGCCAACGTTCATCACTTGGGGCAGACAGGAGTCGTGTTCCTCATCATTTCCGTTCAAGGCTGATGTCTGACTGGAAGATCTAGGCCCCTCTCTTCGAAAAGGACATTGAAGCATCCAAGGGGCTTGTGCGGAGTGACAGGAATGATCCTGAGATATCAGGCACTAATTACGAGGAAAGGCTTGCAGAACTGAATCTGTTTACATTGCAGAAAAGGAGATTGAGGAGGGATGTAAACCAGGTCATTAAATTCTGTGAGATGTAAACATTCTAGGTTTTTCTTTCTTTCTTTCTTTCTCTCTCTGAAAGGTTGGACAGTCTTTCCTCACCCTTCTTTTCATATGTTCCTATTTATTATGTACTTAATTTTAAATTTTTAACCATGAGCAATGCCATGGGAGATTTTCTAGCAGTAGTGGGTAAATTCACCAATCACACACTGCTACATGTGAGAGAGTCAAGTCTGCACTGCTATAGTCCTTTCTCTGACCCACTCCTCCTGTGAGTGTGGCTCCCTACTGGGATCAGTGAATTTCCCCTACAATTAAAATCTTCTTGTGCTCCCTAGCACAGTGGAGGAAGGAGGAAGGGGGTAGAGGTGTGTTATAGTCCACAGCATTGATTTAGCTATAGTTACCCCTTCCACTCTCCATTTCATTCTCTGCCCATTTCCTTCTGATTTTTGTTCTCCCCCAGATTAAATGTCCACATGCACCAGAGCCACTGGGAGTGTAGGAGGTGTGGGCTAGTGCTTGGAGTGGGGAACCCCTGTCAGTACACAGCCAACAACGATGGCCTGCACTCCGGCGTCTACCTGCCTTTCTCCCGCCACATTCTCTCCATTTTGCCAGATTCTCCAGGCTTCCCTCCTCCTCTGCTGTTACCATTTACAGCTCCTCTAGACCCATCTCTTGTTTCTTTACTTGTCCCATTCCCACCCTCCTTGCCTTGCACCATCTTCCCTTTTGTAATTTAATCACCCCTGCCCTCCACCCTATCAGAGACTTCCCTTTTGTTCTTTCCTCCCCCCCACCCCCGCCTTTTCCCTGGCCCTGTATTTGCTTAAAAACTGTTAAATCTCTAACTTCTTCCAGTTCTGATGAAAGGCCATCGACCTGAAACGTTAACTCTGTTTCTTTCTCTCCACAGATGCTGCCTCCACTTGCTGAATGTTTCCAGCATTTTCGGTTTTTATTTTAAATGCCTACTTGTTTGCCTCAGGTCCCCGTTCCCTATTGCTTCACTGTGCATTATGCCCAGGACCTTTCCTGCGACCAAATCTATGAATCTCCTGGACCCAGCCGCACCTACCTGTGTTTTTTTCCACTACTGGAAGGGACGCAGTCTTCATGTTTTCCGGCTTTTCTTTAATCTTATTTTTTTTTACTTGGCTTTATTCCCATTTGCCCTCTCAGGTAGATGTAAAAGATCGCATGGCACGATTTCAAGGAAGAGCAGGGGAGTTCTCCCCGGTGTGCTGGCCAATATTTATCCCTCAACCAACTAAATCCCTCAATCAACTAAAACAGATTATCTGGTCATTATCATATTGCTGTTTGTGGGATCTTACTGTGTGCAAATTGGCTGCAGCGTTTCGGACATTACAACAGTGACTGCACGTCAAAAAAAGTACTTCATTGGCTGTAAAGCGCTTTGGGACGTTTTGAATTCGTGAAAGGCGCTATATAAATGCACGGACTTTCATTCTTTTATATTTTTGCCCACCATGTTGAGAGGAGAAGATTAAGAGGAGATTTGATAGAAGTGTTCAAAATCATGAAGGGTTTAGATAAAGTAAATAAAGAGAAACTGTTCCCATTGGTGGAATGATCGAGACCCAGAGGACACAGATTTAAGGTGATTGGCAAAAGAACCAAAGGCAACATGAGGAGAAACTTTTTTATGAAGACAGTTGTTCTGATCAGGAATGCCCTGCCTGAAAGGGTGGTGGAAGCAGATTCGATCGTGGCTTTCAAAAAGGAATTGGACAAATACTTGAAGGAAAAAAGTTTGCAGGGTAACGGGGGAAGAGCGGGGGGGATGGGACTAATTAGATTGCTCTTACAAAGAGGTTGGATGGGCTGAATTGCCTCCTTCTGCGATGCTACCATTCCATGATGCTATGTCTTTGTAATTGTTTCAGAAAAATAAAGTTCAACAATATATGACTCGAGCACCATATGGATTTTGTGAAGCATCGATCCGTTCTTTAAAGACCTGGTACGACAGTAACTGCATCCAATTTGAAAATGTCGAAACAAAACTTGGAATTAAAAGTTGTTAAAAGCAGGATAATGCAGTAAACTCAAAATGATTGCGTAATGGCATTAAAATAGCCCAAACCGGCAAGGGTGTGTCCTTTCTCATCATGTGAATCGCTCCTTGTTTCAGCGGAGGATATCGCCTGTCAGAAAAAAGTACAGTGAGATCATTTTGATTCCGCTGATGGGAAATGCTGAGCGTCAGTCACAAAATCCCACCACAGCCAATATTTGCCACTGCCCCAAGGGTTGCCAACCCCTCCAGGATTGCCCTGGACTCTCCAGGAATTAAAGATTAATCTCCTGGACACTGCTGCCAGCAAAAACCAGGAAACTCATTGAACACTTTAGTTTATTAGTTATAAAAATATTGGAGATGGGAAGAAAGGCTGTTTGGCCGGGCGGGGCAGGTTGGAGGCGGGAGGTCATGTGATGAAAAACTCAGGAATACGGCCAACTAGAGTTGGTAACCGCTGACTGTTCCCGGTACGGTTTCAGCCACATCTTTCCTCGTGGGGCTGCACTGAGTGGCACCGGCTCAGCCCTGCTCAGGCCCGTGCCAGTCGACAGCTAGTTTGTTTTAATCAGGCTGCCTCTGGCTACTGAAAGCTCCTTTGTTTTAATCTCACAGGCATTTCAGACTCCGGAAACCCATTCCTCCGCCCTCCTACCCTCCCTCTCCCCCCTCCCCATCCCAATTTTAGCTCTGGGGGAGGTTTCTGCTCCTGGTCTCTGACAAAATGCCATTGCACGCAGTAGCCATTTATCAAACTCTGACTGGCTTCCTGTATTAATGTAAGCAAAGCATCATTTAACCGCCTCATTGCTGAGCCACAGAAATTCTGTGAATGGTACAAACACTGCTAACATTTGCAATAGAATCATACAGCACAGAAGGAGGCCATTCGGCCCATCGTGCCAGTGCTGGCTCTTTGAAATTATCCAAATATTTCCACTCTTTAACAATAGCCCTGCAAATTTTTCACCTTCAAGTATTTATCCAATTCCATTTTGAAAGTTACTATTGAATCTGCTTCCACCGCCCTTTCAGGCAGCGCATTCCAGATCATAACAACTCGCTGAGTAAAAAAATTCTCCTCATCTCCCCTCTGGTTCTTTTGCCGATTATCGTAAATGAGGTGCCAACCTGGTGAAACCACAACTCAGGACTACATGCATGCTAAACAGCAAAAGCAACATGCTATAGACAGAGCTAAGCGATTCCACAACCAACGGATCAGATCAAAGGTCTGCAGACCTGTCACATCCAGTTGTGAATGGTGGTAGACAATTAAACAACTAACGGGAGGAGGAGGCTCTGCAAACATCCCCATCCTCAATGATGGCAGAGTCTAGCACGTGAGTGCAAAAGACAAGGCTGAAGCGTTTGCAACCATCTTCAGCCAGAAGTGCCGAGTGGATGATCCATCGTGGCCTCCTCCCGATATCCCCACCATCACAGAAGCCAGTCTTCAGCCAATTCGATTCACTCCACGTGATATCAAGAAACGGCTGAGTGCACTGGATACAGCAAAGGCTATGGGCCCCGACAACATCCCGGCTGTAGTGCTGAAGACTTTTTTTTTATTCGTTCATGGGATGTGGGCGTCGCTGGCGAGGCCGGCATTTATTGCCCATCCCTAATTGCCCTTGAGAAGGTGGTGGAGAGCCGCCTTCTTGAACCGCTGCAGTCTGTGTGGTGACGGTTCTCCCACAGTGCTGTTAGGAAGGGAGTTCCAGGATTTTGACCCAGCGACGATGAAAGAACGGCGATATATTTCCAAGTCAGGATGGTGTGTGACTTGGAGGAGAACGTGCAGGTGGTGTTGGTCCCATGTGCCTGCTGCACTTGTCCTTCTAGGTGGTTGAGGTCGCAGGTTTGGGAGGTGCTGTCGAAGAATCCTTGTCGAGTTGCTGCAGTGCATCCTATGGATGGTACACCTGCAGCCACTATGCGCCGGTGGTGAAGGGAGTGAATGTTTAGGGTGGTGGATGGGGTGCCAATCAAGCGGGCTGCTGTGTCCTGGATGGTGTCGAGCTTCTTGAGTGTTGTTGGAGCTGCACTCATCCAAGCAAGTGGAGAGTATCCCATCACACTCCTGACTTGTGCTCCAGAACTACCTGCGCCTCTAGCCAAGCTGTTCCAGTACAGCTACAACACTGGCATCTACCCGACAATGTGGAAAATTGCCCAGGTATGTCCTGTCCACAAAAAGCATGATAAATCCAATCCGGCCAAATACCGCCCCATCAGTCTACTCTCAATCATCAGCAAAGTGATGGAAGGTGTCGTCGACAGTGCTATCAAGCGGCACTTACTCACCAATAACCTGCTCACAAATGCTCAGTTTGGGTTCCGCCAGGACCACTCGGCTCCAGACCTCATTACAGCCTTGGTCCAAACATGGACAAAAGAGCTGAATTCCAGAGGTGAGATGAGAGTGACTGCTCTTGACAGCAAGGCAGCATTTGACCAAGTGTGGCATCAAGGAGCCCTAGTAAAATTGAAGTCAATGGGAATCGGGGAAAACTCTCCAGTGGCACAAAGGAAGATGGTAGTGGTTGTTGGAGGCCAATCATCTCAGCCCCAGGACATTGCTGCAGGAATTCCTCAGGGCAATGTCCTAGGCCCAACCATCTTCAGCTGCTTCATCAATGATCTTCCCTCCATCATAAGGTCAGAAATGGGGATGTTCGCTGATGATTGCACAGTGTTCAGTTCCATTCGCAAATAATGAAGCAGTCCGAGCCCGCATGCAGCAAGACATGGACAACATTCAGGCTTGGGCTCATAAGTGGCAAGTAACATTCGCGCCAGACAAGTGCCAGGCAATGACCATCTCCAACAAGTGAGAGTCTAACCACCTCCCCTTGACATTCAACGGCATTACCATCGCCGAATCCCCCACCATCAACATCCTGGGGATCACCATTGACCAGAAACTTAACTGGACCAGCCATATAAATACTGTGGTAACAAGAGCAGGTCAGAGGCTGGGTATTCTGCGGCGAGTGACTCACCTCCTGACTCCCCAGAGCCTTTCCACCATCTACAAGGCACAAGTCAGGAGTGTGATGGAATACTCTCCACTTGCCTGGATGAGTGAAGCTCCAACAACACTCAAGAAGCTCGACACCATCCAGGACAAAGCAGCCCGCTTGATTGGCAACCCATCCACCATCCTAAACATTCACTCCCTTCACCATCTGCGCACAGTGGCTGCAGTGTGTACCATCCACAGGATGCACTGCAGCAACTCGTCCAGGCTTCTTCGACAGCACCTCCCAAACCCGCGACCTCTACCACCTAGAAGGACAAGAGCAGCAGGCACATGGGAACAACACCATCTGCACGTTTCCCTCCAAGTCACACACCATCCCGACTTGGAAATATATCGCCGTTCCTTCATCGTCGCTGGGTCAAAATCCTGGAACTCCCTTCCTAACAGCACTGTGGGAGAACCTTCACCACACAGACTGCAGCGGTTCAAGAAGGCGGCTCATCACCACCTTCTCAAGGGCAATTGGGGATGGGCAATAAATGCCGGCCTCACCAGCGACACCCACATCCCATGAACGAATAAAAAAAAAATCTGTGTCCACTGGTTACCAACTCTCCTACCAGTAACAATAGAAATCTAAAAATTCTTAACGTTTTCTGACATTGGAAGGATATGCTGATAGAATGAGATGAAGTAGGGAGGGAGGAGACTCGTATGGAGCATAACCTCCAGCATCGACCAGTTGGGCCAAGTGGCTTGTTTCTGTGCAGTGAATTCTATGTAATTCTATACCAAGGCTACAAAAGTAGCACCCCACCTAACACGCAGGGAAAGATTTTCAATCGGGCGACTGACCGGTTGAGCCCGCTCAGGCCTATGGACTGTGGGTTGGAAGGAGGTAGATCTGGGGGATGGGGGCGGTGGTGCGGGTCCAATCTCGGGGGAGGGCGAGACCTAGGGTAGCAGCGGCCCAGGCTGGTTCTGTGGAAAACTCTTGCTCTTCCCGGCCCCACAAAAAGAGAATGCAATCTTACCTGTGGGCTCCTCTTCAACTGGAGCTGATACTGGACAGACCCCAGTGCTATCCTAAAGTGGCAATCGGGGCCCTATCTACACCTTAGGAATTCCGATTTGCATTTTAAATGTGCCGATCGCCTAACACAGTGGGCGATCCCGGGGGAACAGGGTGGTATTTCATTCCCCACCATTTTTGGGGCGCTACATCCATTTCCACCGGGTGGGAGGCCTGAAGATCCATCCCCATACACTCCTACCCCCCGCCCGCCCCCCCCCGACACTAAATAGCCCTGAGGTAACGTGCAAAATAAGAACTTTGAAGTTATTCATTTATCTCACCAAAAGATGGATGGGACTCCCATGTGTTTTTTGATAATGAAAGGTGCCTTTGCCTTTCTAACATTCAGAGTAAGTCTCCGGATTGTAGGGTTAAATTTCAATGGCTGACACTGCTCCATTAACCGAGGCACCCACTGGGGAAACTCCACCGGTGACCCTGATAGACTTTCTGGTGTCGGGGGAAGTTCCTCATTTGTCCGCCAATGGCGGTCGTGCACTAGGCCACGCTAGGCCGCCTGCTATTGTAAAGATGCTGGAAAATCAAGCGATGGAGTCTCAGTCCAGGTTGGGGTTGTGGGGGGGGGGGAGCGGAAATGGGCATGTGGGGGCCTGTTCCAAACTACCCAATCTCAACTGGGTTGATGGGAGGGGCACTACAATTGGCCTCAGTTCCCCACATGCAAGGGAAGAGAAGAAAAATCAACCAGGGTCCTTATTCCTGAGCAATACCCAGTGACTTCTGTTCGAAAGTGTGTGCGATGTGTGCATGTGAGCCTGTGTGCATGTGTGTGTGTGTGAGTTTGAGTGCATGAGTGTGCGTGTGTGTGGGTGTGTGTGCATTTATGTGTGTGTGTGTGTGTGTGTGTACGTGCGGGTGCGTGTGATTGTGCGTGTGTGTGTACGTTGGGTGAGGGCAGGCTTGGATTCAGCAATGATAGCCCAGTGCCTGCGTAGCCTCCTGTTCCTGACTGTCTAGGTGGCAAGGGACTGGAGGACATTCGGTGCCCACAGATCGCAATGCGCCGTGAGTCACTCCAATCAGGAGATGAGGGGAGAAAATGGGAAAAACAAAAATAAACATCTTTTGATTGCGATAGTGGGATAAACCACTATTTTGACAGATATATCAGTCAACCATATGCTTAATCCCACATGTTTAGACAGAGTGCAGCTCCAGCATAATGCTGCTAACTCTTTCATTCGATTGGTTGGTTTACCCTGCCAATGGTTTGATTATAGAGCCTCGTTGACAGCCATGCCTAGCAACACGAGTGTTCGCTGATAGACACCATTGTCTACTTCCTCTCTATTCTTTCCATGGAACCAATGACGCCCAATTCTCTTCATCCCTTGTTCCATTTATTTCTTTCTCCGGATTTTATGCTGGTTTCCGTTTGGCCCAGCTGCTGCAGGCTTTGCTTACAGGACCTTGGCAGGAGCACCCGCTGGTGCAATGGATCAGTCGGCATGGTGGTTAGCAATGATGCAGTAGGGTTGCATGCTTCAGGGTCAGGAGGGATATGGGGGGAAGCTGGACAGGAGCATGCAAGGGCGCTACTCTTATATCATTTAGGAACGCAGTTGTATGAAAAACGAACGACTTGCATTTATATAACGCCTTTCACTACCTCAGGACGTCCCGAAGTGCTTTACAGCCAATTCATTATTTTTGAAGTGCAGTCATTGTTTGAATGTAGGGAAAAGCAGCAACCAATTTGTGCACAGCAAGGTCCCACAAACAGCAATGTGACAATGACCAGATAATCTGTTTTTTAGAGATGTTGGTTGAGGGATAAATATTGGTCAAGACACCAGGGAGAACGCCCCTGCTCTTCTTCAAATAGTGCCATGGAATCTTTTACGTCCATCTGAGAGGACAGGCGGGGCCTCAGTTTAACATCTCAGCCGAAAGACAGCACCTCTGAGAGTGCAGCGCTACTGCACTGGAAGTGTCAGCCTAGATTTTATGCTCAAGTCTCTGGAGTGGGACTCCAGGCATGGAACTCCACTCAATAGCAGTGTCGATTGGAGAATCGGGCTCAGGTCAGAGTGCCCACTGAGCTCAGTGCCCGATTCTTCGAAGCGATCTCCTGCTAACTGAGGCTCCACAAAGGGAGCGCAGCATTGTGAAATTTACCCTACAGCTACCCCACCTTGCCTTAGCTCAGCAGCAATTCCATACCGAAAGTATCCCCAAGTCCCACCTGGTCACTGTGAGGCCACGCTTGTCCAGCCTTCATGCTAAAGGACAGTTGTATAATGGGGAGCAGCAAGAGGTAGCAGTATAGAAGGTGGGAAAAATTGCCAAGTCTAAATAAAGTAGCATTAACCAGCTTCACAATCAGTATTGTGGACTCCCCACTTTTTGAATGTAACGCATTAGCTCATCACTGTACAAATGCTTCCTGTCACAATTTATTCATCTGTTCAGAGATGGTCAAAAGGAACAAATTTAACTAAGCTTAGCACCATTTTAATAAAATGCTACTGAATGGCAGAGGGCTAACTCAGTAACCTCCTGCAGCCCTACAACTCTCTGAGATCTCTTCGCTCCTCCAGTTCTGGCCTCTTGTGCATCCCCGATTTTAATCGCTCCACCATTGGTGGCCGTGCCTTCAGCTGCCTAGGCCCTAAGCTCTGGAATTCCCTCCCCAAACCTCTCCTATTGGCCCCCAAACAGTAGGGGAGATGTAGGAGAGGGCATTAAACAGGAAATTAGAGACGCATGCAAGAAGGGTACAACTATAATCATGGGTGACTTCAATCTACAAATAGATTGGTCAAACCAAATTAGCAATAATACTGTGGGGGAGGAATTCCTGGAGTGAGTACATGATGGTTTTCTAGACCAATACGTTCAGGAACCAACTAGAGAACAGGTGATCCTAGACTGGGTATTGTGCAATGAGAAAGGATTAATTAACAATCTTGTTGTGCGGGGTCCCTTAGGGAAGAGCGACCAGAACATGATAGAATTTCTCATTAAGATGGAGAGTGAAGTAGTTGAATCCGAAACTTGGGTCCTGATTCTAAATAAAGGAAATTACGAAAGTATGAGGTGTGAGTTGGCTATGATAGATTGGGGAACTTTACTAAAAGGGATGACGGTGGATAGGCAATGGCTAATGTTTAAAGAACATGTGCAGGAATTACAACAATTATTCATTCCTGTCTGGCGCAAAAATAAAACAGGAAAGGTGGCTCAACCTTGGCTTACAAAAGAAATTAGGGTTAGTATTAGATCCAAAGAGGAGACATATAAAATTGCCAGAAAAAGCGGCAAGCCTGAGGATTGGGAGCAGTTCAGAATTCAGCAAAGGAGGACAAAGAGATTGATTAAGAGGGGAAAAATAGAGTATAAGAGTAAACTAGCAGGGAACATAAAAACTGACTGTAAAAGCTTTTATAAATATGTCAAGAGAAAAAGATTAGTGAAGACAAATGTAGGTCCCTTACAGTCAGAAATGGGGGAAATTCTAATGGGGAACAAAGAAATGGCAGAACAATTAAACACATACTTTGGTTCTGTCTTCACAAAGGAGGACACAAATAACCTGCCAGAAATGTTAGGGAACCAAGGGTCTAGTGAGAGGGAGGAACTGAAAGGAAACCAGTATGAGTAAAAAAATAGTGCTAAGGAAATTACTGGGGCTAAAAGCTGACAAATCCCCAGGGCCTGATAATCTACATCCCAGAGTACTAAAGGAAGTGGCCCTGGAAATAATGGATGCATTGGTGATCATCTTCCAAAATTCTATAGACTCTGGAAAATTCCTACAGATTGGAGGGTGGCAAATGTAACCCCACTATTTAAAAAAGGAGGGAGAGAAAAAACAAGGAATTACAGACCAGTTAGCCTAACATCAGTAGTGGGGAAAATGCTAGAGTCTATTATAAAGGATGTGATAACAGAACACTTGGAGGGCATTAACAGGATTGGACAAAGTCAGCATGGGTTTATGAAAGGAAAATCATGCTTAAAAATCTACTGGAGTTTTTTGAGGATGTAACTAGTAGAATAGATAGGGGAGAACCAGTGGATGTGGTGTATTTGGATTTTCAGAAGGCTTTTGATAAGGTCCCACATAAGAGGTTAGTGTGGAAAATTAAAGCATATAGGATTGGGGGGAATATACTGGCATGGATTGAGAATTGGTTGACAGACAGGAAACAGAGAGTAGGAATAAGCGGGTCTTTTTCCGGGTGGCAGGCAGTGACTCGTGGGGTACCGCAGGGATCAGTGCTTGGGCCCCAGCTATTCACAATATATATCAATGATTTGGATGAGGGAACTAAATGTAATATTTCCAAGTTTGCAGACGACACAAAGCTGGGGTGGAATGTGAGCTGCAGGGAGGATACAAAGAGGCTCCAATGTGATTTAGACAAGTTGGGTGAGTAGGCAAGAACATGGCAGATGCTTTAACGTGGATAAATGTGAAGTTATCCACTTTGGTTGTAAAAACAGAAAGGCAGATTGTCACCTGAATGGTGATAGATTGGGAAAAGGGGAGGTGCAACGAGACCTGGGTGTCCTTGTACACCAGTCGCTGAAAGCGAGCATTCAGGTGCAGCAAGCAGTTAGGAAGGCGAATGGTGTGTTGGCCTTCATTGCAAGAGGATTTGAGTACAGGAACAGGGATGTCTTACTGCAGTTATACAGGGCCTTGGTGTGACCACATCTGGAGTATTGTGTGCAGTTTTGGTCTCCTTATCTGAGGAAGGATGTCCATGCCATGGAGGGAAGGTTTACCAGACCGATTCCTGGGATGGCAGGACTGACGTATGAGGAGAGATTGGGTCGACTCGGCCTATATTCACTAGAGTTTAGAAGAATGAGAGGTGATCTCATCGAAACATATAAAATTCTAACAGGACTAGACAGACTAGATGCAGGGAGGATGTTCCCGATGGCTGGGGAGTCCAGAACCTGGGGTCACAGTCTCAGGATACGGGGTATGCCATTTAGAACCGAGATGAGGAGAAATTTCTTCACTCAGAGGGTGGTGAACATTTTCTATGTTTACTTCTCTCTCCTCTTCTAAGTCGCTCCTTAAATCTTTGAGGTCACTTGTCCTAATGTCTCCTTCTTTGGCTCGTTGTCAATTTTTTGTCTGATTACGCTCCTTAAGATGTTTTACTACAGTAAAGGTGCTATATAAATGCAAGTTGTTGTTGCAACTCCCCCACACAGTGAGCTGATTTCAATTGTGCTGTCATAGTCGGTTACCAAGTGAAGGCCAGCATTTTCCCTCAGGAAGAAGGCAAAAAATAAAACTCCAGGCCCATCAGTTCTATTAAATCGTTCTATTTTAACAAGGGCCTTTCACCTGCTGTATGGGAGTGTCCTAATAATCGTGATTTAATGCCAGTTCACTCATGGTTGGACAAACCACAAACCCGAAACCTCTCCTCCTTTAAGACGCTCCTTAAAACCTACCTCTTTGACCAAGCTTTTGGTCACCTCTGCTAATATCTCCTTATGTGGCTCGGTGTCAAACTTTGTTTGATAATCTCTCCTGTGAAGCGCCTTGGGATGTTTTACTGTGTTAAAGGCTCTATATAAATGCAAGTTGTTGTGGAGCTGAGAGTCATGCTGAATTTTCTAGCTTTCAAAAAATATTGATCAATCGTGTCAGCCATGGCTCAGTTGGTAGCACTCTCACTTCTAAACTGGAAGGTTATGGGTTCAAGCCCCACTCTGTGGTCTTTGAGTGCATAATGCTGCATTGTCGGAGGTGCTCCCCTTCCAACGAGGGGGTTAAACAAAGGCCCTATTTTCCTGCTGTGATGGATCAGGCAGATGTTAAAAGATCCTCCAGCACTATTTGAAGGAAACCATGAGTTCTCCTGGTGTTTCAGCCAGCATTCTTCCTTCAACGAACACCACCAAAAACAAATTAAATGGCCATTTATCTCATTGCTGTCCGTGAGCTGGCTCCTGTTTTCCTGAATAAAGTGACCGCACTTCGAAGTAATTTGCTCTGGGATTTTCTGAGAGATGTGATAAGGTGCTTTTATTATTATACGGTTTCTACTAATTCAGTAACGCCACTGCTACTGGCTCTTGAATCTGAAATGTTCTGCCTCCTAAATCATTAGCTTTAGATTTGAAAATGAACAGGAAGAGGGGAAAGGCTGCTCCTCGATTCAGTGGTGCCTCACTCCAGGTGCTACTGGATGGGGTGAGGAGGATGAGGGACGTCTTCTACCCGGTGGACGGGAGGAAGTGGCCTGCCTCTGCCACCAAGAAGGCCTGACTCGAGGTGGCAGAGGAGGTCACCGGCAGCAGCAACATCTCCCGCACATGGATCCAGTGCAGGAAGCGCTTCAATGACCTAACTAGGTCAGCCAAAGTGAGTAAACTTACTCATTCTCCTACATTCCGTCTTCCACATCACCGTCCCCACCCCACAACTCCTTCTGCACTGCCAACACTTCTCTATCACATCACTCCTCACACCCACTTAAGGCTCATCCTCAACTTACCTGTGCTTACTCACCACTTCCTCACCTCCCCAGTACTCACCCCACCACTACCACTCAACCCAATCCTCATCCAATGTCATGGCTCTGTCTCATACTCACCCTCTGATGCATCTCTTTCACGGTCAGCCTCACCCAAACCAATGCATTCATCGTTTGGCCACGTCACCGTCCCTCACTCACACGTCTGTACTTTCTCCCCTTATAGGAGAAGAGAGCCCAGAATGCATGGGAGAGGGCGAGGACCGGAGGGGAGCCACAACAGAAAGTTGTCCTCACAGACGTGGAGCAGGAGGCGCTGGAGCTGAGCCGCACCCTCGAGTGCCTGTCGGTCGGGGACGCCGAGACTGGCACCCGACAAACGGCTGGTGACAGAACTTTAGCATTCAGCACACACAATATGAATTGATGTTAACATGCCTTGTCATCTTCAGCACCTCAGTATGCTCATCGCAACATGACACATCTGTGATCATGCTTAATATTGCCTTCTGTTCTCTTACAAGGCCTTCAGTGACTGCTGTGACGGAGGAGGGCGATTCCTCAGAGGACCTGCCGGCCTCTGAGGGCGCACCGTCACATCTGAGTGAGCCATCCACCAGTGTAGATACACGCACCACGGTGGGTCCCAGCCCGCAATTAGTTGGACATGGTGAGTTACCACACACATGTGAGCACGAGCAGACACTGGTGGCAGAGGCAGCTGTGGAGAGTCCGCGTTGGTGGGAGCACTCCTATTCAGGCTGGACACAGATACTGAACCCTGGGGGTCATCCTTTAAAAGGAGAATGATCGAGGGGCAGCAGCACATTTGCGAGGTGCTGGAACAGGTGCCACGCGCACTCTCCACAATCGCGCAGAGGATGGAGGAGCCCAACTCCTGCATGAGTGGAATGGTGGCACTGGTACGGGAGGGAATCTCTGAGATACTGTCACAGGAACTTTGGGGCATCTCTGAGATAGTGTCACGGGTGAGTGGTGGAATGTCTGTGATGGAGGGAAGGCTAGCCTCCATGGAGCTTCAAGCACGGCTCACAAATGAGTCCATTCAGGCCCTGACAACGGCTGTTTGGACTCAGGATGAACAACGTTCTGGCGTCTTAAACAGGCAGGCAGATACACTAGCACTGGCCTTACACTGCTTCACACATGTCCTCCAAACTGTCGTCCAGCAGGGTGGTGTGGGCCTAACCAAGGGGGGGGATAATGGCGAGAGGGGATATGGAAGTGGGGACGACACTTCCGTTGCCCCCCTCTCAATCAATACCCGCAATGCTGCCTTCTCTCCAGGTGGCCGAGTCTGTCCCTGCACAGTTGCAGGTGGAGCAGTCTTTGGAGGGGCCCTCACGGGCTCCAAAACCCAGAGTGTGTAGGCCCAAAGCATCTAATCGGTCAGGGCTTGAACAAGAGCAACCTCTGCTGCAGCCACAGGGGATGCACCACATAGAAGTAGTCGGAAACGAAAGGCGAAGGTTTTGTAAGCAGGAAGGGTGTTTGACGGTTGGTCATGTTTTTTATTCATGTTTGCTTTTTGTTAAACTCACATTAAATATTATTATTGCCACCACTACTGCCACGTCTTGGCCATGCGTGACTGGCTTCTGTAATAAGGCCCTTTCATGAGGTTCACCATGAACGCCGACACTTGATGCCACCCATTGGGTCACTCTACACTGTGCGTACGTGTAGTTGCAGGACTGTTTTGTGCAGGGAGTTGTGGGGGGGGCTGGTGTGGGCGCTGTTCTATCCAGGTGATGAGGACTGGACTCTTCACACACTGTCTGATGTTAGCAGAACCGTTCACATATCGGTGACTCCCTGGCCTCACGAGCAGCCAGGTGAGCCGCTGTTCTGCCCCTGGGTTGCTCCTCCTCCTCTGCCTCTGCCTCCTCCTCCTCCTCCTCCTCAATATGGGTGGTAGATGTGGACGGGGCCTCCTCCAGCGGCAACCCTCTCTGTTGTGCCATGTTGTGCAGGGCACAACACACGACTATAACGTGTCCCATTCTGTCTAGTGCGTATTGATGTGCTCCCCCAGAACAATCAAGGCACCTGAAGTGCATCTTGAGCAGCCCTATAGCATGCTCAATTGTAGACCTGGTAGCAAGGTGGCTGTCGTTATATCGACGCTGTTGCTCGGTGTTGGGGTTCCTCAGAGGTGTCATAAGCAACGTATGCAGGGGGTATCCCTCGTCCCCAAGGAGCCAGCCCTTATGGGTGTTCGGTGCATGGAAGAGGGGCGGGATGTTGGACTCCCGGAGGATGAAGGAATCGTGGCAGCTGCCAGGATATCTGGCGCACACGTGAAGGAATCTCTTGCGGTGGTCACAGATGAGCTGAGTGTTGATGGAGTGATAGCCCTTCCTGTTGATGAACAATCCTGGCTCGTGTGGAGGTGCTCGTATTGCTATATGGGTGCAATCGATTACACCCTGCACCCGTGGGAAGCCAGCCACAGCGTGGAATCCCACTGCCCTCTCCGTCTGGCTGAGGTTGTCCATGGGGAAGTTGACGTAGTGCGAGGCCTTGCAAAACAAGCCGTCGGTGACCTGTCTTATGCACTTGTGTGCAGACGATTGAGAGACCCCGGCGATGTCCCTGGTGGCACCCTGGAACGATCCGGAGGCGAAGAAGTTGACAGCGACAGGTAAGGAGATGCTGCTCGGCCCAGCCGGGAGCAGCTCGGCATGAAGGAGGCTGCAGATGTCTGCGGCGACCTGGCGACTGACTCTGAGCCTCCGTGTGCACTGCTCCTCAGAGAGGTCCAGGAAGCTGAGCCTCGGTCTGTAGACCCTGTGGCGAGGGTAGTGCCTCCTGCAATGCCGCTCTCTCTGTTGTTGCCCTCCGTGCTCTTGTGCAGGTGCGTGTGGCGCAGCACTGTGTTGAGGAGCTCCACGTGGCAGAGGTGGACGCCGTGCCTGGCGAGGCTGGTGATGTTACTCGTCCTTGGATGAAGTGGTGAATGCAGCCATGGCGTCCCCCCACCCCGCCCCCCTCCCCCATCCTGACGGTGTGAGTTTGAGGGAGTCCGCAAAGTAGTTAAATATGTTTGCACAGCTGAATTTTGGGCGGAAAGTAAGAAGTTTGAGTGAAAACACAAAAATGTTGCAGCCAAAACTTTGTCTGAAGTGACAGAGTGCCCTGCTGCAATAAATGAGGTTTTCTCCCCACCTGTCAAATAAGCATTTGCATCTCCCACTGGCTGCTGGCTGAAACACGTCTGTTGCAGCAGGGAGTGTTTCCCACAGCACAGGAAACATGATGAGGATGCTTCAAAATCACACCCCTGCCAAAATGTCCAGTCAATCAAGTAGTTTAAGTACCTCAACTATCTGATAAACTATGCAAATTATCATCCCGCCGGCTTTAATTGCCGGTGGGACTCCCGCATTCGCTAGGCGCGTGCACCCGGACGCGTCACTGGGGCACCCCGAAGTCAGCAGGTTGGAGCCGGGCTCCGAACCAACTTGGCATTTTAGCGATTTTCGGAGTCCCCCCGCTCCCAACGCACCTGAAAATGGGCCCCATTGATGTTAGGGTTGGTCTTGAAATGTAATCGAACCTCTCTGGGTGAGGTATGCAGGACCTCCTTGCAGTTGGGTTGGCTCCAAGATGACGCTTCTGGCAATTGGAACCATGTCAATCCTCTGCAGCAGATTCAGTCTTCTGATCTCTGAGTCATGTAGGTCTGCAGTACTCCAAAGAAGGAAAGAATTTGCATTTATACCGGATCCTTCATGACCTCAGGATGTCCCAAAGCACTTTACAGCCAATGAAGTACATTTGAAGTGTAGTCACTGTTGTAGTGTAGGGAAATGCAGCAACCAATTTGCACATGGTAAGATCCCACAAACAGCAACGTGATAATGAACAGATAATCTGTTTTTGTCATGTTGGTTGAGGGATGAATATTGGTCAGGACACCAGGGAGAACTCACCTGGTTTTTTTTGAAATAGTCCCGTGGGATCTTTTACGTTCGTCTGAGAAGGCAGACGGGCCTCAGTTTAACTTCTCATCAGAAAGATAGCAGTTAACACTGCAACACTCCCTCAGTACTGCACTGAAGTGTCAGCAGAGATTATGTCTCTGGAGTGAGGCTTGAACCCACAACCTTCTTGACTTTGAGGCGAGAGTGCTACCCATTGAGACAAGGCTGACACCATAAGCACAGTTTTATCTGGTTAAGTTCCAAAAGTAACCCTGTGACGCTTAAGAATTCTGAAACCTTGGCTGTTGCCATCTTTGCACCTAAAAGTTCTCTGGGCAAAGATAAGATGGGGTGTGTCTCTACAGAGAGAGAGGACAACTCTTCTAACGTGGATTTCTCACTAGTTTGGTTTGTCGATGGGTTTCCATAAAATAGCTAAGATCATACTGACAGGAGAATGTAGGTTTCCTTCGGCAATGAATTGTAATAAGGAAGATAATTGCCATTTGTGACATTATTATACTAATTGTGGAAACCACACCTAACTGGGCGATGGACCAGCTGGCCTCGCAGCTCGATACTAGTGTGAATGGTGTCATGGCCTTCAAATCCACTGACATCTTCAGGAAATGGGTGTGTCATATTGTGCAGTGTTTTATTGTATGAATAACACTGATGCCCTGAGGTTAAACAAAGAGTTTGTGCTGCGAGTCTCCCCTTGCTAAGTATTTCTTGCATAAGATCAGGCAAGGGCATGTGGCAGGGCAGCACGCAGAGAAGGACTATTTCATGAGCATATATCGGGAAGGATATGTTGGCCTTGGAGACGGTGCAGTGTAGATTCACCAGAATGATACTGGGGCTTAAAGGGTTA
Source organism: Heptranchias perlo (assembly GCF_035084215.1). Lineage (NCBI taxonomy): Eukaryota > Metazoa > Chordata > Chondrichthyes > Hexanchiformes > Hexanchidae > Heptranchias > Heptranchias perlo. The sequence continues at coordinate 6,296,506 of NC_090338.1, forward strand.
AATTATGAGGGCATGTTGCACAGACTAGGCTGGTATACCTTTGAGTACAGAAGATTAAGGGGGATCCAATTGAGGTGTTTAAGATGATTAAAGGATTTGATAGGGTAGATAGAGAGAAACGATTTTCTCTGATGGGAGAGTCCAGAACAAGAGGACACAACCTTAAAATTACAGCTAGGCCATTCAGGGGTGATGTCAGGAAGCACTTCTTCATACAAAGGGTTGTGGAAATCTGGAACTCTCTCCCCCAAAAAGCTGCTAAGGCTGGGGGTCAATTGAAAATTTCACAACTGAGATTGGTAGATTTTTGTTGGGTAAGGGTATTAAGGGTTACGGATCCAATGTGGGTAGATGGAGTTAAGATACAGATCAGCCATGATCTAATTGGATGGGGAAACAGGCTCAATGGGTCGAACGGCCTACTCCTGTTCCCATATATCCTGAGAGTACATGGGGTTATCCTGCCCTGGATTGGTGGGACAGCGTAGAGGGAGCTTTACTCTGTATCTAACCCATGCTGTACCTGCCCTGGGAGTGTTTGATGGGACAGTGTAGAGGGAGCTTTACTCTGTATCTAACCCGTGCTGTATCTGCCCTGGGAGTGTTTGATGGGACAGTGTAGAGGGAGCTTTACTCTGTATCTAACCCGTGCTGTATCTGCCCTGGGAGTGTTTGATGGGACAGTGTAGAGGGAGCTTTACTCTGTATCTAACCCGTGCTGTATCTGCCCTGGGAGTGTTTGATGGGACAGTGTAGAGGGAGCTTTACTCTGTATCTAACCCGTGCTATATCTGCCCTGGGAGTGTTTGATGGGACAGTGTAGAGGGAGCTTTACTCTGTATCTAACCCGTGCTGTATCTGCCCTGGGAGTGTTTGATGCGGAGACTAGGTGTCTGTAACAGTCCTTACTTTGATAAGCACGAAAGTCATACAAAGCAAAGTTGCATTTTTGTAAAAGCTATTAGAGGAGCGCAAAAAAGGAACAGAAAATGTGAAGCAAAGAGTTACACCACTGACAGCACTACTGGGGCAAACTTTACAAAAAGACTCTGAAATTTCAGAGTGAGCATTTATAATCTTTTTGAAGTTACACAAATTTGAAACTTTAAAAAGTAATATTTGGGCTATTTTTGATTATAATTAGAATGATCAGAATATCTGTTTCACTGAGTTCTCTGACTAGATAGGCATTTGATAAAGTACCACATAATAGACTTGTTCGCAAAATTAAAGCCCATGGGATTAAAGGGTCAGTGGCAGCATGGATACAAAATTGGCTAAGGGACAGAAAGCAGAGAGTAGTGGTGAACGGTTGTGTTTCAGACTGGAGGGAAGTTTACAGTCGTGTTCCCCAGGGGTCAGTATTAGGACCACTGCTCTTTTTGATATATATGAAAGATCTGGATGGGTATAGAGGGTATAATTTCAAAGTTTGCAGATGACATGAACCTCAGAAATGTCGTAAACAATGTGGAGAATAGTAGCAGACTTCAGGAGGACACAGACAGACTGATGAAATGAGCAGATGAAATTTAATGCAGAGAATTGTGAGGTGATGTATTTTGGTAGGAAGAATGAGGACAAGCAATATAAACTAAATGGTACAATTTTAAGAGTGTGCAGGAATAGAGAGACCCGGGGGTGTATGTACACAAATCTTTGAAGGTTGCAGGACAAGTTGAGAAGGCTGTTAAAAAAGCATTTGGGATCCTGGGCTTTATTAATAGAGGCACAGAGTATAAAAGCAAGGAAGTTATGCTAAACCTTTATAAAACACTGGTTAGGCCTCAGCTGGAGTATTGTGTTCAATTCTGGGCACCACACTTTAGGATGAAGTCAAGGCCTTAGAGAGGGTACAGAAGAGATTTACTAGAGTAGTGCCAGGGATGAGGGACTTCAGTTAAGTGGGGTAGCTGGAGTAGTTCTCCTTAGAACAGAGAAGGTTAAGAGGCGATTTGCTAGAGGTCTTCAAAATCATGAACTGTTTTGATAGAGTAAATAAGGAGAAACTGTTTCCAGTGGTAGAAGGGTCGGTAACCAGAGGACACAGATTCAAGGTGATCGGCAAAAGAACCAGAGGCGACATGAGGAAACATTTTTTTACACAGCGAGTTGTTATGATCTGGAATGCGCTGCCTGAAAGGGCGGTGGAAGCAGATTCAATAATAACTTTCAAAAGGGAACTGGATAAATACTTGAAGTGAAAAAAATTACAAGGCTATGGAGAAAGAGCAGGGGAGTGGGACTAATTGGGTAGCTCGTTCAAAGAGCCGGCACAAGCACAATGGGCCGAATGGCCTCCTTCTGTGCTGCAACATGCTATGATACTATAATAAGATGGCAGCCCAGTAATCACTACTCCACCTCAGCTATGTAATCTCCTGGGAGGTGCATAAAACCAGAGAATAACCGAGTGCCGATGAGAGAAAAAATATCCTGGAACATTCCTCTCCGATCCCATCAGTGTGATCCAAACCAGTGCAGGAGATGTAACCACTGAGGTGAGGTACTATTGCATAGTTGGCACCTTGGGAAACTATAAAACAGCACAGAGCCAGAACCTTCAGGAGCAGATGGGAAAAAAACTGAAGTTGAGATACAAAGAAAGAAAGACTTGCATTTATATAGCACCTTTCACAGCCTCGGGACGTCCCAATGCTCTTTACAGCCAATGAAGTACTTTTGAAGTATAGTCACTGTTGTAATGTCGGAAACGCAGCTACCAACTTGCGCAAAGCAGGATCCCACAAACAGAAATGAGTTAATTAACCAGATAATCTGTTTTGGTGATGTTGGTTGAAGGATAAATATTGGCTAGGACCCTGGGGAGAATTCCCCTGCTCTTCTTTGAAGTAGTGGCCGTACTAGAGGGCAGACGGGGCCTCTGTTTAACATCTCATCCAAAAAACAGCACCTCCAAGAGTGCAGCACTCCCTCAGTACTGACACTGGAGTGCGGATAAAGGAGGGCCCGAGAGCAGGAGAGCTGAGCTAAGCGAGATCAGAGGGAGGGGGGTAAAGGAGGGCCCGAGAGCAGGAGAGCTGAGCTAAGCGAGATCGGAGAGAGGGGGGTAAAGGAGGGCCCGAGAGCAGGAGAGCTGAGCTAAGCGCGATCAGAGGGAGGGGGGTAAAGGAGGGCCCGAGAGCAGGAGAGCTGAGCTAAGCGAGATCAGAGGGAGGTGGATAAAGGAGGGCCCGAGAGCAGGAGAGCTGAGCTAAGCGAGATCAGAGAGAGGGGGGTAAAGGAGGGCCCGAGAGCGGGAGAGCTGAGCTAAGCGAGATCAGAGGGAGGGGGGTAAAGGAGGGCCCGAGAGCGGGAGAGCCGAGCTGAGGGAGATCGGAGAGAGGGGGGTAAAGGAGGGCCCGAGAGCGGGAGAGCTGAGCTAAGCGAGATCAGAGGGAGGGGGGTAAAGGAGGGCCCGAGAGCAGGAGAGCTGAGCTAAGCGAGATCAGAGGGAGGGGGGTAAAGGAGCGCCCGAGAGCGGGAGAGCTGAGCTAAGCGAGATCAGAGGGAGGGGGGTAAAGGAGGGCCCGAGGGCGGGAGAGCTGAGCTAAGCGAGATCAGAGGGAGGGGGGTAAAGGAGGGCCCGAGAGCGGGAGAGCTGAGCTAAGCGAGATCGGAGAGAGGGGGGTAAAGGAGGGCCCGAGAGCGGGAGAGCTGAGCTAAGCGAGATCGGAGGGAGGGGGGTAAAGGAGGGCCCGAGAGCGGGAGAGCTGAGCTAAGCGCGATCAGAGGGAGGGGGGTAAAGGAGGGCCCGAGAGCAGGAGAGCTGAGCTAAGCGCGATCAGAGGGAGGGGGGTAAAGGAGCGCCCGAGAGCGGGAGAGCTGAGCTAAGGGAGATCAGAGGGAGGGGGGTAAAGGAGCGCCCGAGAGCGGGAGTTCAGTCGCTGCCAGTCAGAACCCACCCACCACATTCTGAGAAAAATCCAAGCATGATGTCATAGGGAAACATGGAAGTGATTGGTTGGTGAGTTTTGACACATTAAACTTTCAAAACATGTGTAACTTAATAATTGTAAGTTTTTAGTGCTAGTAAAATATTTACTAGCAGTTGTAAAGCTTATTGGGAGTAATCGGGTTTATAAATTATAAAGTGTAATTAATAATAATAATAAATTAATTAACATGGTGGAGGGGTAGCTCTTGTTAATTAAGAATGAGATGAGCATAATAGAGAGAAATGACCTTAGTTCTAAAGACCAAGATGTAGAATCAGTTTGGGTAGAGATAAGAAATAGTAAAGGCAAGAAGTTACTTGGAGTAGATTATAGGCCCCCTAACAGTAATGACACTGTAGGACAGGGTAGACAGGAAGAAATAATGGGGGCTTGTGAGAAAGGAACAGCGATAATCATGGGTGATTTTAATCTACATATAGACTGGAAGAATCTGATTGGCAAAGGTAGCCTAGAAGATGAGTTCATAGAGTGCTTTCGGGACAGTTTCTTAGAGTAGCACATTTTAGAGGCAACCAGAGAGCAGGCTAGTCTCGATCTGGTAATGTGTAATGAGACAGGATTAATTAATGACCTCATTCTAAAGGAGCATCTAGGTAGCAGTGATCACAATATGATTGAATTTTGCATTCACTTTGAGGGAGAGAAGAGTAAGTCTAAGACTAGTGTTTTAAACTTAAATAAGGGCAATTATGAGGGCATGAAGACAGAGCTGGCTAAAGTGAACTGGGAAATTAGGTTCAGGGATAGGTCAGTCGAGATGCAGTGGCAGGCATTTAATGAGATATTTCATAACACTCAGCAAAGATACATTCCAGTGAGAAAGAAAGACTCTAAGGGAAGGACGTACCATTCGTGGCTAACTAAGGAAGTTAAAGATAGTATCAAATTGAAATAAACAGCATAAAATTCCCCAAAGATTAGTGGCAGGTCAGAAGATTGGACAGAGTATAAAAAACAGCAAAGAATGACTAAAAGAATAATAAGGAGGGAGAAATTAGAGTACGAGAGAAAGCTAGCTAGAAATATAAAAACAGATATTAAGAGTTTCTACAGGTATTTAAAAAGGAAAAGAGTAAGTAAAGTGAGTGTTGGTCCTCTAGAGAGTGAGTCTGGGGAATTAATAATGGAGAATAAGGAAATGGCGGATGAATTGAACAGATATTTTACGATCGTTTTCACTGTAGAGGATACAAATAACATGCCAGAAATAATTGTGAATCAAGAGGTGAAAGGGAGGGAGGAACTTAAAACATTTACAATCACCAGGGAAAGGGTTCTGAAAAAATATTGGAACTAAAAGCTGACAAGTCCCCAGGTCCTGACAGACTTCATCCTAGGGTCTTAAAAGAAGTGGCTGCAGAGATAGTAGATGCACTGGTATTAATTTTCCAAAATTCCCTACATTCTGGAAGGGTCCCATTTGATTGGAAAATAGCGAATGTAACTCCTCTATTCAAGAAAGGAGGGAGACAGAAAGCAGGAAACTACAGGCCAGTTAGCTTAACATCTGTCATAGGGAACATGCTAGAATCCATTATTAAGGAGGTTATAGCAGGGCACTTGGAAAATCTCAATACAATCAGGCAGAGTCAACACAACTTTGTGAAAGGGAAATCGTGTTTGACTTATTTATTAGAGTTCTTTGAGGAAGTAACAAACAACGTGGATAAAGGGGATCCTGTGGATGTGGCGTATTTGGATTTCCAGAAGGCTTTTGACAAGGTGCCACATCAAAGGCTACGACACAAAATAAGAGCCCATGGTGTAGGGGGTAACATATTAGCATGGATAAAGGATTGGTAGCTAACAGGAAACAGAGAGTAGGCATAAATGGGTCATTTTCAGGTTGGCAAGATGTAACGAGTGGAGTGTCACAGGGATCAGTGCTGGGGCCTCAACTATTTACAATCTATATCAATGACTTGGATGAAGGGACCGAATGTATGGTTGCTAAATTTGCTGATGACACAAAGGTAGGTGGGAAAGTAAGCTGTGAAGAGGACATAAGGAGTCTGCAAAGGGATATAGATAGGTTAAGTGAGTGGGCAAAAAATTGGCAGATGGATTATAATGTGGGAAAATGTGAACTTGTCCACTTTGGCATGAGGAATAGAAAAGCAGTATTTTATTTAAATGGAGAGAGATTTCAGAACTCTGAAGTACAGAGGGATCTGGGTGTCCTAGTACATGAATCACAAAAAGTTAGTATGCAGGTATAACAAGTGATTAGGAAGGCAAATGGAATGTTGTCATTTATTGCAAGGGGAATGGAATATAAAAGTAGAGATGTTTTGCTACAGTTGTACAGGGCATTGGTGAGCCCACATCTAGAATACTGTGTGCAGTTTTGGTCTTCTTATTTAAGAAAGGACATAATTGCTTTGGAGGTGGTTCAGAGAAGGTTCACTCGACTGATTCCTGGGATGAGGGGGTTATCTTATGAAGAAAGATTGGACAAGTTGGGCCTGTATACACTGGAGTTTAGAAGAATGAGAGGAGATCTTACTGAAACATATAAGATCCTGAGTGGACTAGAAGGGGTAGATGCTGAGAGGATGTTTCCCCTTGTGGGAGAGACTAGAACTAGAGGCCACAGTTTAAAAATAAGGGGTTTCCCATTTAAGATGGAGATGAGGAGAATTCTTTTCTCTCAGAGGGTAATGAACCTGTGGAACTCCCTTCCCGAGAGAGTGATGGAGGCAGGGTCATTGAATATTTTTAAGGTTGAGTTAGATAAATTCCTGATTAACAAGGGAGTCAAAGGTTATAGTAGATAGATGGGAAAGTAGGGTTGAGGTCACAATTAGATCAGCCATGATCTTAGCAAATGGCAGAGCAGGCTCAAGGGGCCAAATGGCCTACTCCTGCTCTTAATTCATATGTACGTATATCAGCCTTGATTATGTGCTCAAGTCTCTGGAGTGGGGCTTAAACCCATGCTCTTTTGACTCTAACACGAGAGTGCTACTCACTTAGCCATGGGCTGACACAATAGAACAGGTATTGAGTTGCACTACACTTGTTATAATTTGTGTGAGTGAATATGAGAAACTGGACAATAAACCTCTAAGCAGCAGAGAGTAGAGTGTGCACCCCTGAGAGGCCATGAAGCCGTAGATGTCGTTTGAATGTTCTGCCGTACGAAGCTGGCTGGTCAAAGGATTCCGTGGATTGATAAGTCAAATACCGAGAAGTTAATAATACTGTAGACAGAAGTATGCACTTGGATAGGGGAAACTCCAAGCATGCAGACACCACGCATAGCTGCGTGCTCAAGGCTGCAGAACAGGAGAAGGATGTAGGGGTTATAGTGTATTTGGCTATAGGGTTTTGATAGGGTAGATAGGGAGAAACTGTTTCCACTGGCAGGAGGGTCAGTAACCAGAGGACACAGATTTAAGATAATTGGCAAAAAAGCCAGGGGGAAGATGAGTAGAAATTTTTTTACGCAGCGAGTTATTATGATCTGGAATGCACTGCCTGAAAGAGTGGTGGAAGCAGATTCAATAGTAACTTTCCAAAGGGAATTGGATAAATATTGAGAAGGAAAAAGAATTCAGGACTATGGGGAAAGAGCAGGGGAGTAGAGCTAATTGAATAGCTCTTTCAAAGAGCTGGCACAGGCCCGAGGGGCCGAATGGCCTCCTTCTGTGCTGTTATGATTCTATAAGTCATTAAAGGACAATGACCAGTGCTGGAGGGATATTGTGAAAGCGAATAAGATGTTAGGATGTATTGCCAGGACAATTAAACATAAAACAAGAAACACTATTGAGTAGAATGGGCCTACACTCTCTGGAGTTTAGAAGAATGAGAGGTGAACTCATTGAACATATATGATTACGAGGGGGCTTGACAGGGTAGATGCCGAGAGGTTGTTTCCCCTGGCTGGAGAGTCTAGAACTAGAGGGCATAGTCGCAGGATAAGGGGTCGGCCATTTAAGACTGAGATGAGGAGGAATTTCTTCACGCAGAGGGTTGTGAATCTTCGGAATTCTCTATCCCAGAGGGCTGTGGATGCTGAGTCATTGAATATATTCAAGGCTGAGATCGATAGTTTATTGGACTCTAGGGGAATCAAGGGATATGGGGATCAGGAGGAAAGTGGAGTTGAGGTTGAAGCTCAGCCATGATCTGATAGAATGGCAGAGCAGACTCGAGGGGCCGTATGGCCTATTCCTGCTCCTATTTCTTACGTTCTTATGTTCTTACTATCCTTTCTTTTTATAAATCTTGCTCAGGCCCCATCTAGAGTACTATGTCCAATTTTGGTCCCCTCACATAGTGAGTGATGGAGGTCCTGAAAAATGTTTGGAGGAGGGTCACTGGACTGATACTCAGCTTAAGCACCGTCAATTACTAAGTCAGACTAAGAGAGTTGGGGCTTTTTACTTTGGAACAACTTGAAAGAGATGTGACTGAGGTCTTTAAAATAGTGAACGGATGAGACTCAGTGCAAGTCAGTAAACCATTCAAGCTGGATACGTTAAGTAGCACCAGGGGACATGACTTATACTTATGAAAACATAGAACTAGGTTAGATGTTAAGAAGTATTTCTTTTTGCAGAGTCATCGGCCAGTGAAGCAAGTTGCTGGCTCGTGCACTGAGTATGGATTCACCGCAAGCGTTCAAAAGGGAGCTGGACTAATTCCTGGCAGTGGCCAACATCACCTCCAGCAGGTAGGTGGATCATTGGGGTGGTGTCACCTGGTCACCGTGGTCTCCTGCAGCTGGCTTGATCATCTTTGGGGGGGGGGGCGTCGGAGATGGATATCTCAGAGTTTTCAATTTTCTTCTCTTGTTTTTTTGCCTTTCCCAGGAGATTGATGGGGGGTGGTCAGGGGAGCGAGTGATGGAGTGTAGAAGTTACACCATGCTGGGAGAGGCTCAATTGACCAGTTGGTCTTTTCCTATCATAGAATCGTACAGCACAGAAGGAAGCCATTCAGCCCATCTTGCCTTTGAAAGAGCTCTCCAATTAGTCCCACTCCCCCTGCTCTTTCCCCGTAGCCCTGCAAATTTTTCCTCTCAAGTGTTTATCCAATTCCCTTTTGAAAGTTACTATTGAATCTGCTTCCACCACCCTATCGGGCAGTGAATTCCAGATCATAACAAATCGCTGCGTTAAAAAAAAAATTCTCCTCATCTACCCTCTGATTCTTTTGCCAATTACCTTAAATCTATGTCTTCTGGTTACCGACCCTCCTGCCCTTTTTCCTACGTTTGTAAGTTTGTTTACCAATAAGCGTTCTAACGCTGGGCCTGAGTCACAGAGCGCCATGCTTCATCAAAGTCTGAAGTAATTCCCTTCCACAACTGTTACAACTCATGAGAAACAAAAGTTCCGGGTGGGTCTAGATTACCTAATGAATGGAAATTTGAAAAAAAAAAATACTCACATGACAGGGAGTATTCCACTTGTGGTTTGAAAAACAAACAGGACCCTTTTGTTTTTTTTCCCAGGCTGAGAAATCATGTCGCGGTGTTAATCTTTCATTGTGACAGTGTGGAAAAGAATTTCCATTTCCTCAGTCTGGGATCAGATTGGAGTGCAGCTGGCAAGACCGATTTCTACTCACGAGAAGGCTAATTTCACCCAGAGTCTAAGGCATTCGATGTATAGATATTGGCCTCCAGTTTTTTTTTTAAGTAGTTCTTTTCTCCTGCTGTGCTGAATGTATTTCCCCAACCGAGAGAGGAGGTAATCCATTCCCACGATTCAGCCTGTCACACTTCAATAAGGGCACGCAGAAGAAGCTCAGAAGATAGATCAGAGTATTTTCTAAATGGCGAGAAGCTCGGAACTATAGAGGGGCAGAGAGATTTAGGGGTCCAAATCATTAAAAGCTAGTGGACAGGTACAAAAAATAATTTTAAAGGTTAATGGAATGTTGGCCTATATTTCAAGGGGGCTGGATTACAAAGGGGTGGAAATTATGTTACAGTTGTACAGTCCTCTGGTTAGATCCCATCTGGAGACTGTGTTCAGTTCTGGGCACCGCACCTCAGGAAGGATATATTGGCCTTGGAAGGACTCCAGCGCAGATTCACCAGAATGATACCAGGGTTTGAAGGGCTAAATTATGAGAACAGGCTGCATAGACTGGGCTTGTATTCCCTTGAGTATAGAAGATTAAGGGGTGATCTAATTGAGGTGTTTAAGATGATTAAAGGAGTTGATAGGGTGGATAGAGAGAAACTATTTCCTCTGGTGGGGGGAGTCCAGAACAAGGGGGCATAATCTTAAAATTAGAGCTAGGCCATTCAGGGGTGATGTCAGAAAGCACTTCTTCACACAAAGGGTAGTGGAAATCTGGAACTCTCTTCTCCAAAAAGCTGATGATGCTGGGGTCAATTGAAAGTTTCAAAATTGAGAATGATAGAGTTTTGTTATGTAGGGTATTAGGGTTACAGAGCCAATGTGGGTAGATGTTGTTAAGATACAGATCAGCCATGATCTAATTGAATGGTGGAACAGGCTAGAGGGGCTGAATGGCCTACTCCTGTTCATTTGTAACCTGAGAGTACATGGGGTTGTCCTGGATTGTCTCCCTTTTGCTTAGTATTTCTCCAGCCTTTCTCTGCTGCAGTTTTTTATTGGTATCGATGGCCACAACTCTGAACTTCCCTTACTTTACATAGAATTACAGAGAATGTACAGCACAAAAACAGGACATTCTGCCCAACTGGTCTATGCCAGTGTTTATGCTCCATACGAGCCTCCTCCCAACTTATTTCATCTCACCCTATCGACATAACCTTCTATTCCTTTCTCCCTCATGTGTTTATCTAGCTTCCCCTTAAATGCATCTATGCTATTTGCTTCAACTACTCCTTGTAGTAGCGAGTTCCACATTCTAACCGCTCTCTTGGTAAAGAAGTTTCTCCTGAATTCCCTATTGGATTTATTAGTGACTATCTTATATTTATAGCCCCTAGTTTTGGTCTCCCCCACAAGTGGAAACATTTTCTCTACTTCTACCCTATCGAACCCCTTCATAATTTTAAAGACCTCTATCAGTCTTCTCTTTTCTAGAAAAAAAAGCCCCAGCCTGCTCAGTCTTTCCTGCTGGGTATAACCCCTCAGTTCTGGTATAATCCTAGTAAATCTTTTTTGCACCTCCTAATCTTTACAACATTGGTGTGTTCTGTACAATGGGGTTTGGCCCTTTATTCACGTTCCCTCGTTAAAAATAAGCAGCCTTGCTGTGATTGGCAGCTCACCATCTGGGACATCACAAGGATTAGCATTTGTCCTCATGTTTTGTGACTCAGTGTGGTACATTCACATTTGGTGCCACCGGGCCGATCACCATTAACGCCCTATATTATTTTACCACTTCCACCACAAGGGCTCATCGCCCAACTCTACCCTCCACACCCCTGAAACAGAACCATCTGTTACCACCCTGTAATATCAGAGAGGGAAGGGTGACTGTGATACACCTGGCCAGCTCAGTTGGTGGAGCATGAGACTCTTAATCTCAGAGTTGTGGGTTCAAGCCCCATGTTGGGTGGTTTGTATTTTATTTCTCACACTGCGTGACAAAGGGTTCAGGTGCGATCTCTTATCTTCAGTTAATGAAATCCAGTTATATGAATAGACACAACACTGAGCTGTGTGAACGGAACCCGTGAGCACTGCCAAATATCCAGTCCGGGCCCATTCTACCATCTCATTCCCTCAACGTGGGACACGGCAGATTATCTGTTCAATTTGGGTTCATTTTTTATGGTTATTAACAATGTTGATATTTAGAAAATGTAATGTTTAGAAGGTAACAGCTCTGGGTCCATTACCTCTCCGATACCTCCTGAATGCTCCTTACCCTGAGCTCCTTATCTTCTCTGATACGTTCTGTCTCTTACCTTCTCCGATACTCTCTGAGAGTCCCTTACCCTCTTTGATACCTCCTCAGAGCCCTTTACGTTCTCTGATACCGTCGGAGTGCCCCTTACCCACTGATATGCCCTGAGCCCCCTTCCCCTCTCTGAAACTCTCTGCCAGTCCCTTTCCCTCTCTGATGCCTTCTGAGAGTCCTGTACATTCTTTGATGCCCCCGTACTGTCCTCATACCCCCTTGGTAGCTCCTGAGAAGTCCTTTGTCTCCATGACAGCCTCTGAGATTCTCTTGCCCCACTGGATCGTCACTAAGAAGCCCTTAGACTCACTGATACCTTCTCAGAAGCCATTAACCTCTCTGGTACCCAAGTGCTATGTGCACCCACCTGTCTGTGTCAACGGTGAGATCTAGAGTTTGTTCGGTACCATTTCTCCGATGTGTGATGATCATCAAGAGGGAAATCCCATCCGCCCATATGTGTTTTTCAAAGAAAAGGAAAACAAACACTGAAATAGCTCAGTCGGGAGAGCGTTAGACTGAAGATCTAAATGGTCCCGGTTTTGGCAGCCTTTTCTCTCCCTCTCTGTTGGGAGAATCCAGAATAAAGGGGCATGATTTTAAAATTAGAGCTGGACCGTCCAGGAACGAAATCAGAAAGCACTTAATCCCACAAAGGGTAGTGGAAATCTGAAACTCTCTCCGCCTAAAGGCTGTGGATGCTGGGGCAATGCAAATTTTCAATAGGAGATCGATTGATCATTATTTGGTAAGGGCACCAAGGGATATGTGTCATATACGAGTAAATAGAGTTGAGGTACAGATCGCCCATGATCTCTACCCCATGATAATTGAACGGCGCAGCAGGTTTGAGGGGCTGAATGGTTTTCTCCTGTCCTGATGTTCTTATACTGCTCAGCGCAGGACAGATTGACAGGTAAAAGGCATCAGACTGACTCCAGAATGAAAAGTGAGTGTTCAGAAGGAGCTCCCCTGGGATTGTGAGACAAGCTGAGTCCCTGAAGCAGAGCCAACAGCTGCTTCCCTGTAATAACAGACAGGGCGGAGTAACTAAGACATGCCCAGCGAGCTCAGTCAGTACAGCATGTGACTCTTAATCTCAGGATTGTGGGTTGGAGCCCCACATTGGGCAGTATGTGATTCACTTCTTATACTGGGTGACAGAAGGGTTCCAGGTGCAACCTGTTATCTTCAGCTAATTAAATCCGGTCATGTAAACGGACACAACGCTGTGCGCCCCCCTCCCCTCCCCCCCCCACAACCTGGTTCCTCGAACCTCAGTGGAAATAAAAATCGGGAGAGATGTGAAACCGGCTGCCGATTTGCTATCACCCGTTTTATACTATCCCACAAAGTCAAAATTACCCACATTTACCTTGACTATCTAAAGTCATATAAAGTGCATGTTACAGATATTCCCCTAAATTGTTACAGTCACCATTACTGCACACATCACTCCAGATGGAGTTTAATTGTGGCCTCTTAAAGATGTACTTACGCAGAAGCTTAGTGCCCGACAAAATGATTTCTCCTTCATACCGATGCTGATCTCAATCTGGAGTGAAGCGATGTGGGATTCCCAGTTTGGCACAGCATGGAGTGTAAATCCCGTGCAATGTCAAGCTTGGTTTACGAAGGCTCAGGGGATCAAATGGAGATACAGGGCATGTTTTAAACCTACCTGACCTTAATTTAAATGTTTGGAGAGTAGGGATTCTCCCGAAACAAGGAGTTCGGTACATGCCTAAATCTAGATTTATGCACAACTCTCTCCAGGCCAGAACATTACAAGCGTAAATGGGGTTTATACCTTTCTTCATTGACAAAGTAACAGCAGCAGAAAGTCCGAGAAAATTCAGGGCCACAGAGTTCCAACCAAGCAGGAGCCAAGAAATGGCAGACTGGTCAGAAAGGTAAAAGCCCATGGGATACAGAGAAATATGGTGAATTGGATCCAAAATTGGCTCAGTAACAGGAAAAAAAGGGTAAAAGTCGATGGATGTCTTTGCAAATGGAAATCCGTTTCCAGTGGTGTGCCACAGGGCTCAGTGTTGGGTCCCTTGCTGTTTGTGGTATATGTTAATGATTTGGACTTGAATGTAGGGGGCATGATTGGCAAATTTGTGGATGACACAAAAATTGGACGTGTAGTTGATAGTGAAGAGGATAGCTGTAGACTCCAAGAAGATATCAATGGGTTGGTGGAGTGGGCAGAAAAGTGGCAAATGGAGCTCAACCCAGAGAAGTGTGAGGTAATGCACTTAGAAAGGGCAAACAGTAAAAGGGAATACGCAGTAAACGGGACTATATTGAGAGGGGTAGAGGATGTGAGAGACCTTGGAGTGCATGTGCACAGGTCCCTGAAGGTGGCAGTACAGGTAGATAAGGTTGTGAAGAAGGCATATGGAATGCTCTCTGTTATTAGCCGAGGTATAGAATACAAAAGCAGGGATGTATTGATGGAACTGTAGAAAACGCTGGTAAGGCCATAGCTGGAGTATTGTGTGCAGTTCTGGTCACCACATTACAGGAAGGACGTAATTGCTCTGGAGAGAGTGCAGAGAAGATTTACAAGAATGTTGCCAGGGCTTGAAAATTGCAGCTACGAGGAGAGATTGGATAGGCTGGGGTTGTTTTCCTTGGAGCAGAGGAGGCTGAGGGGAGACTTGATTGAGGTGTACAAAATTATGAGGGGCCCAGATAGAGTAGACAGGAAGTACCTGTTTCCCCTAGCGGAGAGTTCAAGAACTAGAGGACATAGATTTAAGCTGATTGGTGGAAGGATTAGAGGGGACATGAGGAAAAACTTTTTTACCCAGAGGGTGTTGGGTGTATGGAATTCGCTGCCCGAATTGGTGGTAGAGGCAGGGACCCTCAACTCCTTTAAAAAGTACCTGGACCTGCACCTAAAGTGCTGTAAGCTGCAGGGCTACGGACTGGGTGCTGGAAGGTGGGATTAGAATGGGCACCTGGTTGTTCTTCGAGCCGGCGCGGACATGATGGGCCGAATGGCCCCCTTCTGTGCTGTATCTTTTCTATGGTTCTGTGGTTCTAAATGTTCCAGGCCTAGGCCCTGGACAGATGAGATATAACTACTTCATACAAAGGGTGGTGAATGCTTCAAATCGGAAGACCAGAGAAACAGTCAAAACTGATAACATCGAGGAGGAATGGGATGGCCGGAGAATCAATTGATGGATATAAATAATAAACTGTATGTCCTGTTTTTTGAACTCTGAGGCTAGCCAGATGGACTCATAGGGCCCTTTTTGGTCCTGTACTATCCCGACACTCCAATTTCATTGAGGCACCGAGGATGCTGCAATGTCCTGTACGAGGGGCCTAACCCTTCAATTGATATGAGACTTGACCAGAATGATACCGGGGCTAAAAAGGTTAAATTATGAGGATAGGTTGCAGAGACTAGGCTTGTATTCTCTCAAGTATAGAAAATTAAGGGATGATCTAATTGAGGTGTTTAAGATGATTAAAGGATTTGATAGGATAGGTAGAGAGAAACTATTTCCTCTGGTCTAGAACAAGGGGCCATAACATTAAAATTAGAGCTAGGCCGTTCAGGGGTGACGTCAGGAAGCACTTAGTCATAGAGAGTTATACAGCACGGATAGAGGCCCTTCGGCCCATCGTGTCCGCGCCGGCCATCAAGCCCTGTCTACTCTAATCCCATATTCCAGCATTTGGTCCGTAGCCTTGTATGCTATGGCATTTCAAGTGCTCATCCAAATGCTTCTTGAATGTTGTGAGGGTTCCTGCCTCCACAACCCTTTCAGGCAGTGAGTTCCAGACTCCAACCACCCTCTGGGTGAAAAAGTTCTTTCTCAAATCCCCTCTAAACCTCCCGCCTTTTACCTTGAATCTATGTCCCCTTGTTATAGAACCCTCAACAAAGGGAAAAAGCTCCTTAGTATCCATCCTATCTGTGCCCCTCATAATTTTGTACACCTCAGCCTCCTCTGCTCCAAGGAAAACAAACCCAATCTTCCCAGTCTCTCTTCATAGCTGAAGCGCTCCAGCCCTGGTAACATCCTGGTGAATCTCCTCTGCACCCTCTCCAAAGCGATCACATCCTTCCTGTAGTGTGGCGACCAGAACTGCACACAGTACTCCAGCTGTGGCCTAACCAGTGTTTTATACAGCTCCATCATAACCTCCTTGCTCTTATATTCTATGCCTCGGCTAATAAAGGCAAGTATCCCATATGCCTTCTTTACCACCTTATCTACCTGTTCCGCCGCCTTCAGGGATCTGTGAACTTGCACACCAAGATCCCTCTGACCCTCTGTCTTGCCTAGGGTCCTCCCATTCATTGTGTATTCCCTTGCCTTGTTAGTCCCTCCAAAGTGCATCACCTCGCACTTTTCCGGGTTAAATTCCATTTGCCGCTGTTCCGCCCATCTGACCAACCCATCTATATCGTCCTGCAGACTGAGGCTATCCTCCTCGCTATTTACCACCCTACCAATTTTTGTATCATCAGCGAACTTACTGATCATACCTTTTACATTCATATCCAAGTCGTTAATGTAGACCACAAACAGCAAGGGACCCAGCACCGATCCCTGTGGTACCCCACTGGCCACAGGCTTCCAGTCACAAAAACAACCTTCGACCATCACCCTCTGCCTTCTGCCACTAAGCCAGTTTTGTATCCAAAGTGCCAAGGCACCCTGGATTCCATGGGCTCGTACCTTCTTGACCAGTCTCCTGTGGGGGACTTTATCGAAGGCCTTACTGAAATCCATGTATACCACATCCACTGCGTTACCCTCATCCACACGCCTAGTCACCCCCTCAAAAAATTCAATCAAATTAGTCAGACATGATCTTCCCTTGACAAAGCCATGTTGACTATCCCTGATTAATCCTTGCTTCTCCAAGTGGAGACTAATTTTGTCCTTCAGAATTTTTTCAATAATTTTCCTACCACTGATGTTAGGCTCACTGGCCTGTAGTTCCCCGGTTTTTCCCTACTCCCCTTCTTGAATAATGGTACTACATTAGCGGTTCTCCAGTCCTCTGGCACATCCCCTGTGGCCAGAGAGGTTCTGAATATATGTGTTAGAGCCCCCGCAATCTCCTCCTTTGCCTCACACAGTAGCCTGGGATACATTTCGTCCGGGCCTGGGGATTTATCCATTTTTAGGCCTGCTAAAACCGCCAATACCTCCTCCCGCTCGATGTTAATATGTTCGAGTATATCACAGTCCCCCTGCCGTATTTCTATGTCTACATCGTCCTTCTCCATTGTGAAAACAGATGCAAAAAATTCATTTAGAACCCCTCCTACATCTGCCGGCTCCACACATAGATTGCCATTTTGGTCCCTAATGGGCCCTATTTTTTCCCTAGTCAACCTCTTACCCTTAATATACTTATAAAACAAATGGTACGAGGACACCTAAATCTCTCTGAACATCAACATTTAATAGTTTCTCATCATTTAAAAAATATTCTGTTTTTCTATTCTTCCTCACATTTCCCCACATTATTCTCCATCTACCACCTTCTCACCCACTCACTTAACCTGTCTATATCCCTTTGCAGACTCTTTGTGTCCTCCTCACAGTTTACTTTCTCACCTAGCTTTGTATCATCAGCAAACTTGGATACATTGCGCTCAGTCCCTTCATCTAAGTCATTAATATAGATTGTAAATAGCTGAGGCCCAAGCACTGAACCTTGCGGCACCCCACTAGTTACAGCCTGCCAACCTGAAAATGACCCATTTATCCCTACTCTCTGTTTTCTGTTCGTTAACCAATCCTCTATCCATGCTAATATATTACCCCCAATCCCATGAGCCCTTACCTTGCGTAACACCTTTTATGTGGACCCTTATCAAATGCCTTTTGAAAATCCAAATATACTACATCCACTGGTTCCCCTTTATCTACTCTGCTGGTTACATCCTCAAAGAACGCTAATAAATTTGTCAAACACGATTTCTCTTTCATAAAACCATGTTGACTCTGCCTAATCATATTATGATTACTTTAAGTTCCTCACTCTCATTAGCCCCTTAGTTCCCCACTATTTCTGGTATGTTTTTTGTGTCTTCTACTGTGAGGACAGATACAAAATATTTGTTTAACATCTCTGTCATTTCCTGATTCCCCATTATAATTTCTCCTGTCTCAGCCTCTAAGGGACCAACGTTTACTTTTGCTACTCTCTTCCTTTTTACATACTTGTAGAAGCTCTTACAATCTGTTTTTTTTTTCTTGCTAGTTTACTTCCATATTCTATTTTCTCCCTTTTTATCAATTTTTTGGTCATCCTTTGATGGTTTCTAAAACTCTCCCAATCCTTAGGTTTACTACTATTCTTGGCAACACCGGAGTTGAGTTAAAATTCCAGTGAAACTGAACTCAGTGGGGGTGAGATTGGTATTCGCCAGTAGCATAAAGCGGGGTCACAGTAAATCGACAGCCTGCTTTACACACACCTTTTTTACGCCGTGCCTGCTTTACACCGTGCCCGATTTATACCGTGCCCGATTTAAACCGTGCCCGATTTACACTGCGCCTGCTTTACACACCGCCCGATTTACACCCCGCCCAATTTACACCGTGCCCAATTTACACCGTGCTTGCTTTATACCGTGCCCGATTTACACCGAGCCCGATTTACACCCCGCCCAATTTACACCGTGCCTGCTTTACACCATGCCCGATTTACACCGAGCCCGATTTACACCCCGCCCAATTTACACCGTGCCCGCTTTACACCATGCCCGATTTACACCGCGCCCGATTTACACCGAGCCTGATTTACACCGTGCCCAATTTACACCGAGCCTGATTTACACCGTGCCCAATTTACACCGAGCCTGATTTACACCCCGCCCGATTTACACCGAGCCTGATTTACACCCCGCCCGATTTACACCGAGCCCGATTTACACCCCGCCCGATTTACACCGAGCCCGATTTACACCGAGCCTGATTTACACCCCGCCTGATTTACACCGAGCCCGATTTACACCCTGCCCGATTTACACCCCGCCCGATTTACACCGTGCCCGATTTACACCGTGCCCGATTTACACCGTGCCCGATTTACACTGTGCCCGATTTACACCGTGCCCGATTTACATCCCGCCCGATTTACACCGAGTCCGATTTACACTGTGCCCGATTTACACCCCGCCCGATTTACACCGAGTCCGATTTACACCGAGTCCGATTTACACCGAGCCCGATTTACACCCCGCCCAATTTACACCGTGCCCGATTTACACCGTGCCCAATTTACACTGTGCCCGATTTACACCGTGCCCGATTTACATCCCGCCCGATTTACACCGAGTCCGATTTACACCGAGCCCAATTTACACCCTGCCTGATTTACACCGAGTCCGATTTACACCGAGCCCGATTTACACCCCGCCCGATTTACACCGAGCCCGATTTACACCCTGCCTGATTTACACCCCGCCCGATTTACACCGAGCCCGATTTACACCGAGTCCGATTTACACCGAGCCCGATATACAACCCGCCCGATATACACCCCGCCCGATTTACACCGAGCCCGATTTACACCGAGCCCGATTTACACCCCACCTGATTTACACCACACCTGATTTAAACCCCACCTGATTTACACCCCGCCCGATTTACACCGAGCCCGATTTACACCCCACCTGATTTACACCGAGCCCGATTTACACCGTGCCCGATTTTCTTTTTATTGAAATCAATGGGTAAGAAATTGGGACAGGATGTAAAACGAGCAGCCGATTCGCTATCAGTCCACTTCATGTTACTCGCAGAAATCAATTTCACCCCCAGCATATCTGGTCATTTGTGGGCTGGCAACAATGTGGCCATGAAAGCTGCCGGATTTTCATAAAAGTCCAACTGTTTCACCAAAGTCCTGCAGGGATGGAGACCTGCCACCCTTTCCTGGTCTGGGCCTACATGCGATTGCAGCCCCACATTAATTTTTCACTCTTGGGCCCCATATTTGCATATGCAAGGGGCCGAATGACTGTTTCAGGTCTATGCCAACATGGCGGGCGGCACACGTCCGGCTTGTAATGAGCAAGTGCTTCCTGCTCGTCGTATCGGAGGTTTAGGAGACTGTTTAGCCGGCACTACACAGACAAATTTCTCGCCCTTAATATCATCTGAAGTGGCCTAGCAAGCCACTGCATTGTCAAGTGACTTCTTCATTCAGAGGGTGGTGAACCTGTGGAATTCTCTACCACAGAAGGCTGTGGGGGCCAAGTCACTGAATATATTTAAGAAGGAGCTCGATAGATTTCTAGACACAAAAGGCATCAAGAGGTATGGGGAGAGAGCGGGAATATGGTATTGAGATAGAGGATCAGCCATGATCACATTGAATGGCGGAGCAGGCTCGAAGGGCCGAATGGCCTACTCCTGCTTCTATTTTCTATGTTTCTATGTAAAACAATACCCATCTCTATCCTTCCAGAGCAGCTAAGGATAGGCAATATATGTGGTTTTTACAGACTGGCATCAGCCTGAGGGGGAGAAAGATTTCTTTTTTTACGGTACTTCAAAGGCTTTTAGTGCAGTATCACTAACACGAAAATTAAACCATGAGGATTTCCTCTTTCCTGCCAAAACATGTCATTTGCAAACGGTCAATTTCTCTTGAAGGAAACCTGTGCCGTATCACCATGCACGAAACATCCCTCCTGTGTCTGCTTCCCAGGACAAACTTGATTTATCGTTTCGTCTGCACAGTTCAAAAAGCAGAGTTCCCAAGCGCTGGTCCTACTATCCTTAACACATTCACAACTATACAAGCAATTCTATTTTGAAACTTTTTGTTTTTTCTGTGTGATTATTTTTGCTCATCAAAGTGAGGGATTTAGTCGAACACTTACCCAATTCAAGCAAAGACCTCTAAGGTGTGGAACTCTGCCCCCCCCCCCAACTTTCTCTTTCATTCTTCCCTCCCTCCAACATTCTACAGGCTTCTAATATCCAATTGCGGTTTCACCAACCCATTATTTCTTTAGATTGTCGGAGATTGAAGGAGGGGAGGTGTTTCACAGTTTTGAGGTTGTGGGAAAGAATGATTTGGAATAGGAGATGACGTCATGATTTCAACACAGCGAGGATGCAGGAAGAATGAAGAGTATGCAGGTAGGAGCAATTAGAGGTTAGGAAGTAAAAGAGAGCTCAGAGGAGATTGGCAGCTGTGGCTCAGTGGTAGCACTCTTGCCTCTGATGATAGAAGGTTATGGGTTCTAGTCTCACTTTAGGGACTTGAGCACGTAATCTATGCTGATGCTGCATTGTTGGAGGTGCCATTTTTCAGACGAGACATTAAACCTAGGTCCCCTCTGCCCTCTCAGGTGTATGCAAAAGATCCAATGGCACAATTTGAAGAAGAGCTGGGGAGTTCTCCCTGATATCCTGGGCCAACATTTATCCCTCAACCAACACCCCCTAAACTGGTCATTATCACATTGCTGTTTGTGGGATCTTGCTGTGTGCAAATTGGCTGCCGCGTTTCCCACATCACAACAGTGACTGCACTTGAAAATACTTAATTGGCTGAAAAACGCTTTGGGATGTCCTGAAGTCATGAAAAGCGCTATAGAAATGCAAGCTCTTTCCTCACTGAGCATAGTAACACTGATAGAATAGAGACCGCTATGTTTTGAGATTTTATGACTACTTTTTCACACTTGTGGTTTAAAGCATAGTGTATTCACACTAGTTTTTAAAAAGCAGGGAAACAACAGGTGGTTTATATGCTAATAGAAATTGTTTTCTCCAAAGATTGTAAACAATAAGTCATTTGCTAGTTTGTCTTGGTAATCGAGAGACTGCTGACACCCATTGTGTTGGAAAGGCTTTGAGCTTCTTCCTGGCCTTGACTAAAGAGATAAATAAAGAGGCCAAGACACAGGTAGTCAGTCAGGTTATGAAGGGGAAAGCTGAGAGGGCTTTTGCCAAGACTAAGAGGTTAGGAGTGCTAGAGGATAGTTAGAAATCATCTTGCTTAAGTCAATTAAGATGATTCATTGATGTGGGGGCAGCGTGGCATCTTCTTTATTTTGTATTATTGCATGACAAACTCAATCATAACTGTAGTTCTGTATGTTCACCTCACTGTGAAATGAAACAGCTTATCGATTTGTATCAGGCTGCGCCTCACCAAATCGTTGCTCGGTCCACCTTTGGAGAGATCAAAGCAGGCATGCGGAAGGTATACAAACATACAAAAATAACGGGCAGGGAAAGACCAGCTGGCCCACACTTGCGAAGGCTGGACTATCATGACAGGACAGTTCCCACCTCCCCTCAGCAGCCGTGTAATCTCCTGGGAGAGGCAAAACAACCCAGAAAAATCCAGGGCCAATAAAGGAAAAAATACTCAGGAAAATTCCTCTCTGATTCCCCCCAGGTGATCAAAACCAGTCCAGGAGATCACATGGATCATGTGTTATCTGTAAAGCCACTTACCTTCTATATGAATGTCCATTTGTGGTCACAAGGGGGTACTACTCCCCCATCCCCCGGTTCCACGATCGTACAAGTAAACACAGAGCAGGAGAGTTCATTCCCACACAAGTAAGACGCTCAGACTGGTTACGGGAGCGACTGATGCCGCTCAGCCCGAGAAGGGACCTACGGCAGACCCAATTTGTAATGGAGACACAAGAAAGGCTGTGACAGAAAGTGACAAGAGGTTGAGGGAAAGATAATTTATCGAAAGACAAGTTTTGCTGAACAAGAGCTGCTCAGTGACTCCTTTGTGCCAAAGAGGAGAAGCAGAAAATTATTGATTTAGACACCAGGTGAAAATAGAACAAAGCAGCGCTTCACTGGGAATGCGTTTATTAGACTCAGCTGCCTTGAGGCAGCTTCAGATCACGAGATCCCAGTTCAGAATGAACTCACTCAGGACTGCAGCAGTACAAAAAACGTTGCAGATTTTCTCATTTATTCCAACAGCAGTCTTGATTCAGAAGTTGTTTGATTCCACTGGACAATATTCATTGTTAGGAATTTGAAGAATATTGGGGTGACCTGTTGATGCATTTGTATCATTAGGTATTGAAGACACATGACCCTGCCTTTGACGTCTCCAACGTCAGCTGGATTCAGTTGGTAGCACTTTCGCCTTTTGGGCGGAAGGTTCTGGGGCCTATCTGCCTGTTCCAGTTATTCAGATGAAGATTAAAGACCCAGCGGTACTCTTCAACGAATTGCAGGGGAGATCTCCCGGTGTCCTGGGTACAACATTCTTCCCTTAACCAACGCCATCAAAAACAGATTAACTGGGGTCATTCATGTCGTTGCTTTTTGTGGGATATTGTTGTGCACAACGCACAAAATGGCCGCCACCTTTGCCTAGAAGGAAGAATGTAAGGAGTCTTACAACACCAGGTTATAGTCCAACAGTTTTATTTGAAATCACAAGCTTTCGGAGGCTTCCCCCTTCGTCAGGTGAGTGTTGGACTATAACCTGGTGTTGTAAGACTCCTTACATTTGTCCACCCCAGTCCATCACCGGCATCTCCACATCATAGAAGAAAGAAAGACTTGCATTTATACAGTGCCATTCGCGACCTCAGGACGCCCAAAGTTCTTTAAAGCCAATGAAGTACTTTTGAAGTGTAGTCACTGTTGTAATATAGGAAACGTGGCAGCCAATTTGCACACAGCCAGGTCACACAAATAGCAATTAGATAAATGACTAGATAATCTGTTTTAGTGATGTTGGTTGAGGGATAAATATTGCCTTGGACACCAGGGAGAACTCCCCCGCTCTTACATAACAACAGTCACTGCTGTTCAAAGTAATTGATTGTACGTGCAGCGCTTTGAAATGCTTCTGAGAGACTCGAAGGTACCGTATAATTGCAAGTCATTCTTGAATAAATATCTACGCAGTAGATTCCTGATTTCAGGCATGGCAACAGCGGGGGAGGAATGAGGAGTTGACACACCCATCAGCTTGAGGGATCATCAATAAAACTCCAGAGTTTCACCACCTTTTCAGTTATACTGTAAGTTAAATCAACTCCCCCAATGAAGTCGTTGGTACTTATTGTTTAAATAAAGAATTAACAGAAGGAGAGAGAAGCAAACAGAAGGAAGCTAAAGTCAACTCGTAATTCATTCTTAAGAGGAGTGCAGATGGTTTGACTGCATCTTTAAGGGCTGTAGGGGTTGACTTCATTCATACACAGATTTCACACTTGAGATTGTATGGCTCCAATAAATTAATGGGGCATCAGGGGTCTGGAGTAAAATATAAAGCAGTTAAGGATAATGCCCCAAGCTTCGAACTATAGAATCATAGAATCATAGAAGTTTACAACATGGAAACAGGCCCTTCGGCCCAACATGTCCATGTCGCCCAGTTTATACCACTAAGCTAGTCCCAATTGCCTGCACTTGGCCCATATCCCTCTATACCCATCTTACCCATGTAACTGTCCAAATGCTTTTTAAAAGACAAAATTGTACCCGCCTCTACTACTGCCTCTGGCAGCTCGTTCCAGACACTCACCACCCTTTGAGTGAAAAAATTGCCCCTCTGGACCCTTTTGTATCTCTCCCCTCTCACCTTAAATCTA
Organism: Heptranchias perlo; assembly: GCF_035084215.1. NCBI lineage: Eukaryota > Metazoa > Chordata > Chondrichthyes > Hexanchiformes > Hexanchidae > Heptranchias > Heptranchias perlo. The sequence goes on from NC_090338.1 coordinate 6,320,923, forward strand.
TGTCCCCTCGTTATAGACTCCCCTACCTTTGGGAAAAGATTTTGACTATCTACCTTATCTATGCCCCTCATTATTTTGTAGACTTCTATAAGATCACCCCTTAACCTCCTACTCTCCAGGGAAAAAAGTCCCAGTCTGTCTAACCTCTCCCTATAAGTCAAACCATCAAGTCCCGGTAGCATCCTAGTAAATCTTTTCTGCACTCTTTCTAGTTTAATAATATCCTTTCTATAATAGGGTGACCAGAACTGTACACAGTATTCCAAGTGTGGCCTTACTAATGTCTTGTACAACTTCATCAAGACATCCCAACTCCTGTATTCAATGTTCTGACCAATGAAACCAAGCATGCTGAATGCCTTCTTCACCACCCTATCCACCTGTGACTCCACTTTCAAGGAGCTGTGAATCTGTACTCCTAGATCTCTTTGTTCTATAACTCTCCCCAACGCCCTACCATTAACGGAGTAGGTCCTGGCCCGATTCGATCTACCTAAATGCATCACCTCACATTTATCTAAATTAAACTCCATCTGCCATTCATCGGCCCACTGGCCCAATTTATCAAGATCCCATTGCAATCCTAAATAACCTTCTTCACTGTCCACAATGCCACCAATCTTGGTGTCATCTGCAAACTTACTAACCATGCCTCCTAAATTCTCATCCAAATCGTTAATATAAATAACAAATAACTGTACTGGCCGGAGTGATGCTGGGCCGTGCGAATCAGATGGGCCTAAGATTCATGGAAAATCCACCAGGGCTTTCACTTCTGGTCCACCTCCATCGTCGATGGGCAAGGGAAGGCTCCGTCTCAGTTAGCGATGCCCTCCATGGTTGGTTAGCTTGCACACACGCAATGGGGGTCATCTTCAACGTCACCGCCTGGGGCTGGTAATCTGGTGGAGCCAATTGCCTGTCCGTAGTAGAACACGCAAGCTTTTCATTTCCATTGATTTCAACAAGCAGGCTCTACAAAAGGCGAGGGATCGGCTCCAGCAGGTTAAGGCCTAAATGGTGAAAAATAAAGAAACTTGCATTTACACAACTCCTTTCATCACCTCAGGACATCCCAAAGCGCTTCACAGGCAATGAAGTACTTTTGAACGGTAGTCACTGTTACAATGTAGAAAACGCGGCAGCCAATTTGCACACAGCAAGATCCCACAAACAGCAATGAGATAATGATCAGATAATCTGTTTTTAAGTGATGTTGGTTGAGGGATGTATTTTGGCCACTGCACTGAGGAGAACTCCCCTCCTCTTCTTCAAAATAGTGGCCATGGGATCTATTACATCCACCTGAGAGGGGAGACAGGTCCTTGGTTTAACATCTCATCCAAGAGATGGCACTTCTCTGACAGTATAGAACTCCCTCAGTACTGAACTGGGAGTGTCAGCATAGATTTTATACTTAAGTCTCTGGAGTGGGACTTGAACGCACCAATCTTCTGATTCAGAGGGGACAGTGCTACCCATTGAGCCATGGTTGACACTGTTGGAAATTATCCGCAGTGTCTGTACTCATACATGAAGAATGGCCCCTTGGGTGAGCACAGAAGGCAGCTGGCACTCATGGGTCTGAACCTGGAAAGGAACTTAGAGACTTAGAGACGACCTGATAGAGGTATCTAAAATAACGGACGGGCTGGATTGCGTGCTTGTTGATAGATTATTTCAATTCGACAGATTGGGGAGGACCAGGGAACATTTGTTTAAACCAGGCAAGAGTAGGAATAGACTAGATGTTGGGCGGTTCTTCAATTCCCAGAGAGTAGTGAGCATCTGGAATACATTGCCGGCTGATGTGGCGGGTGCTGACTCTCTGCCTTCAAGAGGGAGCTGGATCAGTTCCTGACTGGGGCAGAGTTCACATCACAGAGAAGGTAAGTGGGCTAATAGGTAATAAACACTTGATCATGTGATCTCCTGGACTCGTTTCGATCACCTGAGGGGGTCAGAGAGGAATTTTCCAGAGTTTTATTGGCCCTTTCTTTTCCCTCTCTTTTTTTGCCTGTCCTAGGTGATTACATGGCTGCGGGGGCGGGGGGTGCGAGGGAGGAAGTGTCTAGTCATGATGGTCCAGACATCATGAGTGTGGGGCAGGCTTAATGGACCAGCTGGTCTTTTCCTGCCCGTTATTCCCCTATATCCGATGAGAATAGTCCAACAAGATGAGATAGAAATTGCTATGAGTTGAATTGGCTTTAGTCCCAGTGTTTTAGTTGAGCTCTCCAGGGCTGTTCTACAATAAATGGAGCAGAGAGATCGGTTGTGTTAAAGTTTCCATCCACAGCAGAGGAAGAATCTGCACCTGTTTCCCCTCATTCTCACTGCGCATCGTTTATTTTAATATAATCTGTGGAAAAAATGGGACTGCAAAGCGAAATACAGTAAGGAGCTAAGAATGAGCAATAAGGTGCATGACACCAAACCAACTAATAATTTAACACACACACAAACACAGACACACACTCATGCACACTCACACACGCACACGTGCACATACACATACACGTACACACACATGCAAACACGCGCACACACATGCACACACAAACACATACACACATGCACACACACGCACACAAACACATGCACCCCGCACACGCACAAACACAGATACACATACACACACATGCCCACACACATGCGTGCACACACATGCGTGCACACACACCCGCCAATACACACATGTGCACTTAAACACAAGCGCACATATGCACACCCACACACATTTGCGCACGCAGACACACGCAAACACATGCACATACACGCACACTGCACACACAAACACAGGCAGGCAAATACACACATATATAGACACACATGAGCACACACACCCAACATGCACACACAAACATACAGGCACACTGCACACACACAAACACACGCAGACACAGACACACACGAACACACACGCACACCGCACAAGCACGCACACACACAAACACACACGCAAACACATGCACACAGATACACGTATGCACTTCAGAACAAAGCACGTGAAGGAATTTTCTGTAACAAAACTGCTCTTAAACATTTCTGGAGCTGAGGTTTATTCAATTAACCTGCTACTTTTATCTGTCAAACTGGCAGGAGATCCCCAGGCCCACAGGAGAGTTTGCAAAAATACAGGATACATAGAGCAAGTTATTCATTTCATACAGACAGTTCCTTTCCAGGGTAAATCCCGCTTACTTTGAAATTCAATAGTCTCGGCAGAAATTCTCATTTGGTTTTAATTTGCAAACCTGCGTCTGGAAATGTTCAAAAAAAAAGAGCTACTTGTACTGAGTATAAACTGGGCTTCAAAAACAAAGAAGATTTTTGTTAGATTTTGAAATGTGGGCTCAGTTGGTACATGCACTGCCCTGGTAATGATCCAGTGTAGCCCAAGAAAGCCCCAGGTTAGGTCCCTCATCTGTGCTGAACGAATCGATCTGTGGGCTGGGGAGGTAAAATCAGCCTGGAATCCTGTTCCTAATCACTGCCCAGAGAGCCCTGCTGGATCCTGCAAGTGTGTGTGGACATCGAGTGGGGACAGGATTGGTCTCAGCTGTCATACATCCTGTTTTTAAAGAGTATTTACTGTCTGGGTTCATGTAAAAATGGCCAACAGCTGCAATAAGGTAATCGGTTTTTAGAGATGTTGGTTGAGGGATGAATATTGGACCAGGATACTGGGGAGAACTCCCCTGTTCTTCTTCGAAAAGTGCCATGGGATATTTTACATCCACCCGAGAGGGCATACAGGGCCTCGGGTTAACGTCTCATCCAAAAGACAGCACCTCCAACAGTGCAGCACTCCCTCAGTACCACACTGGGAGTATCAGCCTGGATTTTGTGTTCAAGTCTCTGGAGTGGGACTTAAACCCACGACCTTCTAACTCAGAGGCAAGAGTGCTGCCCACTGAGCCACGGCTGACACATCAGTTTATTTGGTTCTGAGTGCAATGTTTTGGGGGAGAAAGGGAACAAGAGCGCCTTCAATCCCGGAGAAACAGCGCCAATCCGCGGGAGATCGAGAGAGGGCCTGCCGGAAATTCCAGGCATTTCCTGGCATAGAGCCTTATGCCATAAGAAAATCAGGCGGGCATCTCAGCTGCCCATTGATGCCCGCCTGCTGCAATTTTAAACGGGCGAGCAGCACAGCCACCTGATGCAGAATATGCATATCGGGATCCAATGCCATTGTAGGACCCCCTTTACAATTTTAAGGTGCAAATGGACAGTCCCTGCACCCATGTGTACCAGGCAGTGAGCAGCCAAACCAATGGGCCTTAAAGGGACCGCTAGTGACCGCTTGGAAATGGCCCAGAATTTTTGTGGGGCTAGGAAGAGCACTCGCTGCCGACTGGTGATTGACCTATCCCTCCCGCCCCCACCCCGGAATTGGCTCTCCCCCCCCCACCACATCTAGACCCAACCTGCCATTCAGCTCAGCCTGGGAGCCGACCAATTTTCCACCAACCAAGGTTGAAGCTCTTCAACAACGTAAGAGGAAATTCAAGGCAGGTATTTCAAATGACAAGACAATTTAATCAATGGCAAATCTTCAAACTGGACTGCAGACCAAGAATCCCAATGAGAAGGTAGAGGAGAAAGTACTTGATAACTCCATAAAGAAGATGATTACTAAAGGCTATCGGGAGGAAGCAGGAAAAAGGGTTTTGTTTGGTGGGAAGGCAAGAAAATGGGATGAAATAAAATCAGACACAACAACAACAACAACAACAACAACGTGCATTTATATAGCGCCTTTAACGTTGTAAAAAGTCCCAAGGCGTTTCACAGGAGCGATTATCAAACAAAAATTGACACCGAGCCACACATGGAGGAATTAGGACAGGTCACTAAAAGCTTGGTCAAAGAGGTAGGTTTTAAGGAGCGTTTTAAAGGAGGAGAGAGAGGTGAAGAGATTTAGGGAGGGAATTCCAGAGCTTAGGGCCCAGGCAGCTGAAGGTACGGCCGCCAATGGCGGAGCGATGAAAATCGGGGATGTGCAAGAGACCGGAATTGGAGAAGCCCAGAGATCTCGGAGGGTTGTAGGTTTAAATTCTGTGCAGGCAAGAAAGGGGCGAATGACCTCCTCCTGAGTTGAGAAATTATTGCCCTGAATTTCCTTGGACTTTGTGCGACTGCACCGCCATAACTTCACCGGAAGTGCAGCGGAAACCCTGCATGTTTGATTCTAGGTGTGTTTAGGGATCCCTCACCTTCAGGTTCCTCCATGGCCTTATCCCACCCTACTGGAGTGATCCTCTTCAGTCATAGATTCCTGCCCAAGCCCTTTCTCTTCAAATTCCAGATCCTTGCTGTCTCCCTGCGCTCTCTCTACCCTCCCAGTGAAGGTTAACCCTTCAGCCGCTATGCCCCGCCCTCTCAAATTATTTCCCCAAACCATTTTACCTCACTTCTCCCCTCCCTGGGTTTCAAAGTTCCGTAAAACCCTCCCCTTTGACCATGTCCGGTGTCCTCCCAAATTGCCCCCCGTCCCTCAGCTCAATGTTCATCTTTTCTTCCCTCTTGTTCAAAGTTCTGAGTCACTTCTAGATGAGAAATACGATAAGGATGTTTATTCAGCTGAATTCTGATAAACGGGCAATTAATTCCCCAACAAATGTTATCCTTGGATCAAGATCTGTACAAACTGCAGACAAAAAAAACAGTCAATTTGGAGAACCTTGTATAATGACTTATTTAATCATCGATTCAGTAACTTGCTATAGGGGAAATAATGAGGTACTTCTCCAAAAAAAAACTAATACTTTATTCAGATAACTGAAAGTTCAAATCCCAGGGGGCATAAGTTAAAAATATTGATAGACGTGTGATATAGATCAGAGAAGCAAGCATTATGGGTTAGTGCTTCTGGTACTGGACTAACAATCCAGAGGTGGTGAGTTCAAATCACACTTGGCAAGTTGTGGAGTTGAATTCATTAAATCTGGTGACTTGTGGGCTGTCACCAGATAAAGTGATCATGAAGCTGCCGGATTGTTGTAAAAACCCAACTGCTTCACCAATGTCGCTTTATTACTGTCCTTCAGGGAAGGGAACCTGCCACCCTTACCTGATCCAGCATACATGTGACTCCAGTCCCATGGTTAACTCTTAATGCCCTCGGGGTAACTAGGGATGGTCAATAAATGTGCCCTTGCCAGTGACACCCACAGCCCAAGAACAAACATGTATAAATTAGATCAATTAGATGTGCTTCTGGAGAGTGAAGGGATGGAGGGATGTGGTCAGAACATGTGGGGTTGAGACTTGGCACTCTGGGATTCAACAAGGAGTGAAAGGGGAAATGGTTTGGTAGATTGGAAGTCAACAAGGAGTGGGGGGGAGGGGGAGAAGAGATTCAATGCAACGTGTCTCTGCCCCCGTTTCCTCTCCCTAGCAGCTGGCAACCGAGCTTTCCCCAGGCACGGAATGTCGTAGCCATGACTTGGTACTCTGGGATTGAATAAGGATAATGAAGCAGTCCGTGCCCGCATGCAGCAAGTCCTGGACAACATCCAGGCTTGGGCTGATAAGTGGCAAGTAACACTCACACCACATCACACTAGTGCAAGGCAATGACCATCTCCAACTAGAGAGAGTCTAACCACCTCCCCTTGACATTCAACGGCATTACCATCGCCAAATCCCCCACCATCAACATCCTCGGGGTCACCACTGATCAGAAACTTAACTGGACCAGCCGCATAAATACTGTGGCTACAAGAGCAGGTCAGAGGCTGGGTATTCTGCAGCGAGTGACTCACCTCCTGACTCCCTAAAGCCTTTCCACCATCTACAAGGCACAAGTCAGGAGTGTGATGGAATACTCTCCACTTGCCTGGATGAGTGCAGCTCCAACAACACTCAAGAAGCTCAACACCATCCAGAACAAAGCAGCCCACTTGATTGACACCTCTAAACATTCACTCCCTTCACCACCGGCGCACAGTGGCTGCAGTGTGTACCATCCACAGGATGCAATGCAGCAACTCGCCAAGGTTTCTTCGACAGCACCTCCCAAACCCGCGACCTTTACCATCTAGAAGGACAAGGGCAGCAGGTGCATGGGAACAGCACCACCTGCACCTTCCCCTCCAAGTCACACACCATCCCGACTTGGAAATATATCGCCGTTCCTTCATCGTCGCTGGGTCAAAATCCTGGAACTCCCTTCCTAACAGCACTGTGGGAGAACCTTCACCACACGGACTGCAGCGGTTCAAGAAGGCGGTTCACCACCACCTTCTCAAGGGCAATTAGGGGTGGGCAATAAATGCCGGCCTTGCAAGCGACGCCCACATCCCATGAATGAATAAAAAAGGAATGAGAAACAAGTGTTTCGGTAGACCGGGATTCATTATAGAGTGAAAGAAAAAGTGAGTTGGTATGGAGTGAAGAAATGTAGATTGGTACACTTGGATAAAATCCTTGGATCAGATATACAATCTGTATGTCCATTCTGACTAACTGTAAATGATAGAGTTCTGGGCTCCAGATTGTAAAATGAAGGCTTCTTCAAAATTTTCTTAATTCAGAATATAAATGCAAATCCCTGGATCGTGCAGTTGTAATTTGGTGTCAATAATATCAAACCCGAGGATAGTTTAGTGCTCCAGGCTTTATCTGACCAGGCACTTCGTGCAGATTAGCCAAATGCATTTCATTTACAAACCTGATAACTACCAAGAAGAGGAAGCCTGGACTTCATCTCTCTGGGTTGGGTTTTCTGATTTCATCCAGTCTTTACACATATGCTTCTCTTTCCCTTAATGCTTCCTGCAGGGAATTGGAGTTGGAACCCAAATCTCATTGCTACCTGCTAAAAAAAAATCACAGAATTTCTATATATTGCAGGGGAGTAGATCTATGATCTGAATCTCTACATAGAGTTCACTTCACAGGAAATTTAGGCAACAGAAATGTTCCTCGGGAATTAGATTCCCACTAACTTTCATAGTTTCCAGCACAGAAGGAGGCCATTCAGCCCATTGCCTCTGTGCTGGTGCTAGCTCCACATGTACTATTTCCTCCTGTCCTATTTCCCTCTTCTTTTCCTGTACCCTTTAATATTTTTCTTCAAGATAAATGTTGATTGACCTGGCATTAATCGCCACTTGTAGCACCTCATTCCATAATCTAAGTAACTCTTTTCGCGATAGAAATGTCTTCTAACTTCTCCCTTTATGCTTCTTGTAGTGATCCTGAGTTTATGTCCCCTTGTTACTGGTACACTGACCATTTGGAATAACCTTTCACTATTTGCCCTTTCATATTTTTCCTTTTTACTATCTCAAACCCTTTTGTAACATTGAATGTGAATCTCCTTTGCTCCAGTGTAGAAATTAGTGCTGAGCATTAATTAACTGTCCAGTGTGGGACTGAGCCATGCAGATCAAAAAGATCCCAGGTGTGATCCAGACTCTGCGCTGGGCTAGCTGATCTCAGCTGGAGTATGAAGCTGCAATAGTTGGTCAAACACCAAGGTACCAATGGTGGATGGTCAATGGAACTGTACTCCCAACATCTTCAGTAGAGGAGGGAAGGATTAGGTTAAAGACCCACTCCCTCCCCCACCTTAAACATCCACTGCCTCCACCACTGGCGCACAGTGGCTGCAGTGTGTACCATCCACAGGATGCACAGCAGCCACTCGCCAAGGCTTCTTCAACAGCACCTCCCAAACCCGCGACCTCTACCACCTAGAAGGACAAAGACAGCAGGCGCTTGGGAACAACATCATCTCCAAGTTCCCCTCCAAGTCACACACCACCCTGACTAGTACATATGTCGGCCATTAGTTCATCATCGCTGGGTCAAAATCCTGGAACTCCTGAACTAACAGCATGGTGGGACCACCCCTTCACCACATGGACTGCAGCGGTTCAAGAAGAAGGCCCATCACCACCTTCTCAAGGGGCAACCAGGGATGGGCAATAAATGCCGGCCTTGCCTATTCATTGAGGTCGTCACTAAAAGCTCCACTTTTAAAAGAAATTGCATAAGTATGACAATTCATACAGCACCTTTCATGGCCTCAGGACGTCCCAAAGCGCTTTACAGCCACTTAAGTACTTCTGAAGTGTAGTCACTGTTGTAATGTAGGAATCGCAGCAGCCAATTTTCACACAGCAAGATCCCACAAACGGCAAGGAGATAATGACCAGATAATTTGTTTCTAGTGGATGTTGGTTAAGGGATAAATATTGGCTATGACACTGGGAAGAATTCCCCTGCTCTTCATCAAAAAGTGCCGTTGGGTCTTTCACGTCCACCTGAGAGGGCAGACGGGGCCTCGGTTTACCGTCTCATCCAGAAGTGCAGTACTAAAGTGTCAGCATAGTCGCTTGGAGTGGGATGTGAACCCACGACCACTGAGCCAAGGCTAACACCTTGGCAGTAGAAATGACATCCAATCCAACCAATATTAATTTAAAATGGAAAATGGAAAGGAGAGATGGAAACATTCACTCCAAGTGCTGTCTGGAATGAGCTAATCGGGGAAGAGGGAAAAAATAAAATCTCACTTATAGAAGAGCCTTATTTCAGCATCCCGGGAGGGCTGCAATGTGTGGGGATATGGAACATGCACCTCATTAAGACTTACACCTCTAGGGGCCTCCAATCAGGCCTTGTGAGCAAAACGCTTTGGTAAAAAATATGTCAGAAAGCTTAAATAAATCAAAATCAAAACCAAAATACTGCGAATGCTGGAAATCTGAAATAAAAACAGAAAATGCTGGAAATACTCAGCAAGTTGGCAGCGTCCGTGGAGAAAGAAACAGAGGACAGGATTGGGCTCGGCTGTGATGTTCCCCCACGGTCTAATAGTCTAGATGTGAGCACATGATCCAGGCTGACACTCCCAGTGCAGTTCTGAGGGAGCGCTGCACTGTCAGAGGTGCCGTCTTTTGGATGAGACGTTAAACCGAGGTCCCGTCTGCCCTCTCAGGTGGACATAAAATATCCCATGGCATCATTCGAAGAAGAGCAGAGGAGTTCTCCCCGGTGTCCTGGGCCACTATTTATCCCTCAACCAGCAGCATTAAAAACAGATTATCTGGTCATTATCACATTGCTGTTTGTGGGATCTTGCTCTGCGCTAATTGGCTGCCATGTTTCCTACATTACAACAGTGACTGCACTTCAAAAAGTGCTTCATTGACTGTAAAACGCTTCGGAACGTCTTGAGGCTGTGAAAGGCGCTAACAAAATATCAAGTTTTTTTTCACCAACATTCACTATCTAGGTTCACACATGAAGAATGGCTGTTTTGGGTGAGGTACCAGAGGGAAAAACTCACAACTTATGAAAGAAGAATTGTTGAATGATTCAAGAGGGAGCGTTCGAGGGATGTGGCAGGACAGCACAGACTCACGAGTTTTATCTTATTGTTCTTACATTCTAACTGAAGTCAATCATTAGGATATCTGAATAAAGCACTTTCGAATCCTTTAAGGTGAAGCAACCCAAAAGCTACTGCAGGAAAAATATCTCCACAAGCTCTATACGGCTTCACCTGACAGCAGATGAGGATCCCTTTAAATATCGCTCCACTTGTACTGTCCATGGGCGGTGGTCGGGTGTTGGAACTGGCAGTAATCCGGGGGTGAGGGTGGACAATGGGCCTGGAGTTTAACTTGAGGGTGGGATCAGTGCGTGCGGGGGAGATGAGGGGGGCAAGACGAGCGACAGGCTCGCATGTCAAGGCCCGGAGAGATTCTATCCACACCGTTTGATTGATTCTGCCTGGCACTGCTGTGTGGTGTTTGCCTCACTCTGCGATGACCCGGTCTTATCTGGAGTAAAATAGGCACCTGTTAAATTGACTGTGACACCCTGCAGAGATTCATCATTAATAATCTTTAACAAGCCCTTAACAGGTAAAATATTTCTCCCCGCGGGTTTTGTTGCCCCATTTTTGGAGCAGTACGAATTCTCAGCGCAGCACTTATCACGAGCAAATCTACCTTCTGCCTCCTTTGATTCACCCCTTTTTCCCTAAGATTACCAAAAGGAGAGGAAAATGTGACAAAATTGAATTAAAAGAAATTCCCACTTCATTGTGATGAACAGAAAATTTACCCCCCCCCACCCACTAAAAAAATAATTGAGTAAAGAACCTTTAACAAGAAACTCTACCAACACACATCGTGATGAGTAATTTCAGGACAAGTTTGCACTAGTCTCTTTTTTTTCTATAATGATGTGAATTCTTAAACCCTGTAACTTGACCTTTAAGAGGCCTGAGCCAGTTCGCTTTTAATGAATAGATATGTGCACATGGAGACTCGCAGAAACCAAAAAAAAACAACTTTGCAGAAACTCCACAGCAGCTGTAACTAGTTTGATTTTTTCAGTTTAAGTCCAGCATATGTAGGTCAACAAAAGGAATACTGTTTCAGTGAAATTTCAAATCCACCTCCCCCCTCCCTCCCCACTCCGTCTCCTCCCTGCCTGTGTAAGTGACACCACACTACAGCAAAGTAGAGAGAATGTGAATAAGATCCACTGAATTCTGACAGGAGAGGAGAGACGCAGTTCTCTCTCTGAGCTGCGCCAGCAAAAGCAACCAGCCCTCAACACGGAGGTAAGAAGTTTCAAGGCTTTGCATCACCAGTCAGAGTAAGGCTGCAGGGAATGCAAAGTGGGTGCGGAGAGGGGAACGTGAAAATTAAACATAGGGAAGAGAACAGAGCAGCGTTAAGAGAAGAATATAGGCGAGTGGAAAATATAGAAAATAGGTGACAAAAATTTGCATTTGAAAAAGTGAAAAACCATGAATGCTAGATATCTGGAATAACAAAACAACAGATTCTATTTTTTTGGGGTGAATTTTCATGGTGGTGAAGGATGTTCGTGCGTGGGAGTGAGACTTTGTTTGTCAGCCTTCCCCAGAAGATGTTACCTTCTCTTCGCAGGTCAGTCAGCTTCTGAAAGGTAAAAGCAGGTTCAGATCTGACCCTTCATCGGAACCGAGGATGCTTCTGTTCAATGATTGTGAATAGGATTGAGTAAGAGTGACCCCAAAAAGCTGCGGATGCTGGGGGGTCAATTAAAAATTTCAAAACTGAGATCGATAGATTTTTGTTAGGTAAGGGTATTAAAGGTTATGGAACCAAGGTGGGTAAGTGGAGTTAAGATACAGATCAGCCGCGATCTAATTGAATGGTGGAACAGGCTCGAGGGGCTGAATGGCCTACTCCTGTCCCTATGTTCCTGTGTTCCTAAACCACGAGAGATTAGCGGATGGGCATTTAAAATGTTTATCTGAAGTTTCTCACTGCACTGCAAACTTAACAAGTTAACACGTAAATGGCTACTGCCTTAACCGAGATGGCAGTGAGACCAATTTCAGACCTCCTGGGTTTTTTTATAAAGCTTCGTGAAACACTCCTGGCATCAGAAACCGTGGGTTTGTTTTTGCCTTTGCGATGCAGGATGAGTCAATGAGCTGGCATCATCTGTGAAGGTAAACTTTAGTGATTCATCAAAGGTGGCTGCACAGACATGTTGTGTCGCATCTACCTGGTGAACTGAGCCAAAACCTGCGCTGGGACATCATTCATTCTCAATGCCGAGGCTTTGTACTCAGTCCAGGTACTGTGTTCCAACCTGTCTGGAATAAACTGGAAAACTGGAGCTTTACTGCCTCAAAAAAAAACTCTCCCCACACTATTATAATACATCCACACTCAGTGCTCCCCCCAACACTTACAGCCTTTGAAGTGGGTCAGCAACACTAGAAATGATGAGCTTGGCTGATTGAGACTTGAGCTTTTAATAGAGGCAAGCCCCCCCAGGATCAACTTTGCTGATGAGCTAACTATCACTGTTGGGCAGCAGATTCTGATTTGAGACTATACCTCAGAGAGATAGAGGTCAGGCAGTGGTGAGTTATACTTTTTTTAAATTTGATGTCGGGATGTGGGTGTTGCTGGCAAGGCCGGCATTTATTGCCCATCCCTAGTTGCCCCTTGAGAAGCTGGTGGCGGGCCCTCTTCTTGAACCGCTGCAGTCCGTGTGGTGAAGGTTCCCCCACAGTGCTGGTAGGTCAGGAGTTCCAGGATTTTGACCCAGCGACGATGAAGGAACAGTCGATATATGTCCAAGTCGGGATGGTGTGTGTGATCCGAAGGGGAATTTGGAGGTGATGGTCCTGTCTTACAAGGGAGGGAAGTGCTGTCAGAGTGATTGGGATACTTGCACAAACGCACAGTGCTCCGATCACCAGCATCCAAATCCTGATCAAATTTTAATGCTAGTGAAGAGACAGAGGTACAGATGACCCCTTAGTTTAAAGAAACTCCCAGGTGTTCTGTGTAGAAACTTTGCTTTGGTCTGGTTAATGAAAGAAAGTAAAGAAAGATTCATTTATTTGGGGCCTTCTCAAATCTCTCAGGAACAACGGATGTGAAAACGTGCTTTGAAACGTAGTAACAAATGTTATGTAGGCAAAATCAGCAGACATTTTGTGTACTGCAAGATCCCACGAGATGAGTGACCAGTTAATCTGTTTCTTGGTGATGTTGGTAGAGGGAAGAATGTTGGGCTGGACACCAGGAGAACTCCCCAGATCTTCAAATAGCACCATGGCATCTTTAATGTCCACCTGAACATACAAAAATGATGGTCAGGAAAAGACCAACTGGTCCATCAAGCCTGCCCCATGCTCACAATGCCTGGAGCATCATGACTAGACAATTCCTCCCCCCAATAGTGGCTATGTAATCTAACAGATTATAGAATCATAGAATGATACAGCACAGAAGGAGGCCATTCGGCCCATTGTGCCTATGAAAGAACTATCCAATTAGTACCACCCCATAACCATGCAAATTTTACCACTTCAAATATTTATCCAAATCCCTTTTGAAAGTTACAATTGAATCTGCTTCCACCGCCCTTTCAGGCAGTGCATTCCAGATCATAACAACTCGCTGCGTTAAAAAAAATTTCCTCATGTCGCCTCTTGTTCTTTTGCCAATTACCTTTTTGAGGGTAAACAATGAAAAGTTGTTTCAACTGGTTGGAGAACAATAAAAAAGGGGCCACAGACTGAGGATTAGGAGGCAGAGATTGTAACATCATCCAAAAGGTATTTGGATAAGTTTTTAAAAAGGAAGAATATAAAACAATATGGGAAAAGGGCAGGGGAATAGGATTCGAGAACAGCTGCAATTGAAGAGCGGAGAGCGGGCACCAACACATTGGCGATGGGCTGAATGGCCTCCTTCCGTGACTCAATAACATGCAGAGTAATCATATTTTTATTAATTTATGTTTTAAGCGATGTGTTTTATTGCAAGGATTAACCTGGTGGAAATATTGAGAATGGACCTCTGCCATTGGAGTTTCTGTTGCTGAATGAGTTAATGGTAGATCGCAGCATCTGGAAGTGCAATTTCTGGAACAAAAATAGCCAAGAACTAGTCGCTGTGGAACTGTGTACATTATCACTCAAAGGAATACTGAGAGATCCGATTCCAGAAACTGCCACAGAATGGTTAGGATCAGCTTAAATATATTTTATAAATGAAAGGCTAGCCCCCCAGTCCCCTCTCGCTGAATATGGAGTAGAAAAGGGGATGTAATTGTGTATCATTGACTGGGGTCTGTGTGCTTGTGGGGACAGGGAGTGGATGAAAGGCTGTGATTGATATGGCAGTCTGTGGCCCATTCATTTAGCATGTTCAGCCCAAGCACTGAAAGTATGCAGAAAGTGGTTAACTACCAGCAATCATCTGTGTCAGGTTATAGACATCACACTCATTACAACCAGCAGTGAAACAAAACACTGGGATGAAATGACCCATTTTCACTTTTTTTCATTTGAGTGTATTTTCTGCTCCTCAATGTGAGTAATGTCACCACTGAGGAACGGAACTCCCAGACATCTGCTACCACCATCAAACACTCCCAGGGCAGGTACAGCACGGGTTAGATACAGAGTAAAGCTCCCTCGACACTGTCCCATCAAACACTCCCAGGGCAGGTACAGCACGGGTTAGATACAGAGTAAAGCTCCCTCTACACTGTCCCATCAAACACTCCCAGGGCAGGTACAGCACGGGTTAGATACAGAGTAAAGCTCCCTCGACACTGTCCCATCAAACACTCCCAGGGCAGGTACAGCACGGGTTAGATACAGAGTAAAGCTCCCTCTACACTGTCCCATCAAACACTCCCAGGGCAGGTACAGCACGGGTTAGATACAGAGTAAAGCTCCCTCGACACTGTCCCATCAAACACTCCCAGGGCAGGTACAGCACGGGTTAGATACAGAGTAAAGCTCCCTCTACACTGTCCCATCAAACACTCCCAGGGCAGGTACAGCACGGGTTAGATACAGAGTAAAGCTCCCTCTACACTGTCTCATCAAACACTCCCAGGGCAGGTACAGCACGGGTTAGATACAGAGTAAAGCTCCCTCTACACTGTCCCATCAAACACTCCCAGGGTGGGTACAACACGGGTTAGATACAGAGTAAAGCTCCCTCTACACTGTCTCATCAAACACTCCCAGGGCAGGTACAGCACGGGTTAGATACAGAGTAAAGCTCCCTCTACACTGTCCCATCAAACACTCCCAGGGCAGGTACAGCACGGGTTAGATACAGAGTAAAGCTCCCTCTACACTGTCCCATCAAACACTCCCAGGGTGGGTACAACACGGGTTAGATACAGAGTAAAGCTCCCTCTACACTGTCCCATCAAACACTCCCAGGGCAGGTACAGCACGGGTTAGATACAGAGTAAAGCTCCCTCTACACTGTCCCATCAAACACTCCCAGGGCAGGTACAGCACGGGTTAGATACAGAGTAAAGCTCCCTCTACACTGTCCCATCAAACACTCCCAGCAGGTACAGCACTCGGGTAAGTGGGAGGGCGGGGGGTGGGGGGAGGGCGGTGGGTGGGGGGTCAGGAGAATATCGTGGGGGGGTGGGGGCTGGGAAATCCCAGGGAAGGGGAGGACCAAGGTTTCCTCCAGCTCCTTCTGGCACACAAGGATACAAAAAAAAATTCACTCGCCTATCTGGGCCTTTTCTTACCCCGGTTCCTCTTCCTGACAGGTTGGCCTGGTGGGAAGCCTCGACGGCTAATCCGTGCAGGCCTTGGCTTTAAATTTCAGTCGGAGCCCAACGATGTCTGGATTTTTAAAGAAGGACCCCATTGCTTTCTGGCAGGTTTCCCTCTCTTTCCACAGGCAAGCAGGGTTGACATTGGCCTTTCATCCTCTAATTGTGACCTATCAGCACCCATGGAACAGTACCCCAACAAGGAATCAGCCCCTTTGGAACGTGGGAGCATGAGAAAGCCATTCAGCCCCTCGAGCTTGTTCCGCCATTCAATTAGATCATGGCTAATCTGTATTCTTAACTCCATCTACCCGCCTTGGTTCCGTAACCCTTAATACCCTTATCTGACAACAATTTATCAATCTCAGTCTTGACATTTTCAATTGACCCCCAGCCTCAACAGTTTTTTGCGGGGAGAGGGTTCCAGATTTCCACTCCCCTTTGTGTGAAGAAGTGCTTCCTGACATCACCCCTGAACGGCCTAGCTCTAATTTTCAGGTTATGCCCCCTTGTTCTGGCCTCCCCCACCAGAGGAAATAGTTTCTCTCTATCTACCCTATCAAATCCTTTAATCTTCTTAAACGCCTCAATTAGATCACCCCTTAATCTTCTATACTCAAGGGAATACAAGCCTAGTCTATGCAACCTCTCCTCATAATTCAACCCTTTTAGCTCAGGTATCGTTCTGGGGGGCTGGTGGGGACCGGGGACGGGGACCGGGGACAAGAAGAATGGACATATTCCAAATATGTCTATGGTACGGTGAAGGTGAGCAAATTGGGGGCAATATTTAGTCCAACTGAACTCCCTGTTGACTCCAGGAGACAACTATGATGATGCTGAAAATGCTACCAGTCAGGAAAATGAAACCCTTCGAGTCTAGACAAGTCCCTCTTCAGTTCAGAGCCAAAGCTACTGAGTGAGTTCATTGATACTGATCCGTGACACACCTTCCTCTTTCCTCGGGATTCGGATAAGTGTCGTGACTGGCACTGCAGATAACCAATCCTCTTTACTATCCCGACTGTCTAAACCTTGTTAGCAACAGATTGGTACATTGAAGAAAGTGGGACACCCAAAGGAATGTAGCGTTTAGCCAGACAGGAAGAGTGATTGGATCCAAAATGGTTGCATAGTTAATACAGAGGAAGAAATGGTTTGCCTTATGAGTCGATAGGCACAGGAGACTCTTATTGACCAACTAACTAACTGAACTATCGTGTTCTAGTGGTAACTACATATCAAATACCCTTGACCACATTGGATGATAGACTGATTAAGAGGGAGAAGGATATACATCAAGAAACATTGGAACAGCAGGAGGCCATTCAGCCCCTTGAGCCTGTTCCGCCATTCAGTTAGATCATGGCTGATCTGTATCTTAACTCCATTTACCCGCTTTCATTCCATAACCCTTAATGTCCTTGTCTAAGAAAAATCTATCAATCTCAGTTTTGAAATTTTCAATTGACCCCCCAACCTCAACAGCTAGGTTGATGTGACCTCTCCAATTGTAGAGGGGAGAATATTTTTAATTCTTTCTGAAGTGAATTCGGGGGTGGTATGCGTCAGCATTCCCTCTTGGTGTTATAAAGGCGTCATCGTTGCTGAGTTGATAACGCTCTCACCTCTCAACTGAAAGGCTGTATGTTTGAGTCCCATAGCAGGACTTGAGCAGTGATGGAAAACATCACACAATCTAGGCCGACACTTCAGTGCACTACTGAGGGAGTGCTGCACTGTTGGAGGTGCCATCCTTCGTGTGAGACATAAACCTAAAGTCCCGTCTACCTGTTCAGTTCGGCATTTAAAAGAAGAAAAGCTGTAACGGGAATACAGTCGGGTTAGTGTTCTGGATAGATGAGATTAAAATGGGCCAAAGGATCTCCTTCATTTGAAGCTATTGTGAAAACATTAACTGGGGGACTGTGCTGATCCAAAAATACCCACATACATCCAGGAGTCCTGCTCCAGATTATAATTAGATGGCAACAGCTCTCCTCCCACACCATCAGGTGGTTTGTTTATCACATGAAGCAAGTCATGGATTGCCCCAGACAGGGTATCATAATCATATCATAGTTTAAGTAATTGCTTAACTTTCACAGAATTAGTTTGCATAAGTAAAAAAAAAACAATGAATCACAAAGGTGGGGAGGAGAGAGGTTATCAGGAGCTATGAGCAGTGCTCCAAGGTTCATTTTATGATATGCTTCTACCAGAGACCATGGGCCCGCAGAATAAACAGAGTATCCCAGAGATGGTGGTGAACTTCACGCATCAATTCACTTGCACAAAAGACCATCTGGGTCTATCATAATCATAAGAGTAACACACAGCCATAACTCAATGCCTTGGGTATGTGCTATTTCCCAGTTCACCATAAGTATGGGACAATAATTGCATCTTGTTGAGAAACCCAGGCAAAAGGATGAGACCTAACATCCAAGCTCATCTTAAATTCCATCCTACCATGGCACTAGTCATGGGGTTGCCAACTCTGGTTGGATGTATTCCTGGAGATTTCATCACATGACCTCCTGCCTCCAACTGCCTATCCCAGTAAAAAAGCCTTTTTTAAAATTCTCCAATATTTTTATAACTAATAAGTAAAAGTGTTCAAGGAAAATGACAAAAACACACCATTTTTCTTAATGCCCCTTTGATGTTCCTCCCAGGTTTTTGCTCGTAGCAATGACCAGGAAATTAATCTTTAATTTCTGAAGACTCCAGGGCAATCCTGGAGAGTTGGCAACCCTAGCCACAGAGAGGAGTGTCCTGGCCAACATTCATAGAAACATAGAAAATAGGAGCAGGAGTAGGCCATTCAGCCCGTCGAGCCTGCTCCACCATTCAATATGATCAGGGCCGATCCTCTATCTCAATACTATATTCCCGCTCTCTCCCATACCCCTTGATGCCTTTTGTGTCTGGAAATCTATCTAGCTCCTTCTTAAATATAGTCCTCCCTCAACACGAATTACTAAAAGGCAGAACAACTGTTCATTCAACTTGTTCCTGTTGGTGGGACATTGCTGACACGCAGTAACAACAAAAGTGATTCACTTTGTGATACTATTTGAGACCTCCTAGTGTGATAAGGTGCTATACAAATGCTGGTGGTTAAGTGATGTGAAACTTGGGTTTTAAAAGCCGGCAGATTGTAGGAGGAAGGAATCACCGAGGGAGATGACGGGATACAGTTTTGAGGTCCTGGAAGACAATAAGTTAGAGCTGGAGACAGCGCAATGGGTCTTAGGAGCATAGGAACAGGAGTAGGCCATTTAGCCCCTCAAGCCTGTTCCGTCATTCAGTAAGATCAAGGCTGATCTATGACCTAACTCCATATACCCGCCTTAGCTCCATATCCCTTAATACCTTTGGTTAACAAAAACCTATCAATTTCAGATTAAAATTAACAATTGAGCTAGCATCAACTGCCGTTTGCAGAAGAGAGTTCCAAACTTCTACCACCTTTTGTGTGTAGAAATGTTTCCTAACTTCACTCCTGAAAGACTTGGCTGTAATTTTTAGGCTATATCCCCTAGTCCTAGACTCCCCAACCAGCGGAAATATTTTCTCCCTATCTACCCTATCAGCTTTCCTTGTTTTCAACACGGGGATTAAGATGACATATTGCAGATCTGGATTTTTGAATTCATTTATATAAAAAACCAAACCAGGGAGAGGCTCAAGACTTAGGCCATCCCAATTTTTCAATTAGTAGACCAATAAGGTAACTAAGTACAGATGGAGCTCTTTAAATAGCATCTGGAAACCCTTCAGTGATTAGTTCCAGACCTCCTGAAGGTGGTCAAGACTGTGTTCAGTTTCACATTTCCCTGAGTTCTCCGTAGAAACACAGCAGAGTGGTCCTGTCTGATACACTCCACCATACTTTGTTTCTTTTTATCGATTAGAATATTTGCCACAGGTTTATTTTCAAGCCTTAACATAAGAAATCAGAGCATATCTCAGTCAATCACTTACGCAAGACGATTCATGGGTAACAATGACCTTCCTTCACTGCTCCAGAATATAGTGAGGCACCTATCCCATGTGATCATCTGTGGAAAGAAAAGAACTTGCATTTCTATAGCACTTTTCACGATGTCCCAAAGCGCTTTACAGCCAATGAAGTACTTTTCTGAAGCGTCTGCCAATTTGTGCACAACAAGGTCCCACAAACAGCAATGAGATAAATGAGCAGATCATCTGTTTTAGTGATGTTGGTTGAGGGATAAATATTGGCCAGGATAGCAGGGAGAACGCTCCTGCTCTTCTTCAAATAGTGGCCGTGGGATCTTTTATGTCCACCTGAGAGGGCAGGCAGGGCCTCGGTTTAACATCTCATCTGAAAGACGACACCTCTGACAGTGCAGCACTCCCTCAGTACTGGACTGGGAGTGTCAAGCTGACACCCCCTTGGAACTACTTGGAGGGCGGTGTATCCAAGGTCAAGACCGAAAGGGCTGGCAATGAAGGACCAAAGATCAAATTCCACTCTTCATCTTCATCCAGTGCTCCTGGCTTAAAGCTTCGCGCAATGGGAGTGTCTATCGGGAATCCGGGCGCGGAGGTTCATGTGCCTGAATTCCTGATGCGAGCTCCCATCAGGCAAGCCTCTACGCTGGGAGCGCTAATTCATAAAACCTATCCCTTTGTATTTATTCTGTGCGTAGAATGAGAGATTCTTTTTATTTGAGTATTCGAGTTGATTGAGGACCTGCTCGCTGTTGTGGGAGGCAGACAGGTACCGATCAATGTTGCATGATCTGATTCTCAGTTGAGGTCATGAATGCCAGAAATCTGAAATAGAAACAGAAAATTCTGCAAATACACAGCAGGTCAGTCAGCGTCTGAAAGAGAAAAAATTGGTTAATGTTTTGAGTGGGATTCCATTGGGTGTAATGTTGAATTTGGGTGATAGTGTAAAATCGGCAATATCGGTTCAAATTACCCCCATTGAGTTGGAGAAGTTAATTAATAAACCCCACTTTACACCCCCTATAGTGAAGTAAGTAATCAATTTGAACCCTTGACCTCTGCTTGTTGACTTCTCTTGCTCTTTCTTTTCTTAAATGAATACAATATAATATAATTAATAAATCCAATGTAGAATTCAGGAGAAACTTCTTTATCCAGAGAGTGGTGAGAATGTGGAACTCACTACCACAAGGAGTAGTTGAGGCGAATAATATAGATGTATTTAAGGGAAAGCTTGAAAAACACATGAGGGAGAAAGGAATAGACAGATATACCGACAGGGTTAGATGATGTGGAGATGCCGGTGATGGACTGGGGTTAAGATGAAGTAGAGAGGGAGGAGGCTCGTGTGGAGCATAAATACCGGCATAGACCAGGTGGGTGGAATGACCTGTTTCTGTGCTGTAAATTCTATGTAAACCTGACTAGCCCTTATAATTTTTATAAAAGGGGCTCCTCCAATCTGATAGTGAACGGTTCAATCATTGATAAAGCTAATCTATCTTTCTCTTAAAGGTGCCAATCAAACGGTTGTGCATTTCCAGCATTTTTCCTGTTCTCATCATGGCTCACACATTGAGCCCACAGACAGAAAAGTGTCACTGTGACAACGGTAGCTGTTGGGTTTGGGCCTGTTAGTGAGTCAGATGCTGTCCCAAGGGAGGGATGTGGCTGAAGACAGCTCTTGGACAGAGACGACATTGTTGGGTGAGCTGCATCCAATACAGTATTTGTTTGGTTGTTATGGATTACCTTTGGGAGTGAAGGGTTGGATATAGTCACGAGTTTATCAACAGCATTCCGACTGCATGTTGGATGAAAGTAGACTTGCCAACCCTCCAGCATTGTCCTCGAGTCTCCAGGGAATGAAAGATTAATCTCCAGGGCACTACTGTGAACAACTCACCAGAAAAATCATAGGGGCATTAAAAAATGATGCTTTCATTTTCATTTTTTTTGTTCACCTTTGTTCATTAGTTACAAAAATATTGGCGATGGGGGAAGATGGTCTGTTTGACTGACAGTCAACAATCATCCAATCACGTAACGATGAGTCTGTTCGCTTTCCGATTGGCCATGGGAAGGCAAGGATGGATGTGTCAGGCGGCCAATGGTGGGAGAATGGGGCAGGAGGTCATGTGATGAAACCTCCAGGAATACTTCCGACTCGAGTTGACAACCTCTAGATGAAAGTTAAGGATTTCTTTTTTAGGGAACAGTGTTCCAGTTATTGATACTGAATGCATTTTATTTAATAACCTGAGGTGATTTGGAAATGAAATTAACTGAAGCGATCCTGTTACCAACTCAGGACACCGGCATCTCTCCCAAGACCATGTGCATCATAGACTCCTTTGTCAACCATATTTTTGAGCGCATGGTGGGTGAGGTTTCTTGCCTGACCCATTGCAACAAGCACTCGACCGTCAGCTCCCGGGAGATCTAGACCGCCGTATGCCTGCTGCTGCATGAGGGAACATAGGAATATAGCAACAGGAGTAGGCCATTCAGCCCCTCGAGTCTGTTCCGCCGTTCAGTTAGATCATGGCTAAGCTGTATCCTAACTCCATTCAACCATCTTGGCTGCCTACCCCTTAATATACTTGGCTAGCAAAAATCTATCGATCTCAAATTTAAAATGATTAATTAAGCTAACATCTGCATTTTGTGTGAGAGAATTCCACACTTCTACCACCCTTTGTGTGAAGGATTGTTTCCGAACGTCTCTCCTGAATGGCCTGGCCCTGATTTTAAGGTTATGACCCCTTGTCCTAGATTTCCCCCATCAGCAGAAAAAGTTTCTCTCTATTCACCCTATCAATTCCTTTCAAAATCCTAAAAACCTCAATCATATCACCCCTTAACCTTCTACATTCCAGGGAATACAAGCCTAGTTTATGTAATCTCTCCTCATAATCTAACCCTTGGAGTCCTGGTAACATTCTGGCCAAGCACACCATGTCGGAAGGGACAAAGGCAGTGGCCAAGTACACCAGCTCCAAGTACTGAAAAAACACAAGTACCGAGCCCTATAGTGTGGGCCAGTATATCTGGTGTTCTTTTACTCCACTGAACTGCAGCTTAAATAATTCACGGTCTTGTGAAAGAGGATTGCTTATCGCTATGTTGATTGATCCAGATCATGTTCTCTTTTGCCATCATGATCTGGTCATTGTTATCTTACAAAAAAAATCCTCCTTCATTCTTGTTTAAACTACTCATGGGCTGGTTTTTAAGTTCCTTAGTGATTTTCTGGTACCTCAAACGAATTGACCATTCTTCATATGTGACCCTGGACGGAGCAGCTCAGCAAGTTATTAAACCATCGAGGATATCACAGTCTCATCCCATCCTCTCCTTATCTGACAGTAACACACACACACAGAAATTCATTGACCCGGGCGTAAAACAGGTGCCTAAGCATCTAATATAGTGGGCAGCGTGCAGGCACCCATTCCATGCCAGAATTGCGCCACACGCCATATTGGTAAAGGGTACTGCATAGGTGTCCAGGGCCCGCAACTGTAACAGACAGTTTATAAAACCCATTCTATTTGCCTTTTTGATGGCTTTATCTACCTACACTCCTTCTTTCAGGGAATTATATATTTGGACCCTGGTTCTCCCTGTTCATCCACACCCCTCAATGTCTTTCCATTGGATGTACACTCCCATTCTTTGTTTTTCCTCCCAAAATGTATTACCTCACACTTCTGTGCAAGCCACCAGACTGCTCTTTCAGCTAACCTGTCCATGTCCTTCTCAAGTCTTCCCCAATCCTCTTCACTGTTTGTCAAACACCCTACTTTTGTATCATCTGCAAATTTTGAGATTCTGCTCCCTATACCCAGATCCAAATCATCTTTAAATACCAAGAACAAAAGTGGACCCAGCACTGACCCCTGGGGTTACACCACTTCCAACCTTTCTCCAATTCAGCAACTCCTATTTCCCACAACTCTTTGTTTCCAGCCTCTAAACTAATTTTCTTTCCATGCTGATAAAGTTCTACTTGACCCATGTGCCCGAATCTTTTTAACAAGCCTCCCATGAGACACCTTATCAAATGTCATCTGTTTGACTAAATCAACCTCACAGCCCAATAAAGATTAATTTCAGGTATTGTAGCTGCCCATTCTTGTGCATTGTTGTGTCATATAGTGTTAGCTGTGGCTCAGTGGGCAGCATTCTCACCTCTAAATCAAAACATTGTGGGTTTAAGTGCCACTCCAGAAACTTGAGCATAAAATATAGGCTGATACTCCAGTGCAGTGCTGAGGGTGTGCTGCACTGTTGGAAGTGCTGTCTTTTGGATGAGTCATTAAACCGAGGCTCCACCTGCCCTCTCAGGTGAGTAGAAAAGATCCCATGGCACTATTTGGAAGGGGAGGTCCTGGCCAATATTTATCCCTCAACCAACAACACTAAAACAGATTATCTGATCATTTATCTCATTGTTGTTTGTGGGATCTTGCTGTGCACAAATTGGCTGCCACGTTTCCTACATTACAACAGTGGCTACACTTCAAAAAGTACTTCATTGGTTGTAAAGCGCTTTAGAATGCCCTGAGGCCATGAAAAGTGCTATAGAAATGCAAATCTTCCATATGTGTAAAACCAAATCTTACGGACTCTCAGTTATTCATCACTTTTTTTTTTCATCGTTCATGGGATGTGGGCGTCGCTGGCAAGGCCAGCATTTATTACCCGTTCCTAATTGCCCTTGAGAAGGTGGTGGTGAGCCACCTTCTTGAACCGCTGCAGTCCATGTGGTGAAGGTTCTCCCACAGTGCTGTTAGGAAGGGAGTTCCAGGATTTTGACCCAGCGACGATGAAGGAACGGCGATATATTTCCAAATCGGGATGGTGTGTGACTTGGAGGGGAACGTGCAGATGGTGTTGTTCCCATGTGCCTGCTGCCCTTGTCCTTCTAGGTGGTAGACTTCGAGGGTTTGAGAGGTGCTGTCGAAGAAGCCTTGGCGAGTTGCTGCAGTGCATCCTGTGGATGGTACACACTGCAGCCACAGTGCGCCGGTGGTGAAGGGAGTGAATGTTTAGGGTGGTTGGTGGGGTGCCAATCAAGCGGGCTGCTTTGTCCTGGATGGTGTCGAGCTTCTTGAGTGTTGTTGGAGCTGCACTCATCCAGGCAAGTGGAGAGTATTCCATCACACTCCTGACTTGTGCCTTGTAGATGGTGGAAGGGCTTTGGGGAGTCAGGAGGTGAGTCACTCGCCGCAGAATACCCAGCCTCTGACCTGCTCTTGTAGCCACAGTATTTATGTGGCTGGTCCAGTTAAGTTTCTGATCAATGGTGATCCCCAGGATGTTGATGGTGAGGGATTCAGCGATGGTAATGCTGTTGAATGTCAAGGAGAGGTGGTTAGACTCTCTCTTGTTGGAGATGGTCATTGCCTGACACTTGTCTGGCGCAAATGTTACTTGCCACTTATCAGCCCAAGCCTGGATGTTGTCCAGGTCTTGCTGCATGCAGGCACGGACTGCTTCATTATCTGAGGGGTTGAGAATGGAACTGAACACTGTGCAATCATCAGCAAACATCCCCATTTCTGACCTTATGATGGAGGAAAGGTCATTGATGAAGCAGCTGAAGATGGTTGGGTCTAGGACACTGCCCTGAGGAACTCCTGCAGCAATGTCCTGGGGCTGAGATGATTGGCCTCCAACAGCCACTACCATCTTCCTTTGTGCTAGATATGACTCCAGCCACTGGAGAGTTTTCCCCCTGATTCCCATTGACTTCAATTTTACTCGGGCTCCTTGGTGCCACACTCGGTCAAATGCTGCCTTGATGTCAAGGGCAGTCACTCTCACCTCACCTTTGGAATTCAGCTCTTTTGTCCATGTTTGGACCAAGGCTGTAATGAGGTCTGGAGCTGAGTGGTCCTGGCGGAACCCAAACTGAGCATTTGTGAGCAGGTTATTGGTGAGTAAGTGCCGCTTGATAGCACTGTCGACGACACCTTCCATTACTTTGCTGATGATTGAGAGTAAGCTGATGGGCCGGTAATTGGCCGGATTGGATTTATCCTGCTTTTTGTGGACAGGACGTACCTGGGCAATTTTCCACATTGTCGGGTAGATGCCAGTGTTGTAACTGTACTGGAACAGCTTGGCTAGTTCTGATTATCAGGGCAGAGAGGGTGAGGTGAAGGTTGGGCGGCCCAGTCCTCTCTCTCCAGAAAAGTATCTGGTTGTTCTCGGAACACATTTGCACTATTTGCTTCAATTACCTTCCCTGGTAACGCATTCCATATGTCTGATACTCTTTGTGTGAAATAGTTCTGTCTCACTTCTCTATTTAGTGCTTAATAGGTTAAGGAGCCTTTTATAACTAATAAACCTCCACACCTGCCTCCTCAGCACACCATTAATGGAGCATGTTGCCCCGTGGGAGAGCATGTCTAAGAATAGTTGGAACTCAGAGAACTTTGCGATGCTGCTACATTCTTTCCAGTTTGAAGATCAGTCATTCTTTCTACATTTTTCTCTCCTCTCTCCTGAACATGATGGCTCTTGCTGGGCCATGATTCCACAGGCAGTTTTCCTGTACCCCGATTTCCCATTCGTCGTGTGCGGACAATGGACGTCTGTTGGCTATTCGGCCACATGGGACATCACAGATAAGCCTATCGTTTTCTTCACCCAGTGTCCACACACATGTACTTTCCAGCGGGGGTCACTGGATAACAATTGGAGCGTGTGTTTTCCCTCTCTCTAAGTCAGGCGTACCAAGGCCAATAGGAAAGCTCTGGTCAGATCCCATTTAGAGTACAGCATTCAGTTCTGGGCACCTCACCTCAGGAAGGATAGATTGGCCTTGGAGGGGGTGCAGCGCAGATTTATCAGAATGATACCGGGGCTAAACGGGTTAAATTATGAGGACAGGTTGCATAGACTGGGCTTGTATTCCCTCGAGTTTAGAAGATTTAGGGGGTGATCTAATTGAGTTGTTTAAGATGATTAAAGGATTTGATAGGGTGGATCGAGAGAAACTATTTCCTCTGGTGGGGGGAGTCCAGAACAAGGGGGCAGAACCTTAAAATTAGAGCCAGGCCGTTCAGGGGTGATGTCAGGAAACACTTTTTCACACAAAGGGGAGTGGAAATCTGGAACTCTCTCCCCCAAAAAACTGTTGAGGCTGGGGGTCAATTGAAAATCTCAAAACTGAGATTGATAGCTTTTTGTTAGGTAAGGGTTAAGGAACCAAGGCAGGTAAATGGAGTTAAGATACAGATCAGCCATGATTTAATTGAATGGTGGAACAGGCTCGAGGGGCTGAATAGCCTCCTCCTGTTCCTATGTTCCTAGTATTCCGACTGCGAAATCCGCTGAGATTGGGGATGGAAACAAAGACCTTCTGCTCGATGTGGATTGGCAACTAACCCATTTTAATCATCAGGGAGATGAAGCTCAGTTTTAACAGCCTTACCATCTTGATTGCAACTTGTTGGTGCAC
This sequence comes from Heptranchias perlo, assembly GCF_035084215.1. Classification (NCBI taxonomy): domain Eukaryota; kingdom Metazoa; phylum Chordata; class Chondrichthyes; order Hexanchiformes; family Hexanchidae; genus Heptranchias; species Heptranchias perlo. Next base: position 6,348,473 of record NC_090338.1, read on the forward strand.
TCTACGATCTCATCGCGGCGTTACTAAATAGCACTTGCATGCGATCAAAGTGTGCGGGCTCACAGGAGCGATCATGGGTCAATGTCAGCTGATTAAGACACAGCATTGTCCCCCAGCCTTGGGAATGTCTACTACCTTTCGAGATGAGGGGTGACATTTGGAGGAGGTAACAGTGCTTGGAGCAAAGGAAAATGGGGTGTTAAACCGTAATGAAAAGAGCTCCCAATGCCTCCGTTTGTAAAGGGCTCCCATTTACACAGCATCTTTCATAGCCTCAGGACATCCCAAAACGCTTCACAGCCAATTGAAGTGTAGTCACTGTTGTAATGTAGGAATCACAGCAGCCAATTTACACACAGCAAGATCCCACAAACAGCAATGAGATAATGATCAGAAGATCTGTTTTAGTGATGCTGGTTAAGGGATAAATATTAGCCAGGACACCAAATAGTGCCATGGGATCTTTTACATCCACCTGAGAGGGCAGACAGGTCCTCAGTTTAGTGTCTCATCCGAAAGACGGCACCTCCAACAGTGCAGCATTCCCTCAGTACTGCACTGAAGTGTCAGCTTGGATTATATACCCAACTCCCTAGAGCGGGACTTGAACCCACAATCTTCTGATTCAGAGGCAAAAGTGTTACCAACTGATCCACAGCTGACACAATTGTGGAACTGAACCGTATGGAAGAGCAGGGGAGTCCTGGCCATTATTTAACCCTCAACCAACGTCACTCAAAAAAAATTACATTCATTTCATTGCTGTTTGTGGGATCTTGCTGTGTGCAAATTGGCTGCTGTGTTTCCTACATTACAACAGTGACTACATTTCAAAAAGTACTTCATTGGCTGTAAAGCGTTTGGGACGTCCAGAGGCCATGAAAGGCGCTATACAAATGCAAGATCTTTCTTTACTTGAAGAGTTTAAACACAGTCGGATTCTGTATGAGGACTTAAAAACGATTTATATGGACGAGCATTTAAAGTATTTGTATGACATTCCTCTGGCCACCCTTTTGGTTGAGGCCAAAATAAACCCAAGACCGTGTCACGCTCACAGTCTGCAGCCAGACTATTAGCCAAGAATGACTGGTTTATGTACAAAGCCTGGAATGGAGATCCAGTGCTCAAGGAGATAATACAGGCCTAAAGCCTGGCTACAAACTTAACAAAACTGCACATGTTTATCCCAAGCAGGCGAGTCAGGCATATGAGGCTGCACCATTGGACAGAATAGGCCTGTGGGTTCACTGCCCGACCCCTCAGGGTTGTACTTTTACTAGAACAGCAATCGGACTTGTTAAGAGAGAGAGAGAGAGAGAGAGCGAGAGAGAAAAAAGCCGTCAAACCTCACTGGAAAAGAATGAGTCAGGCCCCATGTGGAACGGGTTAGAGCGTTTTAACAAGGTCTGATTGGCATCGCCACATCTGCTGTAAATATGAGGCATTTAGTGCATGACACGAGCCTTTATAGATGCTGTATTTCAGCGAACTCAAGCCTCGTTCGATCCCTTAACAAGTTTAAAAAGAGACCGTATCAGCCGGAAAATGCCTGATCTCATTTAATCTCAGCCAACACGGTGGCCAACTGCAAAGCAGCTGCAATTTTATATTTTGCTGAGTTTTCCGCGGTGGGACTCCAGCACAAAAATCGTTCTTAACACAATAAACTATCCCTTGTTATTCTTCCACAAACTGGGCCAGTCCCAGGTTGCAGTGATTCCTGCCAATCCCATTAAAAATGACATTCCTTGCTCCATTTCTTTGTTTTAACTCTCTCCTTGCCGGCGAAAGCACTTGCATAAACTTAGTTAAACATAGAAACATAGAAAATAGGAGCAGGAGTAGGCCATTCGGCCCTTCGAGCCTGCTCCGCCATTCAATATGATCATGGCTGATCCTCTATCTCAATACCATATTCCCGCTCTCTCCCCATACCCCTTGTTGCCTTCTGTGTCTAGAAATCTATCTAGCTCCTTCTTAAATATATTCAGTAACTTGGCCTCCACAGCCTTCTGTGGTAGAGAATTCCACAGGTTCACCACACTCTGAGTGAAGAAATTTCTCCTCATCTCAGTCCGAAATGTCCTACCTCATTTCCTGAGACTGTGACCCCTCGTTCTACACCCCCAGCCAGGGGAAACATCCTCCCTGCATCCAGTCTGTTCAGCCGTGTCAGAATTTTATGCATTTCAATGAGATCCCCTCTCATTCTTCTAAACTCGAGTGATTACAGGCCGAGTCGACCCAATCTCTCCTCATACGACAGTCCTGCCATCCCAGGAATCAGTCTGGTGAACCTTCGTTGCACTCCCTCCATGGCAAGTAAATCCTTTCTTAGGTAAGGAGACCAAAACTGCACACAATACTCCAGGTATGGTCTCACCAAGGCCTTGTATAACTGCAATAAGACATCCTTGCTCCTGTACTCAAATCCTCTTGCAATGAAGGCTAACATACCATTCGCCTTCCTAACTGCTTGCTGCACCTGCATGTTTGCTTTCAGTGACTGGTGTACAAGGACACCCAGGTCCCTTTGTACATCAACATTTCCCAATCTATCACCATTTAAATAATACTCTGCCTTTCTGTTTTTCCTTCTGAAGTGGATAACGTCACATTTATCCACATTATACTGCATCTGCCATGTATTTGCCCACTCACCCAACTTGTCTAAATCGCCCTGAAGCCTCTTTGCATCCTCCTCACAACTCACAATCCCACCTAGTTTTTTGTCGTTGTCAGCTGTGATTCACTCTCACCTCTGAGTCAGAAGATCCTGGGTTCGAGTCCCACACCACAGACATAAGCCCATAATCCCGGCCAACACTCCACAGTGCCAGTACTGAGGGAGTGCTGCACTGTTGGAGGTGCCGTCTTTCAGATGAGACGTTAAACCAAGGCCCATCTGCCCTCTCAAGTGGATGTAAAAGATCCCAGAACACTATTTCAAAAAAGAGCAGGGGAGTTCTCCCCAGTGTCCTGGCCAATATTTGCCCCTCAACCACTATCACTGAAGCCAGATTACCTGGTCATTATCATACTGCTGTTTGTGGGATCTTGCTGTGCACACATTGGCAGCCGTGTTTCTTACATTACAACAGTGACTACACTTCAACAAGTGCTTCATTGGCTGTAAAGCGTTTTGGGACGTCCTGAGGTCGTGGAAGACGCCATATAAATGTAAGTTCTGCTTTCCTGTACGTACTTAACACCGCTTCCTCTGCACCCCCGGGGTGATAACTACATTGAAATAGTGCTCAGAGGAATTTGACCCAAGTGCGTAGATTAACGTACCAATATGGTGCTTCATTGAATTTCAACATTCCAACCAAATTATAGTTGGTGATATCAGCGGGCAAACGTTTAACCCACTCAGGCATCGCTCTGGTTATTGCCTCTGGCTAAAGAAAGGGCGGTTTAGGTGTGTTGTGCATTCCTTTGCTGATATCACCATTATTCATTTCTATCCTTTACATGACATATTTTCCCATCTATCCATTACTTTCAGTGTTTTTTTGTTCCCTTTTCTCCGTAAGAGACATCGAAAGACAGGCACAGGGAGAGCTACAGCTAATTGTAAATCATAGAATCATAGAGTCTCACAGCACAGAAAGAGGCCATTCGGCCCATCGTGCCTGTGCCGGCTCTTTGAAAGAGCTATCCAATTAGTCCCACTCCCTTGCTCTTTCCCCGTAGCCCTGCAAATATCTCCTTTTCAAGTATTTATCCAATTCCCTTTTGAAAGTTATTATTGAATCTGCTTCCACCACCCTTTCAGACAGCGCATTCCAGATCATCACTACTCGCTGCATAAAAAAAAATTTCCACATTTCCCCTCTGGTTCTTTTACCAATTACCCTAAATCTGTGACCTCTGGTTACCGACCCCCTGCCAGTGGAAACATTTTTTCCTTATTTACTCTATCAAAACCCTTCATAATTTTGAACACTTCTGTTAAATCTCACCTTAACCTTCTCTGCTGTGAGGGGTACAATCCCAGCTTGTCTAGTCTCTAGGAACAGGAGGAGGCCATTCAGCCTCTTGAGCCTGTTCTACCATTCTATTAGATCATGGCTGATCTGTAACTTAACTCAATCTACCCACCTTGGTTCCGTAACCCTTAATACCCTTACCTAACAAAAATCTATCAAGTTTTGAAACTTTTAATTGACCCCAAGCCTCAACAGCTTTTTGGGGGAGAGAGTTCCGGATTTCCCATACCCTTTGTGTGAAGAAGTGTTACATCAAGTTAGATCAAATCTACAGCACAGAAACAGGCCATTCGGCCCAACTGTTCTGTGCCAGTGTTTATGCTCCACACGAGTCTCCTCCCACCCCTCTTCATCTAACCCTATCAGCATATCCTTCAATTCCTTTCACCCTTGTGTGCTTATCTAGCTTCCCCTTAAATGGGGATCAAGCAGCAAAGCGGAGTGAGGTCGAAGATCTTATTGAATGACAGAGCAGGCTTAAGGGGCCATCTGGCCTACTCCCGCTCCTATTTCTTATGTTCTTAAATGTATCTACGCTATTTGCCTCAACTACTCCTTGTGGTAGCGAGTTCCACATTCTAACCACTCTCTGGGTAAAGAAATTTCTTCTGAATTCCCTATTGGATTTATTAGTCACTAAATGGGATAGATTCAGAACAGATCTAGCAGCTCAAAATTGGGCATCCATGAGGCGCTGTGGGCCATCAGCAGCAGTAGAATTGTATTCCAGCACAATCTGTAACCTAATGGCCCGGCATATTCCTCACTCTACCATTACCAACAAGCCAGGGGAGCAACCCTGGTTCAATGAGGAGTGTAGAAGAGCATGCCAGGAGCAGCACCAGGTGTACCTAAAAATGAGGTGCCAACCTGGTGAAGCTACAACTCAGGACTACATGCATGCTAAACAGCGGAAGCAACATGTTATAGACAGAGCTAAGCGATTCCACAACCAAAGGATCAGATCAAAGCTCTGCAGTCTTGCCACATCCAGTCGTGAATGGTGGTGGACAATTAAACAACTAACAGGAGGAGGATCTGTAAACATCCCCATCCTCAATGATGGCGGAGTCCAGCACATGAATGCAAAAGACAAGGCTGAAGCGTTTGCAACCATCTTCAGACAGAAGTGCCGAGTGGATGATCCATCTCGGCCTCCTCCCGCTATCCCCACCATCACAGAAGCCAATCTGCAGCCAATTCGATTCACTCCACGTGATATCAAGAAACGGCTGAGTGCACTGGATACAGCAAAGGCGATGGGCCCTGACAACATCCCGGCTTTTGTGCTGAAGACTTGTGCTCCAGAACTAGCCGCGCCTCCAGCCAAGCTGTTCCAGTACAGCTACAACACTGGCATCTACCCAACAATGTGGAAAATTGCCCAGGTATGTCCTGTCCATAAAAAGCAGGACAAATCCAATCCGGCCAATTACCGCCCCATCAGTCTACTCTCAATCATCAGCAAAGTGATGGAAGGTGTCGTCGACAGTGCTATCAAGCGGCACTTACTCACCAATAACCTGCTCACCAATGCTCAGTTTGGGTTCCGCCAGGACCACTCTGCTCCAGACCTCATTACAGCCTTGGTCCAAACATGGACAAAAGAGCTGAATTCCAGAGGTGAGGTGAGAGTGATTGCCCTTGACATCAAGGCAGCATTTGATCGAGTGTGGCACCAAGGAGCCCTAGTAAAATTGAAGTCAATGGGAATCAGGGGGAAAACTCTCCAGTGGCTGGAGTCATACCTAGCACAAAGGAGCTCCTCAGGGCAGTGTCCTAGGCCCAACCATCTTCAGCTGCTTCATCAATGACCTTCCCTCCATCATAAGGTCAGAATTGGGGATGTTCACTGATGATTGCACAGTGTTCAGTTCCACTCCCAACCCCTCAGATAATGAAGCAGTCTGTGCTCACAGGCAGCAAGACCTGGACAACATTCAGGCTTGGGTTGATAAGTGGCAAGTAACATTCGAGCCAGACAAATGCCAGGCAATGACCATCTCCAACAAGAGAGAGTCTAACCACCTCCCCTTGACATTCAACGGCATTACCATCGCCGAATCCCCCACCATCAACATCCTGGGGGTCACCATTGACCAGCAACTTAACTGGACCAGCCATATAAATACTGTGGCTACAAGAGCAGGTCAGAGGCTGGGTATTCTGTGGCGAGTGACTCACCTCCTGACTCCCCAAAGCCTTTCCACCATCTACAAGGCACAAGTCAGGAGTGTGATGGAATACTCTCCACTTGCCTGGATGAGTGCAGCTCCAACAACACTCAAGAGGCTCGACACCATCCAGGACAAAGCAGCTCGCTTGATTGGCACCCCATCCACCACCCTAAACATTCACTCCCTTCACCAACGGCGCATAGTGGCTGCAGTGTGTACCATCCACAGGATGCACTGCAGCTGAAGATGGTTGGGCCTCGGACTCTGCCCTGATGAACTGCAGCCACTCACCAAGGCTTCTTCACTGCAACTTGCCAAGGCTTCTTCGACAGCACCTCCCAAACCCACGACCTCTACCACCTAGAAGGACAAGGGCAGCAGGCACATGGGAACACCACCACCTGCACGTTCCCCTCCAAGTCACACACCATCCCAACTTGGAAATATACCGCCGTTCCTTCATCGTCGCTGGGTCAAAATCCTGGAACTCCCTTCCTAACAACACTGTGGGAGAACGTTCACCACACGGACTGCAGCGGTTCAAGAAGGCGGCTCACCACCACCTTCTCAAGAGCAATTAGGGATGGGCAATAAATGCTGGCCTCGCCAGCGACGCCCACATCCCAAGAACGAATAAAAAAAAATCTTATATTTGTGACCTCTTGTTTTTGACTCCCCTACAAGTGGAAACATTTTCTCTATATCTACCCTATCACACTCTTTCATTATCTTAAAGACCTCTATCAGATCACCCTCAGACGTCTCTTCGCTAGAGAAAAGAGCCTCAGCCTGTTCAACCTTTCCTGATAAGTATATCCTCACAGTTCTGGTATCATCCTTGTGAATCTTTTTTGCACCTTCTCCAATGCCTCTAAATCCCTTTTATAACATGGAGACCAGAACTGTTCACAGTACTCCAAGTGTGGTCTAACCAATTTAGTGTGGTCTAAATACAAGTTTAACATAACTTCTCTGCTTTTCAATTCTATCCCTCTCGCGATCCTTTAATCATCTTAAACACGTCAATTAGTTCACCCCTTAATCTTCCCCAGTTCCTATGTTCTCTAGTCTCTCCACATAACTGAAATCCCTCATCCCTAGGTACTGTTCTGGTAAGAATGGAAGCGGAGGTTGTGACCGAGCTGGGTTTATGACAGCTGATATCAGGTACCAGCAGCTGGCTAGTACTGACGACAGAATGTGTAGTGTCGCTTTCATGTCTTTGTGGCAGTCATCGAACAGAGGCTGTGGATCGAGGGTCTAAATCCTATCACCATAAAATATTTAAAGTGGAACGGTTCTCAGGTTTTACTGATGACGCTTCTTCCATGCGTTGTTGGGTAGGAACTAGGGGGGACCCAGCAGAGTCATCTGGATCCCAGCTGGCCACAGCGCAGGTGTTAAAGATCATTAAGAAAGATTAGCGATCTGTAATAAGGGCTCCGTACGAATCTCTTCTAAATTGAATGAGGCAGGACATCTGAAATATCCCACCTAGCTGAATCTCGGCCTTTGTTTCTTACCGAGTTCTTCTTAAAAATGATCTTACGCGAAACTTAAAATTAAGTGCTGAAAGCTGAATTAAGCACATTTCTACCCTCCCACGCTATTTTTCGTCAGATATTAACCCATTTCAAATGAACAGGTTCAACTCTGTGGAGAAGCAGAGGGATATTATTGGATATATACTTGAAAAGGAGAAATTTGTAGGGCAATGGGGAAAGAGCAGGGTCGGGGCAGTGGGGGGAGGGCGAGTGGGACTAGTTGGATGGCTCTTTCAAAGAGCCGGCACAGGCCAGATGGGCCGAATGGCCTCCTTCTGTGCTGTAAGAGTCTGTGATTCTCTGAGCCACTCAGTGTTGGCAGTTGAACTTTGTCGATCAGAATATATAACCCCTACAAAGAGCATTTATCGATAATCGACAATTCCCCCCCCCCTCCCCCAGGTAGAATGAACTCCCAGGTAGAGTAGTGGAGGCAAAAACCGAGGAATCACTGAAGAAGCAGTTGGATGCTGAGGTGGGAGAGGGTTAATCCTCCATCACCTGTAATCCTCTTGATGTGCCGACTCTGGCTGGTGGCCCTCCAATACCCCCAGGTGGACATTATTCATGTTGTGAGCCTTGATACTGTTATCAGGCTGTCCAACCATGAGAGCCATCGCAGTCAAGCCTGGTCCTGTCCTAGCCCAACATGCAATTATACCAGATCCCTGGATATTCATAGAGCAGGAACCCTGGCAGGTTTTCTCTTCCATCAGTGAGTGGGCCTAAGGCCAATTAAAGTCCGCCTAGTGATGACTTGGCTAAGCACAGACTGGAGGCTGAACCTCGGATGTTCATTATCTGTAGTCACCGCATCAACACCCTGAGCCATCAGTGAGGTGTACTGAACGACTGCCCAACCAGGGGGGCCATCACAGGTGAGCCCGCCTGAATTTCACATAAACATGCACACGCACACACGCATGTGCACACTCACTCCTTCACACATGCACACACACACACACATGCACACACACTCACATACACACACACACACAAATGCACACACACACACAAATGCACACACACACAAACGCACTCACATGCACTCACACACGGACATGATTTCCAGCTGCGGCCACTTGATAACAATCAATAGCGGAAATTATTGGCTGAATTTTCCCCTCCCTACAAATACTGAGGGCAGTTGTAACTCCTGCTCCTATTTCTTATGTTCTCAACCCTCCTCATTAATGCCCCACCTGAGATCACCAACGCTGAGCGAGGACCGAACCTGGTACCCCCTCTTAAGCTGCACCTGTGCACTGCTACAACTATCACCGGGTTTATAGCGCTGCCGAGCGACTTGCGTGTTAAATAAACAATTATCTTGAACTTTCATTTCAATGCAGGTTCAGTCAAAAAACATCCATTTATTTGTTGAAGTGTAACTTCATGTAACTTCATCTCATGTAACTTATTTAAAATGTCGAATTAAACTTGAACCCTGTGCCAAACAACCGATCATCAGGAGCCGATAGTGGGGATCATTGAGTTTGAGAGTGATGTACTTAAGTTAGAAACTAAAGTTTTAAGCTTAAATAAAGCCAATTACATAGGTATGAGGGGCGAGCTGGCAAAAGTAGACTGAGAAATGAGATTAAAGGGTGTGACGGTAGATAAGCAATGGCGAACATTTAAAGAAATAATTCAACATTCTCAACGAATATACATTCCATTGAAAAATAAAAACTCCATGGCTAACTAAAGAAGTTAAGGATAGCATTAGATTAAAGGACGAGGCCTATAATGTTGTGAAGAATAATAGTAAGCCTGAGGATTGGGAGAGTTTTAGAAACCAACAAAGGGCGACTAAAAAATTGATAAAAAGGGAGAAAATAGAATATGAAAGTAATCTAGCAAGAAATATAAAAACAGATTGTAAGAGCTTCTACAAATATGTAAAAAGGAAGAGAGTAGAAAAAGTAAACATTGGTCCCTTAGAGGCTGAGACAGGAGAAATCATAATGGGGAATAAGGAAATGGCAGAGACATTAAACAAATATTTTGTATCTGTCTTCACAGTAGAAGACACAAAAAACATACCAGAAATAGTGGGGAACCAAGGGGCTAAAGGAACTTAAAGTGATTAATATCAGTAGAGAAAAAGTACTGGAGAAACTAATGGGACTAAAAGCCGATAAATCCCCTGGACCTGATGACCTACATCCGAGGGTTCTAAAAGAGGTGGCTGCAGAGATAGTGGATGCATTGGTTGTGATCTTCCAAAATTCCCTAGATTCTAGAACAGTCCCAGCGTATTGGAAGGTAGCAAATGTGACCCCGCTATTCAATAAAGGAGGGAGAGAGAAAACAGGGAACTACAGGCCAGTTAGCCTGACATCAGTCGTCGGGAAAATGCTGGAATCCATTATTAAGGAAGTGCTAACAGGGCACTTAGAAAATCATAACATGATTAGGCAGAGTCAACTTGGTTTTATGAAAGGGAAATCGTATTTGACAAATTTATTAGAGTTTTTTAAGGATGTAACCAGCAGGATAGATAAGAGGGAACCAGTGGATGTTGTATATTTGGATTTTCAAAAGGCATTCGATAAGGTGCCACATAAAAGGTTGTTACACAAGGTAAGGGCTCATGGGGTGAGAATCATAGGGAATCATAGAAAGGTTACAGCACGGAAGGAGGCCATTCGGCCCATTGAGTCCACGCTGGCTCTATGCAAGAGCAATCCAGCTAGTCCTACTCCTCCGCCCTTTCCCCGTAGCCCTGCAAATTTTTTCCTTTCAAGTACTTATCCAGTTCCCTTTTGAAGGCCGTGATTGAATCTGCCTCCACCATCCCCTCAGGCAGTGCATTCCAAATCCTAACCACTTGCTGTGCAAAAAAGTTTATCCTCATGTCACCTTTGGTTCTCTTGCCAAACACCTTAAATCTATGGGTTGGGGTTAATATATTAGCATGGATAGAGGATTGGTTAACAGACAGAAAACAGAGAGTAGGGATAAAAGGGTCATTTTCAGGTCATAGTACTGTGAGAGTTCTGGGCACCGCACCTTCGGAAGGACATATTGGCCTTGGAGGGAGTGCAGCGTAGGTTTACTAGAATGATACCCGGACTTCAAGGGTTAAGTTACGAGGAGAGATTACACAAATTGGGGTTGTATTCTCCAGAGTTTCGAAGGTTAAGGGGTGATCTGATCGAAGTTTATAAAATATTAAGGGGGACAGAGAGAAACTATTTCCGCTGGTTGGGGATTCTAGGAGTAGGGGGCACAGTCTAAAAATTAGAGCCAGACCTTTCGGGAGTGAGATTAGAAAACATTTCTACACACAAAGGGTGGTAGAAGTTTGGAACTCTCTTCCGCAAAAGGCAATTGATACTAGCTCAATTGCTAAATTTAAATGTGAGATAGATAGCTTTTTGGCAATCAAAGGTATTAAGGGATATGGGCCAAAGGCAGGTATATGGAGTTAGATCACAGATCAGCCATGATCTTATCAAATGGCAGAGCAGGCAGGAGGGGCTGAATGGCCTACTCCTGTTCCTGTGTTCCTATGTTCATAGAATCATAAAACATTTTCGGCACAGAAGGAGGCCATTCGGTCCACCATTTCCGCGCCATCCAAAAATGAGCTGCCCAGCCTAATCCCACTTTCCAGCACTTGGTCCGTAGCCTTGTAGGTTATGGCACCTCAAGTGCACATCTAAACACTTTTTAAATGAATTGAGGGTTTCTGCCTCTACCACCCTTTCAGGCAGTGAGTTCTAGACCCCCACCACCCTCTGGGTGAAAAATGTTTTCCTCAGCTCCCCTCTAATCCTTCTACCAATCACTTTAAATCCATGTCCCCTGGTTATTGACGTCTCTGCTAAGGGAAATAGGTCCTTCCTATCCAAGCTACCTAGGCCCTTCATAATTTTATACACCTCAATTACATCACCCCTCACCCTCCTCTGTTCCAAAGAAAACAACCCCAGCCTATCCAATTTTTCCTCATAGCTAAAATTCTCCAGTCCTGGCAACATCCTCGTAAATCTCCTCTGCACCCTCTGTAGTGCAATTACATCCGTCCTGTAATGTGGTGACCAGAACTATATGACCAGAACTCAGCTGTGGCTTAACTAGCATTTTATACAGTTCCAGCATAACCTCCCTGCTCTTATATTCCATGCCTCAGCTAATAAAGGAAAGTATTCCATATGCCTTCTTAACCACCTTATCTGCCTGTCCTGCTAGCTTCAGGGATCTGAGGACATGCACTCCAAGGTCCCTCTCTTCCTCTACACCTCTCAGTATCTTCCCATTTATTGTATATTCTCTTGCCTTGGCAGGCTGTAACTAGTGGGGTGCCGCAAGGATCAGTGCTGGGGCCCCAGCAATTTACAATCTATATTAATGACTTAGATGAAGGGACCGAATGTAACATATCCAAGTTTGCTGACGATACAAAGATAGGTGGGAAAGTAAGCTGTGAGGAGAATACAAAGAGTCTGCAAAGGGATATAGACAGGTTAAGTGAGTGGGCAATAAGGTGGCAGGTGGAGTATAATGTGGGAAATGTGAGGTTATTCACTTTGGTAGAAAAACAGAATAATTTTTAAATGATGAGAAACTATTAAATGTTGGCGTTCAGAGAGAAACACAAAAAGTTAGCATGCAGGTATAGCAAGCAATTAGGAAGGCAAATGGCATGTTGGCCTTTATTGCAAGGGGGTTGGGGTACAAGAGTAAGGAAGACTTACTACAATTGTACAGGGCTTTAGTGAGACCTCACCTGAAGTACTGTGTACAGTTTTGGTCTCCTTATCTAAGGAAGGATATACTTGCCTTAGAGGTGGCGCAGTGAAGGTTCACTAGATTAATTCCTGGGATGAGAGGGTTGTCCTCTGAGGAGAGATTGAGCAGAATGGGCTTATGCTGTCTGGAGTTTAGAAAAATGAGAGGTGATCTCATTGAAACATATAAGATTCTGAGGGGGCTTGACAGGATAGATGCTGTTTCCCCTGGCTGTAGAGTCTAGAACTAGGGAGCATAATCTCAGGATAAGGAGTCGGCCATTTAAGACTGAGATGAGGAGGAATTTCTTCACTCAGAGGGATGTGAATCTTTGGAATTCTCTACCCCAGAAGGCTGTGGATGCTGAATCCTTGAGTACATTCAAGGCTGAGATCATTAAATTTTTGGACTCTAGGGGAATCAAGGGATATGGGGATTGGGCAGGAAAGTGGAGTTGAGGTCGAAGATCAGCCATGTTCTTTTTGAATGGCGGAGCAGGCTCGAGGGGCCGTATGGCCTACTCCTGCTCCAATTTCTTATGTTCTTATATTCTTGTCATCACTGTAGCAGGGACAATCTATATACCTCAATAAACACACTCACATCAGCGGCATTGGATTGTGTGTAACTTCCATCGCCCCACCATTGGCGGCCGTGCCTTCAGCCGTCTAGGCCTTAAGTTCTGAAATTCCCTCCCTAAACCTCTCCACCTCTCCACCTCTCTCCTCCTTTAAGAAGCTCCTTAAAACCTACCTCTTTTGGTCACCTGCCCCAATGCCTCCCTCTTTGGCTCCCTGTCAATTTTTGTCTGATTACACATCTGTGAAGCACCTTAGGACATTTTACTATGTTAAAGGCACTATATAAATGCAAGTTGTTGTTGTAGTGGTTTGGTTATGTTGTATAAGAGAGGAGCAGGAAGGAAAGGAACAGCATTTGAGAGAAAGAGAAGGAGGGAGATACTCACTTTGCGTCACTGAGTAAATGGAGCATGACTTTGGGATTGGGGTCGGACCTGACACCTGAGCAAAGAGAATGGGGCTCACTAGAGGAGGGACTCTCACACTGCTTGTCTCTGGAGTCTACCTGGGCCCTAACACCCAAAGCTAAAACTGCTTCACACTGACACTAAACTCGTGGTGTAAATGCACCAAGAGAGAGCGACAGATATAGAAATGCAGAGATTGAGACAGACATAGTAAGATACAAAGACAGAAAGAGAGAGGCACAAAAAGAGAAATAGAGATACAAACTGACAGAATAACAGTCAGAGGGACAGAGAGAGAAGGAAAGAAGTTGGGTGGTGTGTAAAACAGGCAATCATCTGGTCAGTTTGCCAGGTTAGGTTAAAATGAGAGGGTTGTCCTATGAGGAGAGATTGAGTAGAATGGGCCTATACTCTCTGGAGTTTAGAAGAATGAGATGTGATCTCATTGAAACATATAAGATTCTAAGATGGCTTGACAGGGTAGATACTGTGAGGTTGTTTCCCCTGGTGGGAGAATCTAGAACCAGGGGTCATGGTCTCAGGATAAGGGGTCGGCCATTTAAGACTGAGATGAGGAGGAATCTCTTCACTCAGAGGGTTGTGAATCTTTTGAATTCTCTACCCCAGAGGGCTGTGGATGCTGAGTGTTTGAGTATATTCAAGGCTGAGATCGATAGATTTTTGGACTCTAGGAGAATCAAGGGATATGGGGATTGGGCGCAAAAGTGGAGTTGAGGTCGAAGATCAGCCATGATCTTATTGAATGACGGAGCAGGCTCGAGGGGCCGTATGGTCTACTCCTGCTCCTATTTCTTATGTTCTTATGAACCCAACAGAGCAAGTCAGAGCGAGACTAACAGAGACAAAAATAGACAGATAGAGAGGGACAGAGACAGAGAGAAAGACAGAGAGAGACAGAGATAAGAGTCATATACAGATAAAGTACCTTCACCACATGGTCTGCAGCATTTCAAGAAGAAGGCCCACCACCATCTTCTCAAGGGCAACTAGGGATGGGCAATAAATGCCGGCCTTGCCAGCGATGCCCACATCCCAAAGATTGATAAAAGAATGTGAGGGAGAAAGAGACAGAGGGAGAAAGAGACAGAAAGAATGAGAGGCAAAAAGAGAGAGATACTAAATTGTTGTGGTTCTAGTTTGGAGATATAATTGGACTGAGATCAGAGGCTAGAATTTTTGCCTGATCATAGACAATGGAAGAAAATTCCCCGTCTTAAAATATATATAATAGAGGAATAAAATGAGCCAGTTGCCTTTACCTTACTGAGCTCTTGGCTGGAAGTACAAGGCGGAGGTGATGGGCTGTAGCAGCAACAAGTTGGACCATGTTGTCATAGCTGGTAACAGGATTTGGATGCGAGAGCCACAGGTATGGGAGAACAGCCAAGGCAAAGCAAAGCTTGCTAATAAACAGCTGCGGGCTAGCACCAGAAAGATTGCAATAGTGAAGGAGTGAAAAGCAAGAAGTGATTAAAATCTCATCTGCAGTGGAGATGAAAGTGGCAGCCATGTTACCTGGTGAAATTCAGCACAGTTTCTTTGTCGAGCACCCCAGTGGCTCATTGGGGTACAGCACCAGTGGGGGGGTGGTATTAAAACCTACCCCTTTAACCAAAGTTTTAGTCACTCACCATAATATCCCCTTCTTTGGCTTGGAGTCAGTTTTTGTCTGATTACGATCCTGTGAAACGCCTTGGGACATTTTACTACATTAAAGGTGCTATATAAATTCAAGTTGCCATTTTTGAAATTGAATTCAATAAATCTGGTAAACTGTGGGCTAGCACCAGGAAAAGTCACTGATTATCGTAAAAACCCAACTGCTTCACTAATGTCCTTCAGTGCAGTACTGAGGGAGTGCTGCATTGTCAAAGGTGCTGACTTTCTGATGAGATGTTAAACCAAGGTCCCATCTGCCCTCTTAGGTAAACGTAAAAAATCCTACGGCCACTATTTCGAAGAAGAGCAGGGGGAAGTTCTCCCTTGTTTCCTGGAGCCAATATTTATCCTTCAACCAACATCACTGAAACAGATTATCTGGTCGTTATCACATTGCTGTTTGTGGCATCTTTCTGAGTGCACATTGGCTGCTGGATTTCCTCCATTGCAACAGTGACTAACACTTCAAAAATACTCATTTTCTGTGAAGTGCTTTGGGCTGTCCTAAGGTCGTGAAAGGCGCTATATAAATGCAAGTCTTCCTTTACCCACTCTTCGCTTCCGCATTAAATGGTTGTCTCTCAATGGCCTATGAAGTGGCTAGGGAACCATTCAGTTGTCAAGGCAACTAGGGACGGGCAATAAATACCGGCCTCACCAGTGACACCCACATCCTGAGCACAAATAAAGGTCACTGTGCAGGCTCACACGTGGGTGAGATACCAGTGGGTGTCAGGTTGCTGTGGAATTTGCATCTCAGCTAAAATCAGCAGGGGGAAGGGGAAAATTTGGAGGAGGCGAAAATAAGAGAAAACAAAAGTGAGAACTAGACTCATCCCCAAGGACTCACACTCAAATACCTTTCAACTGAAGGGTACATTTCTGAAGGTAAGTCACTGGGGATGCAGGAAAGTCAATTGTCTAATGTCTCAATTGCAAGGATTTGGACCCAAATGGCACATTTACCCATCTTTTAGGAAGATGTGACCTATTCGCTGCCTTGAATGTAGTTCCTGAAAGGTCACCACAGAAAGAAAGAGAGGGCAGAAAAGTACATTAGATATTGTTTTACAAATCAGTGCAGACTACGTGTTCGTTTAGAAAGAACTTGTAGTTATACAGTGCCTCATCATGTCTCAAAGACATCCCAGTATTACTTCATGTGCAATGAAATACTCAATCACTGTTGTTATGTAGGCAAATACATTTTGTACCCAGCAAGGTCCCACAAACAGCAAAGGAGATGAAGGACTATTAACCTGACACACTCATGAGCTCCCCCTCTTTAAATACTGAAACATTGTCATAAGAACATAAGAAATAGAAGCAGGAGTAGGCCATAGGGCCCCTCAAGCCTGCTCCGCCATTCAATGGCTGAGATCATGGCTAATCTTATACTTCAACTCCACTTTCCCGCCCTATCCCCATATCCCTTGATTCCCTTAGTGCCCAAAAATTTATCGATCTGAGCCTTGAATATACTCAAGGAGCATCTGACACAATCCAGGACCCCAGTAAATATCGACACACTCACAAAGACCCCTGGTAAATATTGACACGTACCTTGTTACCCCCCTCCCACCCTGCAAATATTGAAAGATTTCCGTGGCCCCCCCCCACAAATAATGACGCACTCATCATATGGGTTGTAAAACCCTCCCACCGTACATGACTAACCGCCCTATCAGCTGGTATAAAGATGGTTACAGCCATGGAAGGAGCGATCACGTCACGGCCTGTCAGACTGTTAATCAACCTGCGAATCCTCCCACAACTTCACACTGTTTTCCAAGGGACGAGAGTGTGAAAGTAGGACAGAAATAGAAAAAAAAAATACAGAAACTAGAATTCACTGAGTGTGGTTTGGCCGTCCTCCAATGGACAGAGATCTGATGGGCTCACAGGTCCCACAGGACCCCCACAATGCACGAAGCCTATCTAATGTCTTGCATAACTTGTTGATCCAATTATCCAATGGGCACTGGGCCAACTGTAATCGGACATTCAGCAGATTCCAGCCACAGATTTAGGCCCCGAATCACCAGAGGAACGGTTTTATTTTCACCTTCACCAGCTGCAGATGACACAAGTCATTTTCATTTTCACTTTCTCCCTCTCCCAGAGTGTTGGGGGAAGGGGAATGCTTTCTGTCGATTTAAATTTCTCAAAACATGGCTAACCACAAATCATATGCCGCATCAAATCATTTTATGCGGATTCTTCCGGTGGGGGGGAAAGCCCAGGACAAAGAGGGCACAATCTTAAAACTAGAGCCAGGCCATTCAGGAATGATGTAAAGAATCTTACAACACCAGGTTATAGTCCAACAATTTTATTTGAAAATCACAAGCTTTCGGAGGCTTTCTCCTTCGTCAGGAATGAAATCAGGAAGCACTTTTTTTCATACAAAGGGTAGTGGAAATGTGGAATTCTCTCACCCGAAAGGCTGTGGATGCTGGGGGTCAATTGGAGCTTTCATTACTGAGATCGATCGATTTTTGTTAGGTAAGAGGGTCAAGGGATATGGAGCAAAGGCGGGTAAATGGAGTTGAGGTGCAGAACAGCCATAATCTAATAGAATCACTACCACAAGGAGTAGTTGAGGCGAATCGCACCGATACATTTAAAGAGAAGCACATGAGGGAGAAAGGAATAGAAGGATAAGTTGATAGGGTGAGATGAAGAGGGGTGGGAGGAGGCTTGTGTGGAGCATAAACACCGGCATAGACCAGTTGTGCTGAATGGCCTGTTTCCGCACTGTACATTCTATGTAATTCTATGTTATAGGCTAGAGGGGCTGAATGGCCTACTCCTGTTCCTACGTTCCTATCATAATGACTTCACTCCTTATTAGGAATGGCAATTGGAACCCAATTTTTTTTTTGTCTTGCAGGGTGTCCTGACCTTATACTAACCCATCCCCCTACCCACCCCACCTGGGAGGAGCAAGTAGAGAATGGTACATGCAACCCCACGGTTCAGACTGTAGCCCCGTGCATTGATCATCGAGGAGTTACTCAGTGGAAATTGAGGAGTGAGAGACAGGTACTCAGTAGAGTGGGCCAGTCACAGGGAGGACTGATATGAGACACAAGGCCCATTCCAGAGAGACACAACAGGCAGTCAACATTCGCATGAGTGATCAGAAAGCAAATCTATAACACAGAGGGGCAAATTACCTCTACGCCTACATATTCGCAACTTAAACTCTCCAATGCACCCCACCCAAATTGGTATAATTTCCTCTTTAGTACAAATGCTGTCAGCTCCAACAGAGGGATTGGCAGCCTCGGGCTGTGACAAATATGGATCCTCAGTGCCCAATTAACATTCAATCGCCATTTCGCCATTGCTCTCTTACATTGAATCAGAATCTTACGGCACAGAAAGGGGCCATTCGGCCCATCGAGCCTGTGCCAGCTCTTTGAAAGAGCGATCCAATTAGTCCCACTCCCCTGCTCTTTCCCCATAGCCCTGCAAATTTTCTCCCCTTCAAATATTTTTCCAATTCCCTGTTGAAAGTTATTATTGAATCTGCTTCCACCACCCTTTCAGGCAGCGCATTCCAGATCAGAACAACTCGCTGTGTAAAATAAATTCTCCTCATCTCATCTCTGGCTCTTTTGCCAATTACTTTAAATCTGTGACCTCTGGTTACCGACCCTCTTGCCACTGGAAACAGTTTCTCCTTATTTACTATATCTATCAAAGCCCAGTATAATTTTGAACGCCTCTATTAAATCTCTCCTTAACCTTCTCTGCTCTAAGGAGAACAACCCCAGCTTCTCCAGTCTCTCCATATAACTGAAGTCCCTCATCCCTGGTACCATTCTAGTAAATCTTTTCCATGCCCTCTCCAAGGCCTTGGCATCCTTCCTAAAGTGTGGTGCCCAGAATTGGACACAATACTCCAGTTGAGGGCTAACCAGTGATTTAGAAAGGTTTAGCATAACTTCCTTGGTTTTTTCTAGATTGAGTGGAATGGCTCTATATTATCATAGAAGCATAGAAGGTTACAGCATGGAAGGAGGCCATTCGGCCCATCGAGTCCGCGCCGGCTCTATGCAAGAGCAATCCAGCTAGTCCACTGCCCCGCCCTATCTTCGTAGCCCTGCACAATTTTTTGTTTCAAGTACTTATCCAGTTCCCTTTTGAAGGCCATGATTGAATCTGCCTCCACCACTCCCTCGGGCAGTATATTCCAGATCCTAACCACATGCTGTGTAAAAAAGTTTTTCCTCATATCACCTTTGGTTCTTTTGCCAATCACTTTAAATCTATGCCCTCTGTTTCTTGACCCTTGCGCCAATAGGAACAGTTTCTCTCTATCCACTCTGTCTAGACCCTTTATGATTTTGAATACCTCTATCAAATCTCCTCTCAACTTTCTCTGTTCCAAGGAGAACAATCCCAGCCTCTCCAGTCTAACCATGTAATTTAAGTCCCTCATCCCTGAAATCATTGTAGTAAATCTTCTCTGCACCCTCTCTAAGGCCTTCACATCCTCTGGAGTTTAGAGGGATGTGAATCTTTGGAATTCTCTACCCCACAGAGCTGTGGATGCTGAGTCGTTGAGTATATTCAAGGCTGAGATCGATGTGGATATTTGAACACTAAGGGAATCAAGGAATATGGGGATAAAGCGGGAAAGTGGAGTTGAGGTAGAAGATCAGCCATGAACTTATTGAATGGCGAAGCAAGCTTGAGAGGCCTCATGGCCTACTCCTGCTCCTATTTCTTATGTTCTTATGTACACTGCCTCTATTAATAAAGCCCAGGATCCCATATGCTTTTTTAACAGCCTTCTCAACTTATCCTGCCACCTTCAAAGATTTGTGTATGTGCACCCTCAGGTCTCTCTGTTCCTGCACTCCCTTTAAAACTGTCCCATTTAGTTTATATTGCCTCTCCTCATTCTTCCTACCAAAATCTCTCCGCGAAGGGGACAAGTAAAGAAAAGAGCTGAAAATGGAGTTTCGACCATAATAAGCACTTTTGGGCGAATGCCTGGGAGTCGCACGCTTGCCTTCATCTCTTCCATGTTTTCTTTTAGGTTGCCGTGCGGGAACAAAAGCGTTTCACAGGCAGGGGGAAGGTGGCAGCCGGACTCCTGGTGGAGTGATAGAAGTGGAAGAGAATGTGAGGAATTTCTGTCCCGCTCTCTACCAGGGTGCCTAACCCTCCAAAACTTCTAACCACGGGAAGGGGCTGCGTGGTAAACAAAAGCACACGACCGTTAGCGTGCCAAACAGCGGACAGCAGCAGCCTGACTCGGAGCTCCGGGATCTTCAGTGCGTGTTTTGGGGAGGGACACGGCTAGCCGGAACTTGAATGGTTGGATTAGCTATTTTCTGAAGGAAAAAAAAAACCCTTACATCTTTCACTGGCTTCCTTGATGTGACTGCATCAGACAGGTTGGCTATAACATCAAGAAAATTAGTCAAACAAAAAAAAAAAATCATCGTTGAGGGAAGGAATTCCGGGACTTAACAAGCGGAGTCTTTTTTAAAAGAGAAAACACACAGAATTGCAAATAAGTTTTGTGGCAAACAAAAATATATTTTATGCAAACGCCATTGCTCGTTCTGTTTCCCTCTTACAGTTTGTCTTCCGAAGATTCTTAAAGCAATACCGTCTCTTTTGTCAGACAGCCAAAAGCAAATCAATTCGTTTTCTAACAAGTAGGATTCCACTCCTCGCACTCACTTTATATAAATGCTTTAATGAGGATGCTGAGGGAAGGCACGCATGCTAAAGAATAAAGACAAAACATTTACAACGCACTGCAAGCGAAGAGGAACTTAATTCATGCTTTAGATCATCCCTTACAAGCCCCTTAAAGCCAAACGCAGCCCAAACATCTTTGAAGTGGAGAGACATTCCATCGCCCTTGACTTCCTAAAGCCTCTCGTACTCTCGTCAGACTAGCGGATTCCAGCCAGATGCAGGTGGGGGCAGATGTGCATTCCTGTGGTTACTTTTCACAGGCCAGAGCTGAAGGAAAACCAAGATCTGAGAAAGGATGGTCTGCTGGAGAGGCCAGCTTGTCTCTATCCATCACAGACCACCAGAGACAGGGAAACTATCTGGGGAATTTGGGAGATGAGGAGGAATGCGAGTCCGCAGACACAGTCAAGAACTCAGAACCTCGCACCACCGAGGGCTTGTGGCCAGGTTCAACGACCTCCGCTTTTGGCAAGGCAGCCGCCGGCCAGTCACTCTCTGCCCTGAAGGAAGCCGTTTGCCCAGTTAACGTACCGTCTGACCGGAGCGCAGCAAGCAAAACTGAGTCAACGGGCACAGGTGAATGGAGAGCTCCAAACTTAACGCCACGTGTGATACCAGGTGTGGCTCCGCATCAGAAACCAGCAAGTAAGAAGATTTTGTTTTTATTCCTTCTTGACTAACACTAACCTTTAGAAGCTCATGGTGTCATTTTATAGCGTCAATAAAAACACACACGCCAGGTGGACCAATCAAATACTAGTAAGTTCATAATAGAAGTCCCTCTCCAGAGACTTGAGCACAAAATCCAGGCTGACACTCCCAGTGCAGTACTGAGGGAGTGCTGCACTGTTGGAGGTGCCATCCTTTGGATGCAATGTTAACTGACGCATGATCTGCGTGTTCTGTTGGTTCAGGTGATAGTGAGGTTAACTATCCCACAGCGCTATTCAAAGAAGAGCAGGAAATGACTCTCCCAGCTCCCTGGCCAACATTCCTCCCTCAACCAACACCAAAAGCACTTTGTAATGTAACTGAAAGCGATGATAAGATGCTAAATAAATGCAAATGCTGGTCTGTGCAACACTGGGAGCCCTCAATCCCCCTGACAGCAAGTCCAGCAGGCACAAAAAACTCTGCTGCCCGTATCCTATCTCTCACCAAGTCCCGTTCTCCTATCACCCCCCTGTGCTCGCTGACCTACATTGGCTCCCGGTCCGGCAGCACCTCGATTTTAAAATTCTCATTCTTGTGTTCAAATCCCTCCATGGCCTCGCCCCTCCCTATCTCTGTAACCTCCTCCAGCCCTACAACCCTCCGAGATCTCTGCTTGTCTCCAATTCTGGCCTCTTGCGCATCCCTGATTCCCACCGCTCCACCATTGGCGGCCATACCTTTTGCCATTTAGGCCCTAAGCTCTGGAATTCCCTCCCTAAACCCTCTGCCTCTGTCTCCTCCATTAAGACACTCCTTAAAACCTACCTGTTTGACCAAGTTTTTTGGTTACCTGTCCTAATATTTCCTATAAAAACATAAGAACATAAGAAATAGGAGCAGGAGTAGGTCACCCGGCCCCTCGAGCCTGCTCTGTCATTCAACAAGATCATGGCTGATCTTCTACCTCAACACCATTTTCCTGCACTATCCCCATATCCCTGGATGCCTTTAATATCTAGAAACCTATCGATCTCTGTTTTGAACGTACTCAATGACTGAGCCTCCACAGCCCTTTGGGGTAGAGAATTCCAAAGATTCACCATCCTCTGAGTGAAGAAATTTCTCCTCATCTCAGTCCTAAATGGCCTACCCCTTATTCTGAGACTGTGACCCCTGGTTCTAGACTCCCCAACCGGGCGAAACTTCCTCCCTGCATCTACCCTGTCGAGCCCTGTAAGAATTTTGTATGTTTCAAAGAGATATGTGGTTCGTTGTCAGATTTTGTCTGATTACGCTCCTGTGAAGTGCCTTGGGACGTTTTACTACGTTAAAGGTGCTATATAAATGCAAGTTGTTGTTGTTTTTGTTGTGTGAAGGGATCGCTAAAGCCGGTCCTGAACTTTGTGGCAAGAATGTCCAAAGTGGCTCAATTTCAGGTTATCTGGTTGCCCCCTCACCAGCATCACAAGTCAAAGAGAGGTGAAAACTAAGTGGTGTATGGCACAGTTAGTGTGTATTTGAGTTGGTATTCCTGCATTTCAACAACAACAATAACTTGCATTTATATAGCGCCTTTAACATAGTAAAATGTCCTTCACAGGAGCGATTATCAAACAAAAATTGACACTGAGCCACATAAGAAGATATTAGGATAGGTCAAAGAGGTAGGTTTTAAGGAGCATCTTAAAGGAGGAAAGAAAGGTGGAGAGGCGGAGAGATGGAGAGGCGGAGAGTTGGAGAGGAGGAGAGATAGCCGGAGAGTTGGAGAGGAGAGGAGGAGCGAGGTAGAGAGGCAGAGAGCTGGAGAGGCAGAAACATGGAGAGGCGGAGAGTTAGAGAGGAAAGGTGGGGAGGAGGAGCGAGGTAGAGAGATAGAGAGGTGGAGAGTCAGAAGTGGAGAGGAGGAGAGAGAAGTAGAGAGGTGGAGAGGTGGAGTGTCGATGTGGTGGAGAAGAAGAGAGAGGTAGCAAGGTGGAGAGGAGGAGAGGAGGAGAGAGAGGTGGAGAGCGGAGAGAGAGGTACAGAGGCGGAAAGGTGGAGAGGCGGAAAGAGAGGTAGAGAGGCGGAGGGAGAGGTAGACAGGCGGAGGGAGAGGTAGAGAGGTGGAGAGAGAGGTAGAGAGGCGGAGGGAGAGGTAGAGAGGCGGAGGGAGAGGTAGAGAGGCGGAGGGAGAGGTAGAGAGACGGAGGGAGAGGTAGAGAGGCGGAGAGAGAGGTAGAGAGGCGGAGGGAGAGGTAGAGAGGCGGAGAGCGAGGTAGAGAGGCGGAGAGCGAGGTAGAGAGGCGGAGAGCGAGGTAGAGAGGCGGAGAGTGAGGTAGAGAGGCGGAGGGAGAGGTAGAGAGGCGGAGGGAGAGGTAGAGAGGCGGAGAGTGAGGTAGAGAGGCGGAGAGTGAGGTAGAGAGGCGGAGGGAGAGGTAGAGAGGCGGAGGGGGAGGTAGAGACGCGGTAAGGTTTCCTTCCCTTCTTCCTCAGAATACATTATCCAGCGTCTCACTCCCAAACACTCCGTGGAGCTTGTGAATATGGGTGTTGGACTGATCTGGGATCAGTGCTGATGGCACTGGAGGAGTGGCAGGAGATTATTCCACTTTCCTGAGGCATCGTGACAGATGTTAAGCAGCCCATTCTCATATTATGTTCAGAAGAAACGTTTCAAAATAAAAGGCACCAAAACAGGAGACAGAGCTGATTCAGGAGAGGAAAGGAGTTTAATCAGTTCAAAGTCCACTATTCCAGGACAGAACATGCTGCAATAATTGCTACACCCATTAGTAGATAGAGAGTAGATAAAGCCTCTGTGAGCTGCAGTGGGAGCGTGAATTCACTCCATGCTGCTTCTCCATTGCTCAACTCTCTGACTTAGGACTTTTCAAAAATATTTTGTGCACATTTTTTGCTCATTGAGATGAAAGAAAGAATTTGCATCTTACAGCACATTTCATGACCTTGAGATGTCCCAAAGCGCTTTACAGCCAATTAAGTACTTTTGAAGTGCAGTCGCTGTTGTAATGTAGGAAATGCAGCAGCCAATTTGTGCACAGGCAGCTCCCACAGACAGAAATGAAATAATGACCAGATCATCTTTTTATACAGATGTTGGTTGAGCGATAAATATTGGCCAGGACACAGGGAAGAACTCCCCTGCCCTTCTTTGAATAGTGGCAGTGGGATCTTTTATATCCAGCTGAGAGGGCACACGGGGCCTTGGTTTAACGTCTCATCCAAAAGATGACCCCTCCGACAGTGCAGCACTCCCTCAGTACTGCACTGGGAGAGTCAGCCTGGATTTTGCACTCAAGCCTCTGGCATGGGATTTGAACCACGTCCTTCTGACTCAGAGGCGAGAGAGTGCTACCCACTGTGCCAAGGCTGATACTTCCTGATGAGAACACATAAGCCCCGATTTTAACTTGGGTGGGATCCGGAGGCCCAAAGCAAGCAGCTTCCCTCCCTCCCCCCGGAGTGTGAGGCCCAATACATTCCCTTTTGAAAGTTACTATTGAATCTGCTCCCACCGCCCTTTCAAGCAGTGCATTCCAACTCACTACGTTAAAAAAATTCTCTTCATCTCCCCTCTGGTTCTTCTGCCAATTACACTAAATCTGTGTCCTCTGGTTACTGACCCTCCTGCCAGTGGAAACAGTTGCTCCCTATCCATGTGATCCAAGATTGGCTCAGTGGCAGGGAGCAAAGGGTAATGGTCGACGGGTGTTTTTGTGACTGGAGGGCTGTTTCCAGTGAGGTTCCGCAGGGCTCAGTACTAGATCTCTTGCTTTTTGTGGTATATATTAATGATTTAGACTTAAATGTAGGGGGCACGATTAAGAAGTTTGCAGATGATACAGAAATTGGCCGTGTAGTTGATAGTGAGGAGGAAAGCTGTAGACTGCAGGAAGATATCAATGGACTGGTCAGGTGGGCAGAAAAGTGGCAAATGGAATTCAATCCGGAGAAGTGTGAGGTAATGCATTTGGGGAGGGCAAACAAGGCAAGGGAATACACAATAAATGGGAGGATACTGAGAGGTGTAGAGGAAGAGAGGGACCTTGGAGTGCATGTCCACAGATCCCTGAAGGTAGCAGGACAGGTAGATAAGGTGGTTAAGAAGGCATATGGGATCCTTTCCTTTATTAGCCGAGGCATAGAATATAAGAGCAGGGAGGTTATGCTAGAACTGTATAAAACACTAGTTGGGCCACAGCTAGAGTACTGTGTACAGTTCTGGTCACCACATTACAGGAAAGATGTGATTGCACTAGAGAGGGTACAGAGGAGATTTACAAGGATGTTGCCAGGACTGGAGAATTTTAGCTGTGAGGGAAGATTGGATAGGCTGGGAACAGAGGAGGCTGAGGGGTGATTTAATTGAGGTGTATAAAATTATGAGGGGATAGTTAGAGTGGACAGGAAGGACCTATTTCCCTTAGCAGAGAGGTCAATAACCAGGGGACATAGATTTAAATTAATTGGTCGAAGAATTAGAAGGAAGCTGAGAAGAAACTTTTTCACCCAAAGGGTGGTGAGGGTCTGGAACTCACTGCCTGAAAGGGTGGTAGAGGCAGAAACCCTCAACTCATTTAAAAAGTACTTGGATGTGCACCTGAAGTGCTGTAACCTACAGGGCTTCGGACCGAGTGCTGGAAAGTGGGATTAGGCTGGGTGGCTCTTTTTCGACTGGCACAGATACGATGGGCCGAATGGCCTCCTTCTGTGTTGTAAATTTTTCTATGTTTCTATCTACTCTATCAAAACCCCTCATAATTTTGAACACCTTAACCTTACCTGCTCTTAGGAGATCAATCCCAATTTCTCTAACCTCTCCGCTTAATTGGATATATTTCTGAAAGGCAATGGGGCTGAGGTATATTGGCGTTTACTCAGTGTTGTAATCTATCTCTGACCTTTGTTCCCATTGGATGAAGCACCTGATGGAAGCACTAGATCACTAAATTTGATGGTGAAAAAGTGGATAGATCTATCAATCTAGCAAGACTGGCTTGTTGGATCTGAAGGCCTTTTTCCTGCTACTAAAAACTATTCTATGTTCTAAATGTTAGTGGTCAGGTTATAAGTAGAATATTGGGTCCAAATTTAATTTGCGGGGGCTTTATTTTGAGTCGGATGTCAAGGCCATGCAGAGGGTGTAGAAGAGATTCACCAAGGTGACACCAGGGATTAGAGTCAAGTTACGAGGAGAATCTAGAGAAACTGGGGCTCTTTTCATTAGAGCAGAGATGGTTAAGAGGAGATCTGACTGAGGTGTTCACAAATAATGAGGGGTTTTGTTGAGGTAACTGAGGAGAAACTATTTCTACTGGTCAGTGAGTCGATATCTAGAGGACATCAATTTAAGGTCATCAGGAAAGAATGAAAGGGAGAGATGAGGATTTTGCATTTTTAGACTGGGACATGGAATCCTGGACAAGAAACAGTGGGGAAAGCAGAATCCATAATAGCTTTTAAAAAGGGAAGGGGATAAATATTTGCAACAGAGAACAGTAAAAGGGTATAGGGACTGGGATGGAGTGGATCGCCATTTCAGAGAGTCGGCACAGGCAAGACAGGCCGACTGCCTCCTTCTGTGCTTTTGGGATCCTACGATTCCAAATTTGCGACATACTTTTTAGGGCCTTGGATCCTGTGTGGGATTAAAGGTCAGCTCCCTGCCCAACTCGTGCTCCGTCTTTTAATCATTAAACTGGTCAAATAAAACGTTGTAAAAGAGAAAAGTGCTCCATGGGCTGTATTTATGACCAGCTCTGAGAAGCTGGATCAAAGGTTGCACGATCCCCGTTTGGGCTGGATAATCTTTTCTAAACGCAGGAAGCCTGGATCATTCGTGGAAGACAGCACCAATGATGAAAGGTAGGAGAAAAGGTGAGATACGTCAATAAGTAATGTTCAAGTGACGCCGAGCTTGAGTTTCAAAAGATTGTAGGATGAAGGGAAGGCTGAGGAAGGTGAGGAGTCCCACAGTTTGTAGGAAAGACTGAGGAAGGTGAGGAGTCCCACAGTTTGAAGGGTAGAGTGAGGGAGGTGAGGAGTCCCACAGTTTGAAGGGTAGAGTGAGGGAGGTGAGGAGTCCCACAGTTTGTAGGAAAGACTGAGGAAGGTGAGGAGTCCCACAGTTTGTAGGAAAGACTGAGGGAGGTGAGGAGTCACACAGTTTGAAGGGAAGAGTGAGGGAGGTGAGGAGTCCCACAGTTTGGAGGGAAGACTGAGGGAGGCAAGGAGTCCCACAGTTTGTATGAAAGACTGAGGGAGGTGAGGAGTCCCAGTTTGGAGGGAAGACTGAGGGATTTGAGGAGTCCCACAATTTGTAGGGAAGACTGAGGGAGGTGAGGCGTCCGACAGTTTGGAGGGAAGACTGAGGGAGGTGAGGCGTCTGACAGTTTGGAGGGAAGACTGAGGGAGGGGAGGAGTTCCACAGTTTCCCCTTTTTGCTTATCTGTGCTTCATGGCCTCTTGCCCCTGGAGATAGCGCCAGCTCCTCATTGCTGTGTCTTTTAATGTTTAACTGCCGCTCCCTGAACACCCTCCGCACAGTGTCCCATCCAGTGGCCTAGCAGAGAACCAGCCAGCACGAAATCCATCCAGACCTGACACACTGTTTCCTGGGTGAGAGTGCTACCACTGAGCTAAGCTCACACCTAAGCTGCCCTGTAGATGCGTTGAGGGTCACATGCAGGGTGAGATTTCCTGCGTGTTTACCTCTCCACTGGCGGATTTTTGGACAGCCTCTGGGCAGCCATGATGATGGGGGGTGAGAGACGGGCTGCATTTCCGCAACACTTTTACCCTCCTTCAGTGCATGAGACCGACTCAGCGCTAAAATCGCTTGTCCGATTACTCAGGGACCACTGAGGTCAATTGTAATGGATAGACAGAGGTCAGCACAAACCTGGGACCTCCCCGGTGTCTGTGGGTGAGAACCAGACCAGGAAATCAAATCAGCCATTGGACCGTCCTGAGCTCTCGAAACTTCTCCTGAAGGAACGCATTCTTCCCTGAAACAAATTAGTGACAGGGAGTTTCTGTATCATACAAGCCGAAGTCTACAGCTGTAACCCATTGTAGACACATCGATTCAATGAGGATTCCAGCTGGATATCCTCAAGGAAACCTGTTCACGTAGAACACAACTGTCAAAGCACTGGTGTTATTTATTAACAAAAGTACCTAGAGTAAGATGAAAATTCTATAAATAATATAAAACAATTTAATGAAAGAAAGAACTCGTTTTTATATGGCACCTTTCACAACATCCCAAAGTGCTTTACAGCCAATGAAGTACTTTTTGAAGTGTAGTCACTGTTGTAATGTAGGAAAATGGGGCATCCAATTTGCACACAATAAGATCCCACAAACAGCAATGTGATAACGACCAGATAATTTGTTTTTTAGTGATATCGGTTGAGGAAAAAAATATTGGCCCAGGACACCGGGGAGAACTCCCCTGCTCTTCTTCAAATAGTGCCATGGGCTATTTTACGTCCACCTGAGAGGGCAGACGAAGCTTCGGTTTAATGTCTCATCCGAAAGACAGTGAAGCACTCCCTCAGTGCTGCACTGGGAGTGTCAGCCTAGATTTCATGCTCAAGTCTCTGCAGTGGGACTTGAACCCATGACCTTCAGGTGAGAGTGCTACCCACTGAGCCATGGCTGACACCTTTAATGAGTGGTGGTAAGACTAAAAACAATTGACGTCAGTGCCCCTCTGGGCAATCAGCCAAGAACGCTCGCTCCTGATCATGACACAGTGCCCCTGCAGGAAAGGATGAGTGTGTAGACATCGGGTGAAGTCAGGCACAACTCAGGTGTGATA
The DNA here is from genome assembly GCF_035084215.1 of Heptranchias perlo. NCBI lineage: Eukaryota > Metazoa > Chordata > Chondrichthyes > Hexanchiformes > Hexanchidae > Heptranchias > Heptranchias perlo. Next base: position 6,377,803 of record NC_090338.1, read on the forward strand.
CCCCTTACAGTTGAACATCCTGTCAACACTCACTCACTGAGCCAGGGGTCTTCAAAGCCTTTCGTCCTTTTGCGCTGAGGGCCACATGCGGTACAGGTCAGCCATGATCTAATTGAACAGGAGGAACAGGTTCGAGGGGCTGAATGGCCCTACTCCTGTTCATATGAAGAGCGAGAGTTTTCTCATGTTTGCCTCTCTGCCCCGTGGGTTTTTGAACAGCTTCTGGGAATCGTGATGGAGAAATATTACTAGAGGCTGGTGGACCATCGAGAGCGTCCAAGCCTTATATAATGATCCAGCGATACCCTGAGCACAAAGATGGGTACAAAAAGCAAAATACCGCAGATGCTGAAAATCTGAAATAAAAACAGAAAATGTTGGAAACACTCAGCAGGTCAGGCAGCGTCTGTGGAGAGAGAGAGAAACAGAGCTAACGTTTCAGGTCAATGGCCTTTCATCACAACCGGAAGAAGTTAGAGATTTAACAGTTTATAAGCAAGTACAGAGCCAGGGAAAGAAGTGGTGGTGGGGAGGAGAGGGGAGGAGTGATTAAATAACAAAAGGGGTGATGATAAAGGGAGTGGTGATGGGACAAGTAAAGAAGCAAAAGATGGATCCAAAGGAGGTGTAAATGGTTGCAGAGGAGGAGGGGAGCATGGAAATCTGGCAAAGCAGTGAGGATTGCCACGGCCGATACCATTACCAGCACCTGCTGTACGAGAAAATGGGAGCAGTGGTTATGATCTGAAGTTATTGAACTCAGTGTTGAGTCTGGAGGATTGTAAAGTGCCCAATCGAAAGATGAGGTGCTGTTCCTCGAGCTTCCGATGAGCTTCATTGGAACCAATCGTAGGAGGAACCAAGCAGCTCACTGTGCAGTTTCATTCATCACGAAAGGGAGAAGAAATACAGAAACCAGCAGGAGCAGGACAGTGAGGGAAAGAGTTTGTGCTCAGGAAGGTTCTGGCAGCCGATTAAGGAGCCTCCGCCATAACGTCTTTTGGATGAGACATTAAACCGAGGCCCCGTCTCCCCTCTCGGGTGGGCGTAAAAGATCCCAGGCCACTGTTTTTGAAGAAGAGCAGAAGGAGTTCTCCCCCTGGGCAAATATTTATCCCTCAATCAACATGACTTAAAAAAACAGATGATCTGTTCATTTATCACATTGCTGTTTGTGGAACCTTGCTGTGCGCAAATTCCCTTGACCAAAAATCTCGAAGGAAATCAGCATTCATCGTACGAATCAGCAACCTGTTCTTTGGGAAAGGAAGAACTGCCTAAAATCCAGCTTAGTTCTGCCCTTACATCATTTGTATGCTCCGCCCCCGGTCCTCAACCTATTCAGTTTTAATAATTTTCCACATAAACCCAATTTAGTCCCTTTATTATTTTATTAACCTCGATCGTTTCTCGAGATTGCAACGTTTCAAAGTACTTCATTGGCTGTAAAGCACTTTGGGACGTCCTGAGTTTGTGAAAGGCGCTATATAAATGCAAGTTCTTTTCTCTTTCTATCTTTAACAGTGAAAGTAATGAGAACTCCTTAAAAATATAAACTTTTTATACGTATCCGAGTTTACAGAGTCCAACCATTTCTTCCACGGGCAGGAGGCTTTAGTTAAGGGGAAGACAAACAGTGAGCTCGAGAAAATGACTTTGCCAGATGGAATTTTATGTTGAGGAGAGCATTCCTTTACTTTTTTCCGTCTTTATTGTGCCAAAGGCAGTTGAGTAGTTGGATGATTTTAACGAGGGAGCCACAGATCAGCTTGTGGGCTCTTTTCCTGCATGGCTGCTCAGGAGCTCGGGCGAGTATTGCCCACCTGAGGGCAGCCTTAGCTCAGTGGGTAGCCCTCTCACCTCTGAGTCAGAAGGTTATGGGTTTAAGTCCCACTCCAGAGACATTGAGCACAAAATCCAGGCCGACACGCCAGTGCCGTTACTGAGGGAGTGCTGAACTGTCAGAGATGCTGTCTTTCAAATGAGACGTTAAACCGAGGCCCCATCTGCCCTCTCAGGTGGATGGAAAAGATCCCACAGCCAGTATTGGAAGAAGAGCAGAGACGTTCGCCCCGGTGTCCTGGGCCAATATTTATCCCTCAACCAACATCACTAAAAACAGATTATCTGGTCATTTATCACATTGCTGTTTGTGGGATCTTGCTGTGTGTAAATTGGCTGCCGTGTTTCCTTACACTTCAAAAATACTTCATTGGCTGTAAAGTGCTTGAAGTCGTAAAAGGCGCTATAGAAATGCAAGTCTTTCTTTGAGAGGCATAATTTCATGGTTTCACTGGCTGAGGAGAGCAAATGAGCACCTGGTCCAAGCAGTAATTCTTCAGCTCGTGAGCCTTGGCAGTGAGAGTCGGGAGGCAGTCTGACCATGGAAGGCGTCACAGTTGACCCTGACCCTCTCCTCCCCCTTCACATATCAGAGTAGAATGTCCAATCAACAACAACAGCATCATTAGCATAGTAAAAAAACTCCAAAGCTCTTCACGGGAGCATAATCGGACAAAAATTGACACCGAGCCAAAGAAGGAGATATTAGGAGGGGGTGACTAAAAGCTTGGTCAAAGAGGTAGGTTTTAAAGGAAGAGAGAGAGGTGGTGAGGCGGAGAGGTTTAGGGAGGGAAGTCCAGAGTTTAGGGCCGAGGCAGCTGAAGGCACGGCCACCAATGGCGGGGCGAAGGAAATCGGGGATACACCAGGAGGCCAGGTCGATGAGATTCAGATTTTAATGCCTCACTCACCCATGCTAAGTTTCTGAATGTGTAATTATTAGGTGGGCATTCATCTGTTTAAAATAAATAGTTTAACACTTGTGTCAATATACCCCTCTGCAATCAGGAGCGGGAACCCCGCCTGATCCATTTTGTTCCTGTCCCTTGTCTGGGCACGGGCACTGAGGCCAAGAGTAGCTGACCTCCTGCTGCCTGAATTGAGTTCAGCTGCCTCAGCACTGACCGGGGAAACCTGGGTCCTTCCTTCCCTGCGCTGCTTGCCTTCAGCCCGGGTAGTGGGTCTACTCACTCACGAGCTCACTCTAAATGCTCTACCAGGCCAAACCTAAACCAAATAGAAGTGAAAGATGAAAGCAGAGATAAATTTTCTGTGATGTTCTCACAAACAAACATGATAAAAATAAAAAAAATTTAAAATTCCCACATTACATCATCGTAACATAGCAGTGATTTACCATCAGTAACCGGAATTTTCCAAGAAGTTTCCTTCAAGCTTTAAAGGGTCAAATTATGAGCTCAGGTGGCATAATCTTGGCTTGTATTCCCTTGAGATTAGAAGGTCGAAGGGCGATCTAATTGAGGTGTTTAAATGATAAAGGAATTCCATGGCAGAGATAGACAGAAACTATTTCCTCTGGTGGGAGAGTCCAGAACAAGGGGGCATAACCTTAAAATTAGAACAAGGCCATTCATGAGTGAAATCAGACAAAGGGGAGTGGAAATCTGGAACTCTCTCCCCCACAAAAGGCTGTGGATGCTGGGGGTCAATTGGAGCTTTTAAGACTTGAGATCGATAGATTTTTGTTGGGTAAGGGTGTCAAGAGATATGGAGCAAAGGCAGGTAAATGGAGTTGAGGTACAGATCAGTCATGATCTGATTCAATGATGGAGCAGGCCCGAGGGGCTGAATGGCCTCCTCCCTTTCCTCTGTTCCTGTGGAGGAGCGAAGAGTGAGGGTAGGGATGTATGGCTGGAGTAACCAGAGATATGTGCCATGTTGTGTAATTGTTGAAAAATGCTTTTCATGATTGAGTTGTTCTGATCTGGAATTCACTGCCTGAAAGGGCGGTGGAAGTAGATTCAATAGTAACTTTCAAAAGGGAATTTGATAAATACTTGAAAAGGAAAGAGCAGGGGGGTTGGGACTAAATGGATAGCTCTTTCAAAGAGCCGGCACAGGCACGATGGGCTGAATGGCCTCCTTCTGTGCTGATTCATTGTATGATTCCCTATTACTGAGGAGAACCTTCAACATTCAGAACAGGTTTTTCGGGGGAATTTTACAGGCTAACCATGTATTACACAGGGAAACCCCATTTTGCTGTAGTTTCCCAGAGAGCCCGAGAGATTGAGTATCAGTGGAACGAGTAAAAGAAATTATGGCTAATTTAAGATGTATCAGCCATTGTCACACGGTCCGAGATTAGGTCGTTCCCAACAGGCCAACGATCATGGATGAGATTACGATCTGTGTCCCCTCCCCCCATTGCCTCAGGATTGGGATGCAAAAAAAGAAAAGAAAGACTTGCATTTATATAGCGCCTTTCACAACCTCAAGATGTCCCAAACGCTTTACAGCCAATTAAGTATTTTTGAAGTGTGGTCACTGATGTAATTTAGGAAATGCAGCAGCCAATTTGCTCACAGCAAGATCCCACAAACAGCAATGTGATAATGACCAGATCATCTGTTTTAGTGATGTTGTTTGCGGGATAAATATTGGCCCAGGACACCGGGGGGGATCTCCCCTGCTCTTCTTTGAAATAGTGGCCGTGGGGATCTTTTATGTCCACCTGAGAGGGCAGACGGGGCCTCGGTTTAACGTCTCATCCGAAAGACGGCACCTCCGACAGTGCAGCACCCCCTCAACACTGACACTGGGAGTGTCAAGCCTGGATTACGTGCTCAAGTCTCTGGAGTGGGACTTGAAACAGAGTGGGACATAAACAGAGAAGGAGACAGATGGGGTCGTACAGAGGGAGAGATGAACGGAGAGAAATAAAGACAGTAAACAGCTGCTAATTTGAGACACGCGCCCTCGTGTATCACTCACAGTGACACCAGTAGTAAACAGAGAGATCCCTGACTGTCAGCTGGTGATTTAACCTGCGAGATGTGCAGCCAAGTTATTGAGGAGCAGATAATTTTATAGAAAATATATTCAACAGGCCGTGCTCTTTCAACGCAACTGTTGGATTTCTGCATAGCCCCATCACTGGGGACAGGTTGGGAATTACAGGGATTTGTTCCTGTTAAGCAGAGGTCATCGAAATGTCAACAATTTTGACTTTTAAACAAACGGGTCACATGTCCTATATTTAAAGTAGGCAATTAAAGGGGCAGGGTCAAACGGCGCGTGGCTCACAGCAACCCGAGAGGTGGTCCATCTCGGGAGTCCTGCTTTTCGAGCAGTTCAGTTTTTGAAGCCGTTTCAAAAGGGAACTCTTCACAGGAAACCTTCCCTCGTCTCCTCACTCGTAACTGCAACACAGGCCCTTGTTCCAGGTGAGCGTCAGTAGCTGGTTTGACCATTGTGTGTGTGGGGAGGGGGTGGTGGGGGGAAGGGCATCGCAGGCAGGCCAGATGTTTTCCTCATCTGACATCCACTCCTACAAGTGCATCTGCCAAACGGTGATCAGGAGCGAGATTTTTTTTTGCCCCCTCTGCCTTACTCAGGGCACTGAGGCCAATTCCAGCGCCCCCAGCAACCAACTGGGATTAGCTGAGATCAGACCATGAAAATCTGCCAGATTGTCGTAAAAACTCAACTGGTTCACTAATGTCCTTCAGAAAGAAAGAATTTGCATTTAAATTTTCCGACCTCAGGACATTCCAGAGCGCTTTACAGTCAACGAAGTACTTTTTTTTTTAAGTGTAGTCACTGTTGTAATGTAGGGAACGTGGCAGCCAATCTGTGCAGAGCAAGATCCCACAAACAGCAATGTGATAATGACCGGAGAATCTGTTTTTAAGAGATGTTGGTTGGGAGATAAATGTTGACCAGGACACGGGGGGAGAACTCCCTCTGCTCTGCTTTACATAGTGGCCATGGGATCTTTTACATCCACCTGAGAGGGCAGACAAGGCATCAGTTTAACGTCTCATCTGAAAGTCGGCATCTCCGTCAGTGCAGCACTCCCTCAGTACTGGCACTGGGAGTATCAGCCTAGATTTTGTGCTCAAGTCTCTGGAGTGGGACTTAAACCTTCTGACTTAGAGACAACAGTGCTGCCCACTGAACCAATGTTGACACTTTAAGCCCATTTCGCGATACGGCCGAAGGCCAATCTCACCCCCAAGATGCCTTCCACTGGCAGAAACTAGTCCTTTTGAACGCTTGTGAACCCACACTCAGTTAACACTGCGTGGCTGAGTCCTAAATTCCTCTGAAAGGCCTAGAAGCCACTCAGTTGTTTCTAGAGCAATTCACCCGTCACCATCTCAGGGCAACTTGGAATGGGCAATAAATTGTCACCACTTTCTGAGAATAGAATTATAAATCTCTTTCTTGCGTTCAAAGCCTTCCATTGCCTCCCCCTTCCCGAGCCTCCTCCACCCCTACAACTCTCCAAGATCTCTGCGCTCCTCCAACACTGGCCTCTCGCGCATCCCCGATTTCCTTCGCTCCACCATTGGCGGCCGTGCCTTCGGCTGCCTGGGCCCTAAGCTCTGAAATTCCCTCCCTAAACCTCCCCGCCTCTCTCTCCTACTTTAAGACGCTCTTTAAAGCCTACCTCTTTGACCAACCTCTTGGTCACCTGTCCTAATACCTCCTTACGTAGCTCAGTGTCAATTTTGTCTGATTACGCTCCTGTGAGGCACCTTGGGACTTTTTTAACGACCTAAATTGTTGTAAAGAAAATAGTAATGCATTTACCCATCAAAACGTGAGGGTGGGGCCAGAAAACGCTTTTAAAAGCCTAGATGGGGGAAAAAAATCCAACTATTTGCCTTCTGCAACTTGTTGCTTTAAGAGGCGCTTGTAACATAGAGGGCGCTATGACCCAGGAGGGGACTGCTCCCGGTCTGGAGTTGCAGCAGCAGCTTTGAGCTCAGTACCGCTCTGTGGCATTCGCTGCTATTTAATCCACTCCAGTGATTTCATTCCGCTTTATAAAAAAGTTAAAGTTAGTTTGACAGACACATGCATTTGCTGCTCGATATCTGATAGCGGGCTGGCAAAAAAGGGCGTTGCAAACCTTACAGTTAAATTGCAAAAAAGCAGGCGGCAACTTTACAGACTGGTCTCAGCTGTTGGGAAACGGTAAGGAAGAGAAAGTATTTAAAGCACGAGAGTGAATAACTAATCTTGTATTTTACTTTTCCAACAAAGTCAGATTTTTATTTTACAAAGCAGTAAATACTACAGATTTTTTTTAAAATGTTAATATTTCTGTTAAGTTTTTCCCAAACTGGAAAGTGACTGAAATTTCTAAACAAAAAGTTAGCAGACAGTTTGGAAGAAAATTGAGACTAAACCTGTAATTTTCTGTGCATCTGAAAAAGAGAATATATTTTAAAACAGTGATTAAGAACCTCAGGTAGAAACATCAGGTTAATTATACTTGGTTACGAGTTCCCAATCTCAGTCTATTGAGGCGGCAAGGTAGACCTGAGATGACTTTTTGTTTTAAAATGTTGTTATTCAGACTCTGTACTTTGAAGAACAAGTTTCCTGACTTTGTGCAAAATGACCCAGCAGCAATAGTCCAGAGAAATGGGAGAGTGAATTTGATCCCATTGTTCTGGTCTATCTCCTCGGGACCAGGTGTGGTGTTGGACTGGACTGGTGACAGGTAGCACCATGACCTGCTGCTTTGTGCCATTGAGTTGAGAGTGAGGGACCCGGGACTGTCGCTCTGTCCAGCGGGCTTTCGCAGGGCGGAGCGCCACCTCGTGGTACAATAATGGTGACCTTCAAGTAATGCTTCTCAAAGAAGCACCAACTTGCATTTGTATATCGCCTTTCACGGCCTCAGGACGCTTTACAGCCAATGAAGTACTCTTTTTGTAATGTAGGAAACGCAGCAGCCAATTTGCGAGACCCCACAAACAGCAATGTGACAACGACCAGATAATCTGTTTTTAGTGATGTTGGTTGAGCGATTAAATATTGGCCCAGGACACCTCCCCTGCTCTCCTTCGAAATAGTGGCCATGGGATCTTTTACGTCCACCTGAGAGGGCAGAAAGGGCCTCGGTTTAACGTCTCATCTGAAAGACGGCACCTCCGATAGTACAGCGCTCCCTCAGTACTGCGCTGGAGTGTCAGCCTAGATTTTGTGCTCAAGTCTCTGGAGTGGGGCTCGAACCCACGACCTTCTGACTTGGGCAGGAGTGCTACCCACTGAGCCACAGCTGATAACTAATTACAGCTAGGCTTGAACAACTTTCCCAGTGACACTAAAGTTTTTAAAATTCTTTCTCTGGATGTGGGCATTACTAGCACAGCCGGCATTTATTGCCCATCCCTAATTGCCCTTGAGAAGGTGGTGATGAGCCGCCTTCTTGAACCGCTGCAGTCCGTGTGGTGAGGGTTCTCCCACAGAGCTGTTAGGAAGGGAATTCCAGGATTTTGACCCAGCGACGATGAAGGAACGGCGATATATTTCCAAGTCGGGATGGTGTGTGATTTGGAGGGGAACGTGCAGGTGGTGTTCCCATGCATCTGCTGCCCTTGTCCTTCTAGGTGGTGGAGGTCGTGGGTTTGGGAGGTGCTGTTGAAGAAGCCTTGCTGAGTTGCTGCAGTGCGTCCTGTAGCTAGAACACACTGCAGCCACGGTGCACCGGTGGTGGAGGGAGTGGATGTTTAAGCCAGTGGATGGGGTGCCAATTAAGCGGACTCTTGAGTGTTGTTGCAGCTGCACTCAACCAGGCAAGTGGAGAGTATTCCATCATACTCCATACTTGTGCCTTGGAGATAATGGAGAGGCTAAAGTGGCAGCAGCACTGCGGAATCAGTCTGCACTAAGGCCGGGGAGCAGTCTTGCACCAGTTGGGTAGAGTATTAACCCTAGAGGTCATGAGGTCACCAGGCCAAGTTGATAATCAGGTAATTTGTGGGCTGGCACAAGATAAAGTGACTGTGAAGCTGTCAGACTGTCATAAAAACAAAACTGGTTCACTGATGCCCTTCAGGGAAGGGAGGGAAGGGAGGGAAGGGAATCTGCTGTCCTTACCCAGTCTGGGCCTACACGTGACTCCAGTCTCACACTATATGGTTGACTCTTAATGCCCTCTGGGCAACTATGGATGGGAGTGTCACCCACATCCTGAGAACAAATAAAAAGAATAATAAAAAAAGAATTCCCCTGCAGGATGAAGCCAGGCTAAGATCTCTTAGGCACTTCACAAACCTACTGCAAATCCCTCAAATCCCTCCAAGGCCTCGCCCCCTCCCTATCTCTGTAACCTCCTCCAGACCTCAACCCTCCGAGGTCTCTGCGTTCCTTCAATTCTGACCTCCCTTCACTACTCCCTTCACCCAACCATTGGCAGCCGTGCCTTCAGCTGCCTGGGCCCAAAGCTCTGGAATTCCCTCCCTAAATCTCTCCAACTCTCTCCTTTTAAGACGCTCCGTAAAACCTTTGCCCAAGGAGATATTAGGATACCTGTCCTAATATCTCCTTATGCGGCTCGGTGTCAATTGTCATCTGATTACTCTCCTGTGAAGCGCCTTGGGACACTTTACAACGTTAAAGGTGCTATATAAATGCAAGTTGTTGTGGGGTTTTTTTTTTCCTGTAAGGAGGAAGTGAACACTTAACATTTTAAATAAAAGGCAGTGGGAGAGCAGAGCAGAGCAGGACAGGTAAAGATGCAAAGAACTCTCTCCTGGTGGGTTCAGAGAGCAAGTTGCAGCCAGGCACAGCCTGCAGCAGAGGTTACAGAGATAGGGTGTTGCTGTCTGCAACTCACACCCCACAGCTACTGGTCTCGGAGGTGTAGTTCGATATAACTGCAGCCTCAAAGTATACAAAACACTTTTAAGACTGAGTGTTTGATAGACCAGATGTACCACAAGGTCGGCGATAACACGAAGCAAATCGTTGATGGATTTTTAAATCGCGCTAGTTACTGCTGCATGTACACGTTAGAGATGATTGGCGGGTTAGTGTTAAGCAGACTAATATCATCGCAACTCTGTGGAGGGGCCGTTACCTCCCAGAGATCCTTGCTCATACTTCCATCCCTTGCAATTTCCTGTGCAACCGAGTCAGCTGTTCCCCCATCTCTTCACACGCCATTGGTCCTGGGCCCCAAACATCCTTCCCATGTGCGACAGCAATTTGCAACCTCCTCCAACCCAGTATGCTGCATTGCTGATTCGATACGAGTAGATAGGGAGAAACTGGCAGGAAGGTCGGTAACCAGAGGATTTAAGATAATCGGCAAAAGAACCAAAGGGGGATGAGGAGAAATTATTTTACGCAGCGAGTTGTTATGATCTGGAATGCGCTGCCTGAAAGGGCGGTGGAAGCAGATTCAAGAATAACTTTCAAAAGGGAATTGGATAAATACTTGAAAATCAGGCTATGGGGATAGGGTAGGGGGGGGAAGTGAGACTAATTGGGTAGCTCTTTCAAAGAGCCGGCACAGGCATGATGGGCCGAATGGCCGCCTTCTTTGCTGTAAGATTCCATGATGTTCCAATGTAACAATCTTTGCCTTCACTCTTCAGATCTCTGCCGTAGCTTGAGCGTAACCGAGCAAGAGGTAAAGGAGGCAAAGATCCAGAGCCAGAAGATTGCTGCTCAGTTGACCACCCCACCGAGCGCCAACTCCAAGGGCGTGCTGCTCTTCAACAAGCGCAAGAAGAGAGTGAACGAGTTCACTTTAACCAGCTACGGCAAACAGGAGCTGCAGTCCGGGGCGGAGGCCAGTCCACCTGTTAATGGAGACGGCGGAGCTCCCAGGGATCGTCTAGCCGGGGGGTCGAGCGTGGAACCAAGAGGCTCGGCCGAGCTCCCGTCTTCCTCCGAAGAGACCAGCGTGCCGTACTTTGAGAGAAGGGTCAAGGAGGACATCATGGAGGCGTCGATGGCTGAAAACCACGTAGGGACGGGGATCCTCGAAGAAAGGAAGGAAGAGGCAGAGGATTGCGCAGCTGAGGAAGAGGGAGAGGAAGAATGCCGTGAAGGGATGGCGGGAGAATGCAAAGATGTGACGGAGGAGTGTGGAGTAATGCAAGATACTGCGGACTTGATGGGAGAATCTCCTTTGGAGACCAATGATCTTCTTAAACCAGTAAGATCAACAATGGAGGTCCATTTGGAGACATCGCACCTGATCCATGAACCTGATAAGGTGTATATGGATCTACCAGGAGACGTCAAACTTGTAAATAATCAAATTGACGGAGATAAGATTAGCGAGAGCCAGGAAGTGTATGCGCCTGAAGAAAAGCAGCCGCTCGTGATGAACAGAACACCTAAGCCGTTTTTGTCTGAGGTCGTCTCTCCCAAACCTTTTGCGCCACAAGTAGGTCCTCCCACAGGCTCTCCGGTTTACTCCAGTCCTCCCCCAGTTTCCCGGATTACGTCTCCCCCTCCCTTCGCGAACTCCTTCCCGACAGCCGTGGGCCAATCGGCCGGCTACACCAACACGCCGTCAGTCTCTGCAAATAAAACGGGCATCTTGGAAGAATCAAGGATGCGAAGGGCTGCGAGGAAGCCAATGTTCACCTTCCACGAGAAGCCGAAAGTGGCTCCTAACCCTGAGCTCCTGTCCCTGGTGCAGGGCATAGACGTGAAGAAGAAAAGTGGGCAGGCAGAATCCCTCAACGAAGAGGACTATCTCAGTCTCGGGGCCGAGGCTTGCACCTTTGCCCACCAGAAGGCTTCTCCCCCGGCCGCGTCCAAGCAAATGGCTTCCGGTCAAGACGGCCCCCCGATTCCGGAATGGGCGTCTTGCTTGAAGCCGCCTGAACTGAGGGCGCCGCGCAGGTCTGGCGCGACGCAGACGCTGATGGAGGTGAAGGGGAAAGGGGCGGAGCTGTTTGCTCGGCGGCAGTCTCGAATGGAGAGGTACACCTTCGAATCGTCGCCAGCGAGGGACAACCCCCCTCCCCGGCCTCCCTCGCCCACCATGTCCTTGCCGCCATCGTGGAAGTGCCACGACAACGGACGAACATCGCCGGCACCCCAGCACGGCCCGCCGAGGAGCCTCCGCGTTGGCTCCAGGCCACCGCCCTCTGCCTTCGCCCAAGTCAACAAGTCCACCCCAGGGGGCAGCAGCCCCAGAGCAGGGGCAGACTTGGGATCCCACCAGCTCAGCTCCTCCCTCTATATCATCTCCCCGAACAAGAGCCCATTAACCTCCCTACCCAGGGCCGCGCCCTCACCGCCTAAACCGGTCGTCCCCGGCGCAGTCCCTTATGCCAGGCAAGCCTCGGCTCCCCCGTCTTCGCGGGCTCCTCCTTTCGTGGCTGCCAAGCCGCCCTCGGTCCCCCCGTCTCCGGCCGGGGTCAACGGGTTTGGAGACCACAGTCCGAGTGTCGATATCCGCAGCCCAGGCTTCGAGGCCGCCCCAGCGTCTCCAGCCGGTTCATCCTCCCCGAGGCCAAAGGATGTGACACAAGCTCCGAGACCTTCCTTCTCAGCCAGGAGAGCAGGGCTGGAACCCCAGGTGTGGAAACCTTATCATTTGTTCTTCTAAAAACAAAACGTCGATAAATTTCAAAAACGCAGCCTGAGAAACGTTAATGTCGACCCTTAGAATTAACACGCGCCTGTTATTAGCCTAAGTGTAGACTGGGAGGAGGCTCGTGTGGAGCATAAACACCGGCGCAGACCTGATGGGCCGAATGGCCTGTTCCTGTGCTGCAAATTCTATGTAACTTTTATTTTCTCTCCCTGTAATTAAATTCCCTTATTTCGTTCACCCCTCGGGCCACTAAAAGACACCAGGGGGCCCCCAAAGACGCAAGTTCTCTGACTTCCTCCCCCTGCTGAAACGTTCCACCAACTCCCCCTCAACATCTCTCCACTCAAACCGGCTCAGATTGGCACGAGCCAAATGGAACTGGAGTCTACAGAGTGTCATTCGTGGCTCAGCGGGTGACGCTCTCACCAGAGTCAGAAGGTCGCGGGTTCAAGCCGCAGACTCAATCCAGGCTGACACTCCCAGTGCAGCACCGAGGGAGCCCTGCACTGTTGGAGGTGCCGTCTTTCAGCTGAGATGTTAGACTGAGGCCCCGTCTGCTGTCTCGGATCTAAAAGAACCAATTTTTTTAAAGAAGAGCAGAGGAGTTCTCTCCCAGTGTCCTGGCCAACATTTATTCCCTAATCACCACCTAATTAACCGTTGATTTATCTCGCTGCTTTGTTCTTGGCCTGTAGCCGTGTATAAAGCATTTTGGAAGTGGTAGACTCGTGATGGGGGAAGAGTCTCGCTGGACTCTCTCTCCTTCCCCCTCCACCTCTTTCCCTCTTCTTCTCCTCCCCAAATTTACAGCTCCTTCTGTCGCCCGCCCCCCCCACCCCAGAAGCTCTCTTTCCATCTCCTCACTTCATGCCTTCGTTTTCCATTTAATATTTTCCTCACGCTCTTTTGTAATTTTTGATTCTTCAGCAAGTTTTAAATTCGGAATGAATTTATTTAACTGGATTTCCAGCACCCCCTCCCATTCCTGTGCCCTCCCTTCGTCACTATTTATTTCTCCGTCTAAGTCCTGCGGCCGATTATCAGGACTGGTGGGCTGGACCAGCGTGTGCGTGGGACCCTAAATTACAGCAGTGCCCATCAAGGGACAGGGCAGCACCTCCACGGCTCAGTTGGTTAAGACACTGCCCAAGGTTGGTACTAAGGCAAATGGGCTCACGGAGCTCTGCCCTCCCCCGCTCCCCCCACCGTCCCGGTTTGATCCCTGGCTTGTGCCGAGTCAGCCAGAGCAGCGCCTAGGGCCTCGGGGGCGGGATGTAGGATGGCCCCTTGGCTGGGCAGGGGATCTCACAATTTGATGACGGGGGGCCGCAGGAAAGGGTGCCCGTGGGGATTTCAAGTGAGGGCCTGATCGGTGTTGCTGGTGGTTGAATCGTCTGCCTGGCGCTCCCTGCCTCGGGTAGGCAGATCAGCTACCGTGTGTGGTGCACCCCATGGCCAAATAGCATGCCCACGCTTATTGCCTGGGTGTGCACAGACAGATTGGCCATTGGCGGTGACATACCCCACGCCCACGCCCGTTGTCTAGCCTTGTACCTGAGGAAGTTCACCGGGTGCCCACGTAGCCGTACGAATCAGAGCCCTCGGGAGAAGAGGAGAGGAAATTGGGGCGCGGGCCGGGAGGTGAGAGGGTTTCCTGTCCCGTTTCAGGCAAGGCCGTTGCCCAGTTGGTTACTCAGCCGCAAAGTGTGAAGAACGGGATGGGGCCTGGCTGTGAAGGTCAAGAGTAAAACTCAAAAAAATTCCAGGCAAAACTTTTTGCCTTTCCTCTCAGTGCTAAATCCTCCAGTCTGATCTCTGCAAGCTAGTCTCACACTTAAAAGGCCAGTGACTTGAGCAATGTACTGGAGGGCTGCAGGAACTTGTAGAACTGTCTCCAACATCTCCAGCTCTTGTGTGGGGCGAATAAATGAATTTCTTCTTGAATGATTGACCTGGACATTGACTGCACTAACCACTCCTGTTCAAATCCTTGTTTCTCTTTTTCTCTGTAATTTATTGCACATGTTACCAAAAAAAACCAAAGTGGTAAATGCAAGCTGAATTCTTCTGATGTTTCTCCTGTAATCTGTTATATATTCTACTGTACTTCTGCTTGGATTGTGCTCTGCACTTTAATAAAGCTCCATTTTCTTTCTGAACTCCCTTCTCTCTCTCTCTCTCTCGCTCTCTGTTTTTTCTGCGTTACATAGAGTTCTGTCACTCCGAACGGGCTCTGCCAGCCCATTGTGGAAGGGTCCCACTTTAGTAAACTGCTCAGAACAGCCAAGACCGTCATTAATTACCTACCCTGTGTTGAGGCTACAAACCCAGACCATGACTTGCCTGCGGGCCACTCTGATGATTCCAGGGATGAGGGACTTCAGTTATGTGGAGAGACTTAGAGGAGCTGGGGTTGTTCTCCTTAGAGCAGAGAAGGTTAAGGGGGAGATTTAATCGAGGTGTTCAAAATCATGAGGGATTTTGATAGAGTAAATAAGGAGAAACTGTTTCCACTGGCAGGAGGGTCGGTAACCAGAGGACACAGATTTAAGATAATTGTCAAAAGAACCAGAGGAGAGATGAGAATGTTTTTTACACAGCGAGTTGTTACGATCTGGAATGTGCTGCCTGAAAGGGCGGTGGAAGCAGATTCAGTCGTAACTTTCAAAGGGGAATTGGATATAGACTTGAAAAGGAAAAGATTTGCAGGGCTGTGGGGAAAAGAGCAGGGGAGAGTGGGACTAATTGGACAGCTGTCGGTACAGGCACGATGGGCCAGATGGGCTCCTCCTGTGCTGTAAGATTCTATGATCCTAAGCAGTGGATCTGGGCCTGGGATTCTCGCCCCCTGCAGTGAGCTCCTGATTTCAGTCAAGCACTTGCCAAATGAAGGCCAGGCCCAGAGAACTAAAGGACCAATAGTCCTATTTTAAGCGGGCCCCATCACTTACATGGCTAACCCTGCCTCCTAATAAACCCCCCCCCCTACTGTGCCTTCTCTGGAGAGGGAACAGGCCCGAATCCCAGATCTGTCCATAGCCGGGCAAGTTACATAAGAACATAAGTAATAGGAGCAGGAGTAGGCCATACGACCCCTCGAGCCTGCTCCGCCATTCAATAAGATCGTGGCTGATGGCATGAAGCAATAAAGCCTGGCCCGAGGGCCACGAAAGATGTAGGCCGCAGATTGCCCCGAGCCATGTTAAGCAGTTACCATAGCAACAGGAGACACATTCGACACTGTCCCAAGATGGCTGTGGGGGAAGTGTGTGCGATAATCGAAGCATCCAACTCACCAGCATTTGGGAGGAGCCAGCTTCATTTCCGAATACTCACCCACATTATTTAATACTCCTATTACTCAGGTTACCGGTATATTGTATATCACACAGAATAAACTAAAGGTTTGTGACAACCTAAAACTCTGGGGCCTATAGCAGCCCCGAATCCCTGCCCAACTTGGCTTTCTTTGGCACTATCACCACTTGCTGGAGTCTTCACTCTCTGTGAACTTCTCTCAGGCTGCAAAGCCCAAATTATTTTAGTCACGAAATGTTTCAAAGGTTTAATCCTGGAGCAGACTTGCCTTTAATTATAGAGTCTCTGAATCAGAGGCACAGGTTTGCCAACTTGTACACAACAGTCTCAAAACTTTTAATTACATTTTTTTTTGTTGCTTTTCTGCTCATCAGGTCAGGTAGGAGGAATAAGGAGGCCACCTACTCCTCGGAAAATAAGAGTGGAAGAGCAAAGGGATCTGGGGCTACATATTCACAAATCACTAAAAGTAGCGATGCAAGTTAACAAGGCCATTAAAAAATGCAAACAGAGCTCTGGATTCATTTCTAGAGGAATAGAATTGAAAAGCAGAGAAGTTATATTAAACTTGGTTAGACCACACTTGAAGTACTGTGAACAGTTCTGGTCGCCATATTACAAAAATGAGATAGAGGCATTGGAGAAGGTGCAAAAAAGATTCACACGGATGATACCAGAACTGAGAGGTTATACCTATCAGGAAAGGCTGAACAGGCTGAGGCTCCCAGAGAGTGGTTAGAATCATAGAATCTTACCGCACAGGAGGCCATTCGTCCCGTCGTGCCTGTGCCGGCTCTTTGAAAGAGTTCTCCAATTTAGTCCCACACCCCAGCTTTTTCCCCACAACCCTGCAAATTAATCCTCTTCAAGTACATGTCCAATTGTCTTTTGAAAGTTCCTATGGTAGTGTATTCCAAATCTTAACAACTTTCCGTGTGAAAAGATTTCTCCCCATTTCCCCTCTGGATTTTTTTGCCAATTATTTTAAATCTATGACCTCTGGTTGCCCCTGGCCAGAGGAAACAGTTTCTCCCTACTTGCTCTATCAAAACCCCTCATAATCTTGAATACCTCTATTGAATCTCCTCTTAACCTTCTCTGCTCTAAGGAGAACGATCCCAGCTTCTCCAGATAACTGAAGTTCCTCATCCCTGGTATCGTCCTGGTAAACCCCCTCTTATACCCTCTCAAAGGCCTTGACATCCTTCACAAAGTGTGACGGCCAGAATTATATACAATACTCCAGCTGAGGCCTACTCAAGTGATTTTCAGAGGTTTAGCATGACTACCTTGTTTTTATATTCAATGCCCCTCTTCACAAAGCCACGTATCTTAAACGCTTTCTTAAATGGCTTATCAATTTGCCCTGCCACCATGTGAAGATTTGTGAATTTCCCCCCCCCCTGTCCCTCTACTCTATTTTTGAAATAAGCCTATTATGTGGTACTTTAGCAAATGCCTTTTGAAAGTCCATATATACAACATCCACTGCATTACCTTCATCAAAGAACTCAGTCAGTTTAGTCAGACACGATTCGCCTTTAACAAATCCATGCTGGCTCTCCCTTATTAGCCCATGCTTCTCCAAGTGGGAATTAATTTTGTCCTTGACGATGGTCTCTAGTAGTTTTCCCACCACTGACGTTAAATTGATTGGCTGTAATTTCCAGGTTGATCCCTCACTTCTCTTTTTTGAACAGGGGTGTAACATTTGCAAATTTCCAGTCCTCTGGCACCATCCCTATATCCAAGGAGGGTTGAAAGATTGTGTCAGAGCTTTCCACCGTATCTTCCCTCAGCGATCTAGGATGCATCCCATCTGGACCGGGTGATTTGTTAACTTTGAGTGATGCCAACCTATTTAGTACCACCTTTCTATCTATTTTTATCCTAATTTACAAAGAATATGGAACTCGCTACCACAAGGAGTAGTTGAGGTGAATAGCATAGATGTATTTCAAGGGAAGCTCGATAAACGCATGAGGGAAAAAGGAATAGAAGGATATGCTGATAGGGTGAGATGAAGTAGGGAGGGAGGAGGCTCGTGTGGAGCATAAACACCGGCATGGACCAGTTGGGGCAAATGGCCTGTTTCTGTGCTGTAAATTCTATGTACAGCACGGGTTAGATACAGAGTAAAGCTCCCTCTACACTGTCCCATCAAACACTCCCAGGGCAGGTACAGCACAGGTTAGATACAGAGTAAAGCTCCCTCTACACTGTCCCATCAAACACTCACAGGGCAGGTACAGCACGGGTTAGATACAGAGTAAAGCTCCCTCTACATTGTCCCATCAAACACTCCCAGGGCAGGTACAGCACGGGTTAGATACAGAGTTTTGTTTTTGCACTGTTAATCGGATTGAGACTCCTCGACCAAGTTCACTCAGCCTTTGCAACCAATTGACATGGGAGACTTTGATCCAATCAGTCCGGGTTAGATTTAAACACAGATTCCAAGGTTAGTGTGTAACGCTTTGTGTCAACCCTCGAGGCTACATGGCATCTCTGTCCTGTGAGCTATGTCTCTGTACCACCCCTTTATATAGTGCAATATAATCCCCAGAGGACTGCACCAATCCAGCCAGCAACAAGCCTGGTCTCTAGGGCATTTGATTCGAGAAGATAAATCAATTTTGCATCATGCAATGTAATAAATTATCCGACTGAATCTTATTATAGAATA
Organism: Heptranchias perlo; assembly: GCF_035084215.1. NCBI lineage: Eukaryota > Metazoa > Chordata > Chondrichthyes > Hexanchiformes > Hexanchidae > Heptranchias > Heptranchias perlo. Next base: position 6,396,195 of record NC_090338.1, read on the forward strand.
TAAAGGGTCGCTGAATTTTCCATTGTCACAGTCCCTCAGTGCTAGATATAAATCCCAGAGTCCCCTGCGGTGAATAATTTTTCTTTCATGCTCTCTTAGCTGACCACAAAGTACAACTGGTTCAGAAGTACATCTCCTCCTGCACGAGTTCCCCCAAAAAAACAGGAGGAACTTGCATTTCTATAGTACCTTTCACCACCCCAGGACATTCCAAAGCACTTTACAACCAATTTGAAGTGTAGTCACTGTTTTGTAATGTAGGAAATGCGTCAGCCAATTTGCGCACAGCAAGATCCCACAAACAGCAATGTGATGATGACCAGACCATCTATTTTAGTGATGTTGATTGAGGCATAAATATTGACCAGGACACCGGGGAGAACTCCCCTGCTTTTTTTCGAATAGTGCCATGGGATCTTTTATATCCACGTGCAAGGCAGGACCTTGGTTTAACGTCTCATCCAAAAGACAGCACCTTCAACAGTGCAGTGCTCCCTCAGTACTGCACTAGAATGATACAGCCCAGAAGGAGGCTATTTGGCCCATTGTGCCCGTGCTGGCTCTTTGAAAGAGCTATCCATTTAATCCCACTCCCCTGCTCTTTCCCCATAACCTTGCAAATTTTCCACCCCCCCCCCCTTTCATGTATTTATCCAATTCCCTTTTATCAGCCTCTATTTTGTGCTCCAGCCTCTGGAGCAGGACTTGAACCCACAATCTAGTTAACTCAAAGGGAAGAGTGCTACCCACTGAGCCACAGCCAACACCAAGCTTCCATCAAACTGTCCTTACTGGGCTCCACTAGCTCCAAGTGAATTTATATCTAGAGGACTAGAGTACAAGGGGGCAGAAGTTATGCTGCAGCTATACAAAACCCTGGTTAGACCGCACCTGGAGTACTGTGAGCAGTCTGGGCACCGCACCTTCAGAAGGACATATTGGCCTTGGAGGGAGTGCAGCATAGGTTTACTAGAATGATACCCGGACTTCAAGGGTTAAGTTACAAGGAGAGATTACACAAATTGGGGTTGTATTCTCTAGAGTTTCGAAGGTTAAGGGGTGATCTGATTGAAGTTTATAAGATATTAAGGGGAACAGATAGGGTGGATAGAGAGAAACTATTTCCGCTGGTTGGGGATTTTAGGAGTAGGGGGCACAGTCTAAAAATTAGAGTCAGACCTTTCGGGAGCGAGATTAGAAAACATTTCTACACACAAAGGGTGGTAGAAGTTTGGAACTCTCTTCCGCAAACGGCAATTGATACTAGCTCAATTGCTAAATTTAAATCTGAGATAGATAGCTTTTTGGCAACCAAAGGTATTAAGGGATATGGGCCAAAGGCAGGTATATGGAGTTAGATCACAGATCAGCCATGATCTTATCAAATGGCGGAGCAAGGCACGAGGGGCTGAATGGCCTACTCCTGTTCCTATGTTCCTGTGATTTGAACGCCCTTGGCCTTGCTTTCAAATCTCTCCACGACCCTCGATCCCTCGGCGATCGCTCTGATTGGTTTTCACCTGCTCTGTTCCTGCTGCCCTCCCTAGGCACCTTCATCCTTCCAAATCCCCCCATCCCTTCCTCCCTTCCCCTAAAAGCCTCCCCCTTTCTTACAATGCTGCTTTCTTCCCCCCTCTCTCCTAACCCTTCTTCTGCCCCCTCCACATCCCGCACAGCATCTTATTTCTGACCTCTGCACTTCAGAGATCTCGACAGACGGGGACTTCTATAGAGAAAGTAAATTGTTGGGCTCTAATTAAGAAAGGTGTACGAGGGCTCCCCCTTCTGGCATAGAGGGTAAGGACATCACCTGGTGTAGCACGACATCCCATTTAGAGCTGTCGGGTCCAGTGTTTTAAAGGAATGTTAGCTCCTCCCTTCAATCCACAGGGACGACCTCACCTGCCACCAGCGGTTTCTGTTTTTGTTCCCCTCGGGCTCAATCCCTGGTCAAGCCCCACTCCAGAGACTTCAGACCGAAACCCGTGGCTCGGTGGGTAACACTCTTGCCCCTCAGTCAGAAGGTTGTGGATTTAAGTCCCACTCCAGAGACTTGAGCACTTAATCCAGGCTGACACTCCCAGTGCAGTACTGAGGGAGTGCTGCACTGTCGGAGGTGCCGTCTTTCGGATGAGACGTCAACCGAGGCCCCGTCTGACCTCTCAGGTGAACATAAAAGATCCCACTATTTTGAAGAAGAGCAGGGGCGTTCTCCCCATTGTCCTGGGCCAGAATTTACCCCTCAACCAATATCACTAAAAACAGATTATCTGGTCATGATCATGTGGTCCCCACTGAGCCAGGGCTGACAGTCTGAAGTTTCTGGGATCTTGCTGTGCACAAATTGGCTGCCGAGTTTCCTACATCACAACAGTGACTACACTTCAGAAAGTACTTGAATAGCTGTAAAGCGCTTTGGGACGTCCTGAGGGTGTGAAAGGCGCTAAATAAATGCAAGTCTTTTTCTTTTTATGTGCTGTGTTAGCTGAACTTAGCCAGGGCAGGGATACAGTCAGCTCCCTCATCCTCAGGCTGAGGGGAGCAGGGAGGTGGGGTGGGGTAGGGTGGGGGCAGGAAAGCGGCTGGAGTTCCCATGATTACACACATGTGACCATTGGTGAGGGTCAGGGAGTGGAAGAGCGTCTGCGATGTGCCCCATGCCCCATGCCCCCCTTTGAATTAGACCCCAGCTAGACTCAGCCCCTTCAGGAGAGGAGAGAAAATTGGGGGGGGGGGGGGGGGGAGGTGTCATAACATTTTAGCCCTAGAATTACCTCCCTAAATCTCTCCGCCTCTCCTTTAAGACACTCTTTGAAACTTACCTCTTTGACCAAGCTTTTGGTCACTTGTTCTAACGTCTCCTTCTTTGGCTTGGTGTCAGTTTTTGTCTGATTACGCTCCTGTGAAGCACCTTGGGATGTTTTACTACGTTAAAGGCGCTATATAAATGCAAGTTGTTGCTGTTGTTGGTAAAAAGAACTTGCATTTATATAGCGCCTTTCACATCCTCAGGATGTCCCACGGCGCTTTACAGCCAATGAAGTACTTTTAAAGTCACTGTTGCAAATGTGGCGGCCAATTTGTGTACATCAAGATCCCACAATCAGGAAGTGAAAAAATATGTTTTTAGTGATATTGGTTGAGAGATAAATATTGCAGAGTGAGTACACCACTGTGTCAGCCAATGAGTTGGAGGCGGGGTGGGACTTACGGCAGGGCTCACAGCAAACAGTCTATTTTACAGAAAACAGTCAATTTACTCAGCAAACAGTCTGTTTAAACAATGCACTACAGCAAACAGTCTATAGAGTCTGTTTAAAAAGAGTCTCTACTAACTACAGCAAACAGAATTCATGACCGAAACTACAGCAACATCTCCCGATAAAAGCAGGATTATTTCTCCAGCAAAATAGTTACATAATACAAGTTATGTGCTTAAAATCAATCCCAGTCACTCTCCAAGCGTGATTGATCGGGGGGACTTACCCAATCATCTCCATTCTGGCCGGGAATAGTGGTGTCACTATATGCAGCCTAAATATTGGCCAGGACACCTAGGAGAACTCCCCTGATCATCTTCAAAGAAGAGCCATGGAATTACTTGCGTTCACCTGAACAAGCAGACAGGGCCGCGATTTAATGTCTCGTCCAAAATAAAGCACATCTGACCTTGCAGCATTGAAATATCAGCTTAGATTACAAAGACCCAGAGTGGAACCCATGACCTTCTGACTCAATAACAAGAGTCCTACCACTGACCCAAATTGATAGTACATTCCCCACTACTTACCCTGGACAGCTGCCTATAGCGGGCAAATGATGCTAACCGTTTGCCATTACCATAGGAGTCAGTTACAAAGGCTTATAACGTCTTAAGCCCGCCAACTATTTTGGGCAGTTCAATAAGTATAGAACCTTGGTTAGACCACACTGGGAGCACTGTGCACAGTACTGGACTCCATATTATAGAAAGGATTTAGAGGCACTGGAGAAGGTGCAATTAAGATTCACAAGGATGATACCAGAACTGCGAGGATATACTTATCAGGAAAGATTGAACAGGCTGAGGCTCTTTTCTCTAGAAAAGAGAAGGCTGAGGGGTGACCTGATAGAGTGCTTTAAGATAATGAAAGGGTTTGATAGGCTAGATGTAAGAAAATGTTTCCACTTGTGGGGGAGACCAGAACTAGAGGTCATAAATATAAGACAGTCACTAATAAATCAAATCGGGAATTCAGGAGAAACTTCTTTACCCAGAGAGTGGTTAGAATGCGGAGCAGTGGAGGCGAATAGATGCATTTAAGGGGAAGCTAGATAAGCACACGAGGAAGAAAAGAATAGAGGGATATGTTGATAGGGTGAGATAAAGTAGGGAGGGAAGATGCTCGTGTGGAGCATAAACGCCGGCATAGACCAGTTGGGCCGAGTGGCCTATTTATGTGCTGTAGACTCGATGTAACTCGATGTACTTACCGACCATGTAACAAACATCATGTTTTTCGTTATATCGCAGCAAAGAAGCCCTTTTACATTTTCTAAAATGACACTGATACACAGATGTCAGCCATTCAAAGCCCCCCAGTCAGTATCAGGATGCAATTGATCCAAGTACTGAAGCCCTGGGGCAGCTCTCGGTTTGAAAGTGTGTGAGCTAGTTAACAAGGACAGTCAGAAATCCCAGCTTCTTATAATGCCATAGGCAGCCCAGATTTTGTCCTGTAGGAAATATAAAACCTATGGGGTGTGCCGCAAATGCCAGTGTCCTGGATCTGACAATGGGGTTCTGCTGCATTGTTCTAGCAATTCAATCATTTAACAAATCCCCACCTGTGTACAAATCCCAACCAACAGTTTACACTCAGAATCCTCTGGAGGACATCTGGGGCTAACCTCTCATTCCTAGAACCTATGATGGTTTTATTGTCCAACGCCTTTAGTGGGTCAATCGTGTTAACACCAGCACCCCCACTATAAGCAGTGGGCACTGTACACTACCCAGCCTGGAGAGAGTTCTAGGTTTCTGTCTATTCACACAAGCAGTTGGACGCGAGAAACAAAGTTGGATAAATTTGTGGGTAACAAACACCCTCACAGATCTCACAAAACCCTCTACACCCCTCCCACCCCACCACTGATAGAACAATTGGTAAAGACAGTGTGTAACTGAGCTGTTCCGATCGGGGACAGCCCAGGTTCTATCCCGGGGCTGAGCTGAGTTAGGTGACCTCACTTAGAGGGATTCGAATCGGTTCCCGCATCCCCCAACCTGGGAGGGGAAGAACCACTCGTGATCCCTGCTCTGTCTTGTGTTCCTTCCTGGAAAAGTGTGTGCCAGTGGCCGACGGGCGAGGACGGAATGCTGGCGTGATGCCTTCGTAGTCCAAAAGCCCGTTAGCTGTCAGCCGTGGCTCAGTGGGCAGCACTCTCGCCTCTGAGTCGGAAGGTTTGTGGGTTCTAAGCCCCACTCCAGGGACGTGAGCCCATAATCCAGGCTGACACTCCCAGTGCAGTACTGAGGGAGTGCTGCATCGTCGTAGGTGCTGCCTTTCGGATGAGACGTTAAACCGAGGCCCCGTCTGACCGCTCAGGCGGGGGTAGAAGATCCCACGGCCACTATTTCGAAGAAGAGCAGGGGGAGTTCTCGCTGGTGTCTTTGGCCAAAATTTATCCCTCAACCAAAACCACAAAAAAGATTATCTGATCATTATCACATTGTAGTTTGTGGGACCTTGCTGTCCGCAAATTGGCTGCTGCATTTCCCTACATTGTAACAGTGACTACTCTTCAAAAGTGCTTCGTTAGCTATAAATTGCTTTGGGACGTCCTAAGGTGGTGCAAGGCACTATATAAATGCAAGTTCTTTGTTTAGTGTCCTCGGGAGAGGAAGGGAGACAATCAGAGAAAACGGGAAATCTAAATTCATCCATTCCTTCCTCCACAGACACGGACGTCTCCGGCCGCCCAGCCCTGGAAGCCGAGCTTGAACCGAAGGCTGAGCAGTCCTCAAACCTATTCCGAGACCCTCCGCACGCAGCCAGCCAACAACTGCAGTCCAGGCAGCCCCAGGTCCCCGTTCCACCCCATCAGTCCAACGGTCATCACACCCAGCAATTGGTCGCCACTGAGGGACCCGAAACCAGGCTCGCCAGCCAGACCTGGAGGCAACAGCGCAGAGAGCCGGCGTCTCAAGGACCTCCTGGCCAAGAACGTGGTCAGCGCCGCCCGAAGGAAGAAGCTCTCGAGCCCCACCAGCCCAAGCGATCTCCCATCGCCCCTCAGCCCCCGTGCGGGCGGCCTGTCTCCGTTGTCCCCGCTGTCCGGCGTCTCCCTGGCCAACGCGAACTCTCCGACGAGGATCTCCCCGGCCCGCTCGCCGCTGAAGCTCTACCGCCGGTCCCTGACCGACTCTGATTTCTCGGTGGGCTCCGACGACTCTGGACCCAGGTCCCCCAGCTACTACAATTTCTGCCCCAGGGGTTGGAGCGGGAGTAAGATGAGGCAGAGTGACCAGTTATAAATCGGAGCGGGGGTGGGGGGGTGTGGGGAGAGAGGGGTGGGTGGGATCCAGCTTTGCGAGATGTATCTTCAATGTTTGCACATTAGACGACCCTACGCTCAACACCCAGGTTTACAAACTGTGACGGGGCGATGGTCTCTGAGGAAAACACGCAGGCTCGGCCTGGAGGAAAGGCCTTGCTGTTGGCCATTTTGACTAAACTCACTCAAGGTCGGCAGGACAGCGTCTGAAGAGAACCTTCCAGAAAGGTGCGAGCCTGGACTGAAATCACAGATAACTTTAGTTGTTTTATTTTAACAACTTTCTATTTAAGGTTTTCTTTTTCACCTTTTAAGCAAACGCCTGCATAACAACAAGTAGGGGTTGCCGACTCTGGTTGGACGTATTCCTGGAGGTTTCATCACATGACCTCCCGTCTCGAACGGCCCCGCCCCCTCGCACTCCCGCCATTGGTCCATCGTCCGGGTGCACTGCCTTCCCACGGCCAATGGGAAAGGGAACAGACTCTTTGTTACCCAATTGGATTAATCTTGACTGTCAGTCAACGCCTTTTTTCCCCCATCTCCAATATTTTTATAACTAATAAATGAAAGTGTTCAAAGAAAAGGAAAAAAACCACTGTTTTGTTTAACGCTGGGTTTTTTCTCCTGGGTTTCTGCAGCAGTGACCTGGAGATTAATCTTCAGTTCCTGGAGACTCCAGGACAATCCTGGAGGGTTGGCAACCCCCCTATTGACAAGTAACAACTGCGAGGCATTAACACGGCAATGAAATCGCAAGTCAATAATTCATCCGGTTTTTAAAAAACAATTTCCTCTTGGGTCCCCCCCAAGATGAGGTTGAGGGGTTTTTACACTGGGGTGGGGGATGTTGCTGTATCTCTTCCTCCTCCCTTGCCATGGATGAATAGATCTTGACTGGTGATAGAGAATGGATGTCCTGCAGTAGTTAATGTGACAGCTGGAAGGTAGGCCTACCTGAGATCTAGGCTAGGGTGCTCCACAGAGTGTGAGTGAGTGAGGGGGGAGGGAGGAGACTGTTTGTTGCTCTCCGCTCCCTGTCAGCTGAACTTCCCGAGACGTATCAGAGCCAATCGGGGTGGGTGGGGGGGATGAGGAATGAGGAGGGGCAGGCGAGTGAAAATTCCCAATTCCCTCAACCTGAATCTGCCTCAACCCCAGTGCCGCCAGAAAGTATCTGGGAGATGCAAAAGGTTTTATTAAACCTGAGTTTCTCCAACAGTATCGACAATCAGACTTGTTTTAAAAGGCTGCATTTCGTGTTAGCCGTGGCTCAGTGGCAGCACACTCTCGTCCCTGAGTCAGAAAGTCGTGGCTTTCTTACATCACAACAGTGACCACACTTCAAAAGTACTTCCTTGACTGAAAAGCACTTTGGGACGTCCTGCGGTCGTGAAAGGTGCCATATAAATACAAGTCTTTCTTTCTCCCTTTCTCTCTCTTTCCCTTTCTTTCTGTCTCTCTCTCTTTCTTTCTATTGTTCTTCCTTTCTAAGAGTTGCAGGAGACGACTTCATCAGGCCCAACAGCACTCCTCCTGTTCAATAGACGGTACAAGGTTACACAGCACCCTCCCCAACCAGTCAACTCCCGGGGGAGGGAGATGAAGTCAGTGGCCAACTTCAGGAAAGACTCCTCCCGAGTCCATAAGACAATCAAGGAAGCGTCAGGAAACCGCGGTTACCTACAATGCATCACCTGGTGAGGTTAACTAAACCTCCCATCCACAATACACCCCATCCCCTGGTGGATTTCCTGTGCACCCAGTAACGTGCTTCCCTCAGCGGACTACGGGCAACTAAGGATGGATCATTATTAAAGGAAGCATTCTTTTTCAACATGGAAAAGCCTGGAGGATAAGTGGCTGTATTTCCAAACACACTTCCTGTTCTGGAGCTTGTGAACTGTAAATATAGTGTAAACTGGAGAAAGGTTTAGTCTGTGAGAGAGCAGTTCATTGGGTGTGGAACTGAACCGTACAGGACACGAGGGTCCTAGGCCCAATCCCCGTCCGTGGGGACCTAGCTGATCTCAGCTGGGTCAGTGAGTGGGGACCTACTATTGGCCTCAATGTCTCCCCTGGTCTAGGGAGGGGACGGGGAATCAGCCAGGGTCCCTGCTCCCGCTCAGTGACCCCCTGCTGGAAATTACACGTGGGTGAGGGCAAAGGTCGGGCTTGGGCGTGATGCCTCTGTAGTCGAACAGTCTGCTCGCCCTCGCTGTCTAGGCTCACAGGTGAAGCCTTGTACAAAGAAAATTGCAGGGGGGGAAGGGAGTGGGAGAAAGAAGCAGAGACAAAATTGTTCCTTCGCTCCCCCAAGCCCGAACTCTGACCTTAGCAATTCTGCAATGGGGGTGCGTTAATTCATTGCAACCCATCTTACACACTTAATTCTGCTTTCATCAGTTAATCAGCAAAAAAAAACATGCACTGTCTATATGAAAACATTCCTTTATAAACACTGTGCTCTGCAGCAGATTTTCAATTATAAAAGATTGCAATCCTTTTTTTATATATAAAATGTAAATGAGATGCAATTGATATTGATAAAAACTCGTACAGCTGTGAAATGCTTCAATGTGGTGTTTTTTTTCGTTTTTTTCTTCAAAGAGCCGGCACTGGCACGATGGGCCGAATGGCCTCCTTCTGTGCTGTAAGATTCTACAATTGTTTCATCACTCGGAGAGTTGTCTCGTTATTCTGGGATTCCTTCTAAAACACACGGTCACCCGGTTGGAGTTTTAGGCACTTGACTTTGGTGAAAGACGGCTTCTCGCCAAACGTGATTACCAATGAGGCTGTCTCACCCGCAGAGGTTTGGTGAGCATGACTCCAGCAGGTTTGGGCGGGACACGGACTTTACAGCCTCCTAACAGCAGACCTTAGTAGGGTTGCCAACCCTTCCAGGAATGTTCTGGAGTCTCCAGGAATTGAAGATTATTCTCCCACACACTGCTGTGGGCAAAATCCCGGGAGAAAAATTAATGGGGCATAAAAAAAAATGTTTTTTTTTTCATTTTCTTTGCACTTATTAGTTATAAAAATATTGGAGATGGAGGAACATAGAGCAGTTTGACTGACAGTCAAGAATCATCCAGTTGGGTAACGAAGAGTCTGTTCGTTTTCCAGTTGGCCGGGGGAAGGCGGGGCATTGCAAGGATTGATGTGTCGGGCGACCAATGGCAGGAGTGTGTGGGGGGGCGGGGCGGTTGGAGAGCAGGAGGTTGTGTGACGAGACCTCCAGGAATACGTCCAACCAGAGTTGGCAACCCCTAGACCTTAGCTAGAAAGAAAAATTCATTCTCATAATGTGGGCTTGGTTGACAAAGTTCCATTTATAGCAATCTCTAGTGGCCCAGTTTTAATGCAACTGAAGTGCAGTGAAAGGTCACCTATAGGCCCAGACCGGGTAAGAACGGCAGGTTTCCTTCGCCAAAGGACATTAGTTGGGTTTTTACAACAATCCGACAGCAAAAAGATCAATTTTTAAAACATTTCCAGACTTTTTAAGCTGAATTCCGATTCTCAAACTGGCATTGTGGGGTTTGAACTCCCATTCTTTGGATTTATGAGACCCAGGCCTCTGGATTACTAGTCCACTAACATAACCATTATGTTACCACAACCGTATCTCTGCCCTGCCTTTCACTGATGGCTTCAGTTTGAACGAGGCAGGATGAGAAAAACTTTTCAAAAATGTACCGGGACAAAGTAAACGTGTGTCTCTCAAACTCAGTAAAAGCTGCTAAGCAAACACAGAGACAAAGAAAACGCACAAGATGTTTGGATTTGAATTAAACGCCTCGACCTCTCCCTTATCCATTTTGGTGTTCTTCTGTATCAAAACAAGCTGGGCCATTTTCCGTGAGTAAACCTGGCTTTTAAACCCATGTACAAAAAGAGAGAAACCGATCCCAGGATATCATAGACAAAAACGGCCACAGGGCCGAATGGCCTTTTCTCACCCTTGACTTTTGGGCTGTTCTTGAGTTGATGGGAATGTCTTCACCCCCACACATTTTGGAATAAACTTCCATCAAAATTACTTTGTCCTGAATCAAGGAATAATCTTTAAGATTGTGAAAGGGTTCGATAGGGTAGACGTAGAGAAGATGTTTCCACTTGTGGGGGAGACCGACACTAGGGGCCATAAATATAAGATCGTCACTAATAAATCCAATAGGGAATTCAGGAGAAACTTCTTTACCCAGAGAGTGGTGAGAATGTGGAACTCGCTACCACATGGAGTAGTTGAGGTGAATAGTGTAGATACATTTAAGGGGAAGCTTGATAAACACATGAGGGAGAAAGGAATAGAAGGATATGCTGATAGGGTGAGATGACCAGGGGGCATTGAAAGTAATTGGTAGAAGGATTAGACATAAGCTGAAGAGAATTTTTTTCATCAGAAGGGTGGTAAGGGTCTGGAACTCACTGTCTGAAAGTGAGGTAGAGGCAGAAACCCTCATCGTGTTTAAAAAGTACTTGGATGTGCACTTGAAGTGCCGTAACCTACAGGGCTACGGACCAAGAGCTGGAAAGTGGGATTAGGCTGGATAGCTCTTTTTCAGCCGGCACGGACACGATGGGCCGAATGGCCTCTTTCTGTGAGGTAAATTCTATGTAATTCTATATGTAATGAGCGCCCTGAAAAACGAGCTGGATGATAATCTGATTAGAAGTGGGCACGGAAGGTCAGAAGGACACTGATAGATGGCCCAGTCAGTCCTGCGGTTCAGGATATAGGGCAATATTTCTGGAGGCAGTTGTCAGTTTGGGTTTTCTCAGATGCTTTACCTGTGTTGAATTGCCTCTCTCATCAAATGCGAATAAGTTAATCAGACGGCCTCACAGTGTAAATCGTGCGTACTCTGTGGGAGGGAACAGGCTCGACGGGCTGAAATCTTCTGTTTTGAAACTTCCCCGCGTGCTTACGTTTTGTTCCACTCGGACAGCCAGCATTAGTTTTCTTTAATTAACTAACTGCAGTTTTCACCCGTAGCAGGAGCCAGCTGCTCAAATACATCGTAGGCGAGAGACGGCAAAGACTCCTCCAGCTAAATATATGTCTATGATGTAGGGTGGAGAAGCACTTGGAATCTGCTGGTCCCTGCTCTCTGAGGCTGGGAGAGGCTAGAGAAAAGGCTCAGGACCAGACTCTGCACACTCACTCACTGCACGGTGAGCGCAGGAGTGACTTGGGGGGAAAAGAGTTAACAAGACCGGAAAAATTCAAACGGGGCTCTGGATAAATGAGACTCGAATCAAAAGCAACTAATCCAGGTAGGAGATCGCGAAACCTTCCAACTGCAAGAGCTTTCGTGTTGTATTTTTAACTCTTCAACCAGCTCATTGTGGCTCATCGAGAATCTAAATTAGAGACAAGTGGAAGCACAGGTGAAGAGGGGAAAAGAGAGGTTAATGTTTTGAAGAGAGGTAAATGTTTTGAATCCCACCTCAATGCCATTGCAGACCATAAGATTCGACAGTGAGGCTCTGTTCTAATTAGTTATGTCTAAAGCAGTATAAATATTGGTAAAATAAAATACATTTCTGCTGTGCTAGTTCCTTGTTTGTAGATTGGGTGTTTCATGAAAAACGAACTTGCATTTATATAGAGCCTTTCACAACATTGTGCTTTACAATCACACAGCTAATTCGTGTGCAGCAAGGCCCCACAAACAGCAATGTGATAACAACTGTTTTTTCAGTGATGTTGGTTGAGGGATAAATATTGGCCCAGGACACCGGGGAGAACTCCCCTGCTCTTCTTCAAAATAACGTCATACGATCTTTTACATCCACCTGAGAGGGCAGACTCGGTTTAACGTCTCCTCTGACTTTGCAGCACTCCCTCAGTACTGGCACTGGGAGGGTCAGCCTGGATTATGGGCTCAAGTCTCTGGAGTGGGGCTCGAGCCCACAACCTCCTGACTCAGGGGCGAGAGAGAGAGAGAGAGCTACCCACTGAGCCACAGCTGACACCTTAATGAGATGATCATCGGTCTGATCGCTGCGGTCAGTATTTCCTAACGAGGAGCCGTGTTTGAAGGCTGTGTTGATCTGTAAGTCACGGCCCTGCGGTCCATCTGGAAATTTAAACAGACAAGAAATGGAGGGGGCTGGAGGTGCCCATTTCCTGAGCTGCGCTCCCTAAGTCCAGGCGAAGTCAGCCCTTGTGAGTCATTGAGTACGCAACACATTATTGGATTAAAATGGGTGTGCGAATGTAGTGGTTATGTTACTGGACTAATAATCCAGAGAATGTGAGTTCAAATCCCACCACGACAGTTTGAGAATTTTGATTCAATTTTAAAACTCTGGAAATAAAAAGCTGGTTATCAGTTAAAAATGTCCCTGCAGCTGTCGGATTGTCGTAAAAACCCAACTGGTTCACAAATATCCTTTAGGGGAGGAAACCTGTCGTCCTTACCCAGTCTGGTCTATATGTGACGCCAGTCCCACACCAACGTGACTGACTCTTAACTGCCCTCTGAAGTGGGCTAGCAAACCATACAAGGGTAAGCTGGGATGGGCAATAAATGCTGGTCTTGCCAGTGACGCCCACATCCTGAGAATGAATTTTTATTAAAATGGCATTGCTGATTTAACACAGGAATCACAGTACTGTGATATTCGTATTTACATGGGGGGTGGATTTAACCAGTGAACAATCCAGGAGGGGGTGTCAGCAATTCGAGCCTGCGGGCCAGACGTGATTTCTCTCCCGTTAAATAGAAACGGACAGAAAATCCTGTGTCACTCGTTGATTTCTGTGCCCGAATTCCCATTATCTGCTTCGGTTTGACATATCTCTACTCCAGGAGTCCTGACTCCTTAAATCTGCACCCCACCTCCCACACCCCATATCACCCTCTCATAGCATCTTATTGCTTGGAACATCTTGAAGAATGAATCACTGCACTGGCTGCTACCATTGAAACTGAAAGTGCTGGGAGTGCAACAATGACAGCTTGCATTTATATAGCGGCTGAAACATCCCACGGCGCTTCACAGGAACAATTATCAGACAAAATTTGACACCGAGCCGCATAAGGAGGTATTGGGACAGGCGACCAAAAGCTTGGTCAAAGAGGTAGGTTTTAAGGAGCGTCTTAAAGGAGGAGAGAGAGGCGGAGAGACGGAGAGGTTCAGGGAGGGAATTCCAGAGCTTAGGGCCCAGGCAGCTGAAGGCACGACCGTCAATGGTGGAGCGATTAAAATCGGGGATGCACAATAGGTCAATATTGGAGGAGCGCAGAGATCTCGGAGGTTTGTAGGACTGGAGGAGGTCACAGAGATAGGGAGGTGGACGAGGCCATGGAGGGATTTGAAAACAAGGATGAGAATTTTAAAATGGAGGCGTTGCTGCACCGATAGACAATGTCAGTCAGCGAGCACGGGGGTGATGGGTGAAAGGACTCGGTACGAGTTAGGATACGGGCAGCAGAGTTTTGGATGAGGTCAAGTTTACAAAGGGTGGAAGATGGGAGGCCGGCCAGGAGTGCATTGGAATAATCCAGTCTGGAGGTAACAAAGGCAGCCCCGAAAGAGGAGGTCAGGTCAATGTTTCGGCTCAGAACCATCATCAGAATTGTTATGTTTATTCTTGTGGATCGGAGGAATGAGCTTTACAGGCCTCACGGCTTGTGAAACCACTAGCCCGCGATTCCCTCTCCCCAATCGATTCAAGGAACGGAAAAATCCCTGATGGCGAAGACCGAGGCAGAAAACCCTGGCCAAGATCACCTGAACAACAGAACGTAAATCTCCTGGCCCAGAGACTTGCCTGCTGGAAAATCAATTGTCCAGAACCGATTTTTCAAAAATCGTGGGCACGCAATTCCCCCTCACAATATACACGCAGCTGGGAGCATGTAATCGGAAAATATTCCCTCTACTTTCGGAATAAAGATTTAGTTGCAGCGATGTAATTCCTTCCTTAGAGTTGACCTGCTGTGTTGATATTTAAAGTCATGATGTGGAGATGCCGGTGATGGACTGGGGTTGACAATTGTAAACAATTTTACAACACCAAGTTATAGTCCAGCAATTTTATTTTAAATTCACAAGCTTTCGGAGGCTTCCTCCTTCGTCAGGTGAACGATGTGATCACCTGACGAAGGAGGAAGCCTCCGAAAGCTTGTGAATTTAAAATAAAATTGCTGGACTATAACTTGGTGTTGTAAAATTGTTTACAATTGATATTTAAAGAAAGCTCATGTACTGAAGGTGGTGACTCACACAGGGAAACAGTACCACAGGATCCAGCCCACCTCCATATCCTTACAATAATGGTCAGTCCTGATGTGTGAGCCTAGAGACTGTCATACAACATCGTACACACACACGTCACTAAGTTACGATCAGGAAATGGAAATCTCAGTAGATCTTTTTCTGTCACTTCCCTAGACCGGAGGCACCGAGACTAATTGCAGGTCCCAGCTGAGATGAGATAACTCAGTCTGTGTGGGTTAGATCTACACTGGTTATTGCACTCCCTCAGTACTGCCCCTCCGACAGTGCAGCGCTCCCTCAGTACTGGCCCTCCGACAGTGCAGCGCTCCCTCAGTACTGCCCCTCCGACAGTGCAGCACTCCCTCAGTACTGCCCCTCCGACAGTGCAGCGTTCCCTCAGTACTGCCCCTCCGACAGTGCAGCACTCCCTCAGTACTGCCCCTCCGACAGTGCAGCGTTCCCTCAGTACTGCCCCTCCGACAGTGCAGCACTCCCTCAGTACTGCCCCTCCGACAGTGCAGCGTTCCCTCAGTACTGACCCTCCGACAGTGCAGCTCTCCCACAGTACTGCCCCTCCAACAGTGCAGCACTCCCTCAGTACTGCCCCTCCGACAGTGCAGCGCTCCCTCAGTAATACCCCCCGACAGTGCAACGCTCCCTCAGTACTGCCTCTCCAACAGGGCAGCGCTCCCTCAGTACTGCCCCTCTGACAGTGCAGCGCTCCCTCAGTACTGCCCCTCCAACAGTGCAGCGCTCCCTCAGTACTACCTCCCGACAGTGCAACGCTCCCTCAGTACTGCCCCTCCAACAGTGCAACACTCCCTCAGTACTGCCTCTCCGACAGGGCAGTGCTCCCTCAGTACTGCCCCTCCGACAGGGCAGCGCTCCCTCAGTACTGCCCCTCCGACAGTGCAGCGCTCCCTCAGTACTGCCCCTCCGACAGTGCAGCATTCCCTCAGTACTGCCCCTCCGACAGTGCAGCGCTCCCTCAGTACTGCCCCTCCGACAGTGCAGCGCTCCCTCAGTACTGCCCCTCCGACAGTGCAGCGCTCCCTCAGTACTGCCCCTCCGACAGTGCAGCACTCCCTCAGTACTGCCCCTCCGACAGTGCAGCGCTCCCTCAGTACTGCCCCTCCGACAGTGCAGCACTCCCTCAGTACTGCCCCTCCAACAGTGCAGCGCTCCCTCAGTACTGCCCCTCCGACAGTGCAGCGCTCCCTCAGTACTGCCCCTCCGACAGTGCAGCACTCCCTCAGTACTGCCCCTCCGACAGTGCAGCGCTCCCTCAGTACTGCCCTTCCGACAGTGCAGCGCTCCCTCAGTACTGCCCCTCCGACAGTGCAGCACTCCCTCAGTACTGCCCCTCCGACAGGGCAGCACTCCCTCAGTACTGCCCCTCCGACAGTGCAGCGCTCCCTCAGTACTGCCTCTCCGACAGTGCAGCACTCCCTCAGTACTGCCCCTCCGACAGTGCAGCGCTCCCTCAGTACTGCCTCTCCGACAGTGCAGCACTCCCTCAGTACTGCCCCTCCGACAGTGCAGCGCTCCCTCAGTACTGCCTCTCCGACAGGGCAGCACTCCCTCAGTACTGCCCCTCCGACAGTGCAGCGCTCCCTCAGTACTGCCCCTCCGACAGTGCAGCACTCCCTCAGTACTGCCCCTCCGACAGTGCAGCGCTCCCTCAGTACTGCACTGAGAGTGTCAGTCTGGATTATGCGCTCAAGTCTCTGGAGTGGGGCTCAAACTCACAACCTTCTGACTCAGAGGCGAGAGTGCTGCCCACTGAGCCACGGCCGACACAAAGCAAGTGATGTTATTGCTGGGGACTTTCCATCTCAGCATCCGTCTGCCTTGGTAGGGGGTTCGAGGCAGAGTAAAGGTCCCTTTGCGTAGGAACGAAGACAGGGGAGGCCATTGTACCGACTGACTTGCCTAACATTTGCAAGCTCCCTAACAAATTGCCATTCCTGAGTCGTGGTTGCTGGGGTTTCAGTTTGTAATTCACAGCCTTTCACTACCATTACGTCTGTCTGGAGAATGCCAATGGGATTTGATGCTTCAAAGGTTCACCAGCTGAAGAATAGGCGCCTTTGAGGAGATGCAACATCGAGTAGCCAGCGATGAAATTCCAAGGGTTCGTTTTTCGATCGTGATGCGATGAAGAATCATGGATGAATGCAAGATGCCAAGAGGGAGAGTCCACAGGCGTTAGTTAGATGTCACGCAGAGCAATCAGATGCGTCCCACTGAATAACAGCACTGTTCTATTGCCCCTGCTGCGAATGAATGAAACATTTCCCAAACTGCAGTCTCACTATTGTTAGTCAAGGCTTGAATTTTGATAGAGATACTGCAGACGGTGACACAGTCTGACTGGGAGCTTTTCACCCACCTTTGACCAGTCCTGTTGTGTCACTCATGGTGATCAGGTCTGACATGATTATGTCTACACTTAAAGCGCTGTCTCAGTCTGGTTAATCCCAACCGCCTGAAACTGAGGGCACTATAGGTCAACTGGCAATTTAGCAGCACCATGTGTAGATGAATTGCACTCTGAGAGACAAACTTGCTCCAACCTCTCTCTCCATCACTACCATTCTTAGGTGTCAGCCATGACTCAGTGGGTAGCACTCTTGTCTCTGAGTCAGAAGATTGTGGGTTTGAGTCCCACTCGAGAGATTTGAGCCCATAATCCAGGCTAACAACCCCGGTGCAGTACTGAGGGAGTGCTGCACTGTCGGAGGTGCCGTCTTTCGGATGAGACGTTAAACCGAGGGCCCTGTTTGCCCTCTCAGGTGGATGTAAAAGATCCCACGGCCACTATTTCAAAAAGAAGCAGGGGAGTTCTCCCTGGTGTCTTGGGCCAATATTTATCTCTCAACCAACATCACTAAAAGACAGATTATTTGATCGTGATCACAATGCTGTTTGTGGGATCTTGCTGTGCGCAAATTGGCTGCCGCTTTTCCCTACATTACAACAGTGACTACTCTTCGAAAGTACTTCATTGGCTGTAAAACGCTTTGGGACGTCCTGAGGTCATGAAAGGCGCTATACAAATGCGAGTCTTTCTTTTCTTCCCTATTTTATTGATATTGTTCAATGCTCCTTTAAACTCTCATTTCTTGTTCTAACTCAGCTCCAAATAACCCGGCCTATGCACTCTCCCTCCTCGCTGCATCCTGACCATTGAAATCAAGCCTCATTGCACCGTCTCCTAATCTAGCTCAAAACTGTTAACCCCTTACCTCCCTCAGATTGCCCTTCATCCTACAATCTACGGTCAGAGTGTCCAAACTTTCTGGTTCTTCAGTGTTACCTGGTAGTTGACTGAGGAGCTCCACCAGCCGCGTGTAAATAGTTGCCATAGAAACCGTTAAATTCCAGCGATAGTTCATTGAGGCTGTCAATAACTGAAAGGTCCTAAGTGATTACACTTACTGATATTGAAATGGAAAGTTCTCTGGACATTTACTCGTTAAAAGTATTTTGTATGTCGAGAGTCTTTGCGAACACCAATAAGGTGGCAGGCTTTTTGCAATCCACTTAGGGGTTGCCAACCCTCCAGGATTTGCCCTGGAGTCTCCAGGAATTGAAGATTAATCTCCAGGACACTGCTGCGAGCAAAAACCCAGGAGAAAAACCATTGGAGCATTAAAAAGAATTGTGTGCTTTTTTTGATTTTCTTTGAACACTTCTGGTTATTAGTTATAAAAATATTGGAGAGGGGGGGAAAAACTGCTGTTTGCCTCTGAGTCTGCAGGTTGTGGGTTCAATGCCAACTACAGCATGCATCCCAGGCTGACATTTCAGTACGGTACTGAGGGAAGACTACACTGTTGGAGGTGGTACCTTGTGGATGAGATGTTAGTCTGAGGGCCTATCTACCCCTTCAGGTGGATGTCATAGATCCCATGGCACTACGAACATACGGACCATGACGAACAGGGAAAGACCCTCTGGTCCATCCAGCCTGTCCCACACAATTGTGATGCCTTGTGCATCACTATATACACACTCTCCCGCCCCATCCCAAAAACGTGTGATCTCCAGGGAGAGGTGAAAAACAGATAAAAAAACCAAGCCAATTTGGGGGAAAATAATCTGTGAAATTCCTCTCCGCCCCCTGGCCCCCCCACCCCCGGCGATCGAAACTAGTCCAGGAGATCTCTCTGGCCCCAGAATTCTACGCATTACATTGCTTACCTTTCTTATGAGGTGATCTCCACCCGAGCGAATTGGCATCCACCGCACAAGCCGGCAGCCTGTTCTCTGGGGAAAGAACCACCTCCCGACATCTAACCTCAATCTGGCCTCGTACAACTTAATTGAAGAAAAGCGGGGGAGTTCTCCCGGTGTCTTGACCAATATTGATCCCTCAGCCAAAACCACTTTTTATCGCATCGCTGTTTGTGGGAGCTTGCTGTGTGCAAATTGGCTGCCATGTTCATTTTTTATTCGTTCATGGGATGTGGGCGTCGCTGGCGAGGGCGGCATTTATTGCCCATCCCTAATTGCCCTCGAGAAGGTGGTGGTGAGCTGCCTTCTTGAACCGCTGCAGTCCGTGTGGTGAAGGTTCTCCCACAGTGCTGTTAGGAAGGGAGTTCCAGGATTTGACCCAGCGACGATGAAGGAACGGCGATATATTTCCAAGTCGGGACGGTGTGTGACTTGGAGGGGAACGTGCAGGTGGTGTTGTTCCCAAGCACCTGCTGCCGTTGTCCTTCTAGGTGGTAGAGGTCGCGGGTTTGGGAGGTGCTGTCGAAAAAGCCTTGGCGAGATGCTATAGTGCATCTTTTAGATGGTACACACTGCAGCCACGGTGCACCGGTGGTGAAGGGAGTGAATGTTTAGGGTGGTTAATGGGGTGCCAATCAAGCGGGCTGCTTTGTCCTGGATGGTTTCGAGCTTCTGCACTCATCCAGGCAAGTGGAGAGTATTCCATCACACTCCTGGCTTATGGTTTGTAGATGGTGGAAAGGCTTTGGGGAGTCAGGAGGTGAGTCACTCGCCGCAGAATACCCAGCCTCTGACCTGCTCTTGTAGCTGCAGTATTTACATGGCTGGTCCAGTTAAGTTTCTGGTCAATGGTGACGCCCAGGATGTTGATGGTGGAGGATTCGGCGATGGTAATGCCGTGGAATGTCAACGGGAGGTGGTTAGACTCTCTCTTGTTGGAGATGGTCATTGCCTGGCACTTGTCTGGCGCGAATGTTACTTGCCACTTATCAGCCCAAGCCTGGATGTTGTCCAGGTCTTGTTGTATGCGGGCTTGGACTGCTTCATTATCTGAGGGGTTGCGAATGGAACTGAGCACTGTGCAATCATCAGCGAACATCCCCATTTCTGACCTTATGATGGAGGGAAGGTCAATGATGAAGCAGCTGAAGATGGTTGGGCCTCGAACACTGCCCTAGGGAACTCCTGCAGCAATGTCCTGGGGCTGAGTTGATTGGCCTCCAACAACCACTTCCATCTTCCTTTGTGCTAGGTATGACTCTAGCCACTGGAGAATTTTCCCCCTGATTCCCATTGACTTCAATTTTACTCGGGCTCCTTGGTGCCACACTCGGTCAAATGCTGTCTTGATGTCAAGGGCAGTCACTCTCACCTCACCTCTGGAATTCAGCTCTTTTGTCCATGTTTGGACCAAGGCTGTAATGAGGTCTGGAGCCGAGTGGTCCTGGCGGAACCCAAACTGAGCATCGGTGAGCAGGTTATTGGTGAGTAAGTGCCGCTTGATAGCACTGTCGACGACACCTTCCATCACTTTGTTGATGACTGAGAGTAGACTGATGGGGCGGTAATTGGCTGGATTGGATTGTCCTGCTTTTATGTGGACAGGACATACCTAGGCAATTTCCCACATTGTCAGGTAGATGCCAGTGTTGTAGCTGGAACAGTTGGCTGGAGGCACAGCTAGTTCTGGAGCACAAGTCTTCAGCACTACAGCCGGGATGTTGTCGGGGCCCATAGCCTTTGCTGTATCCAGTGCACTCAGCCGTTTCTTGATATCAAGTGGAGTGAATCGAATTGGCTGAAGACTGGCTTCTGTGATGGTGGGGATATTGGGAAGAGGCCGAGATGGATCATCCACTCGGCACTTCTGGCTGAAGATGGTTGCAAACACTTCAGCCTTGTCTTTTGCACTCACGTGCTGGACTCCGTCATCATTGAGGATGGGGATGTTCACAGAGCCTCCTCCTCCCGTTAGCTGTTTAATTGTCCACCACCATTCACGACTGGAGGTGGCAGGACTGCAGAGCTTTGATCTGATCCGTTGGTTGTGGAATCGCTTAGCTCTGTCTATAGCATGTTGCTTCCGCTGTTCAGCATGCATGTAGTCCTGAGTTGTAGCTTCACCAGGTTGGCACCTCATTTTTAAGTATGCCTGGTGCTGCTCCTGGCATGCTCTTCCACAATCCCCATTGAATCAGGGTTGATCGCCTGGCTTGTTGGTAATGGTAGAGTGAGGAATATGCCGGGCCATGAGGTTACAGATTGTGCTGGAATACAATTCTGCTGCTGCTGATGGCCCACAGCACCTCATGGATGCCCAACTTTGAGCTGCTAGATCTGTTTCCCTACAAAACAACAGTGACTATACTTCAAAAGTACTTCATTGGCTGTGAATCACTTTGGGATGTCCTGAGGTTATGATAGTATCTGTTTAAATGGAAGTTTGTTCTTTAAACCATTACTTATTGATCTATCTCGCCTTCTCTCCTACTCTTTACAACCCTGGTGCTTTCTTGAGTCTTTCTCTTGAGTTGTGAAAAAAAAGGTTATCGGAAGACACTGTCCCTTTAAGAGTGTCCTCTGGCCGTGGAGGAAGTGAGGTTAAACGAAGGTTAAAAGAAAGAAAAGAAAAAAAGAATTTGAGTTTATATAGCGCCTTTCACAACCTCAGGATGTCCCAAAGTGCTTTACAGCCAATGAAGTAGTTTTTGAAGTGTAGTCACCGTTGTAATGTAGGAAACGTGGGAGCCAATTTGCGTCCGGCAAGGTCGAGAATGCTGACCCACGACTGACAAAGCAAAAATATAAAACTGCAAGCTGCCTATTTCCAGCCTGTTTGAGAAAAGAATATTAAGAATAGAGATAAACACTCGACCTCATCAGTTTTAAAGACGGGAGCTGCTCATAAATATCAAAGTAAATTCATGGCTCTTGTTCAGGTCCTTATTTTAAAGATTGCTTACGGTGGGAAACCTGAGCTGGCCGGGGGGAATCGCTCGCATACAAGCGGTCAGGTTTTGCCTGCGTGCAGGATATTGTACTGGAACTTACCGCTGTCCTGCTGCTCGGGCCTGGAGGGAGTGTGCACGGTGCAATGAGGGCCGAAATAACACGTGGGCCTTTAATATCTTAAAGGAGCTCAGCTACAATTGACTTCAACGGACAGGGGAAGGTTCGAGCAGAATCCAGATCCCAATCCTTGTCCAGTGACCTCCGCTGGAAACTGCATGGCAAGATCGGGGCTGGCTGTGATGACTCACTTGGTTGAGGAGTCTGCGAATGCTCTCTCATGAAAAATGGCTACTTGTAATGAGACTGCCCGAATGCTTGTTTTTTTTTTTGTTTGAATTTTCACTCTCCGATCTCACTGAGCGCTGCCTAGGAACAGCCAAGAACAAATACAACAGCCTAGAAATTCGTTGGCTGCATGCCTACCTTTCACCCATAAAACGGGCGCTTTAGGCATCCAAGATGGCGCGCTCATTATGCACTGGAAGTGCGCTGCCCGCCATATTGGTGAAGGCAGAAAAAGGGGCATACAGGGGCCTGAGCCTGAAACAGGCAAGAGGCCCCTTGTATTTGCAAATGGGAGGGCCCAATGCCTCGTCCAATCTGGTGACACACCAACGTGTTCACACTGGAGAAAGACCATTTACATGTACCGTGTGCGCGAAAGGATTCACCCGTTCATCCATCCTGCTGACACACCAGCGAGTTCACATTTAGCTACAGGGCAGATCCTGCTGTTAATCACATCCAGGACTAAATCATGTTTATTCTGGCAGTGTGGGTTTGTTTATGCTGATGTTAATAACCCCTAGAACTGTGCTGGATTATCATATTCTGTGTACATATGTCACATTTTTGGGTTATTATGTTAGATTTTCTTTTGTAAGGCTGGTCTGTCTTGCATGTAAATGAGGCCCAAGGCCCAATATTGGGTAGGCCTACAACCAATTTCCAAGCCAACATCTTCGGTCTACCGTCTCTTCCTCAGCGTCTCGTTGCTGAACAGACCGACAGGAACCATGTCTTACGCTTCGCTGATCAAGGAGAGGAAACAGAAGGCGGCAGCCATCGCAAGAGAGGCCCATGGAGAATCAGGAGGTAAAGGGGTGTCCAGATCAGTAACTCGTTGCATTTCTTCTCTCTGCATTCACCGCTGAGTGTCCTTGGGGCCAAGTTGACTCCAACTGAAGTTGGAACCGATTCGAGTCGAACCCTCCGTCGCAGACTTCATAACCCAACACCTCAACCCAGGCCGCTCCAGGGCACTGTTGATGACGTCCGACTCACTTGCCTGCCACCTGGAAGGGGTTTGGTCCTGTCACTGGGGGCTGCCCACTCACCCCCAGACAAATCCTGTAAACCATTAACCCAATGGGTACGGTGGCCCCTACAGGAACCAGCAGCAGGAAACTCACCAGCACTCTCTGTTTTTTTTAAAAATTCATTCCCTGGTTGTGGGCGTCGCGGGCGAGGCCGGCATTTATTGCCCGTCCCTGATTCAACTAGGCCACTTCAGATTGCAGTCAACCACGTCGGCATGGGACTGGAGTCACATATAGACTCCGCGGACCGGGTAAGGACGGCAGGTTTCCTTCCCTAAAGGGAGATCAGGAAACCAGTTAGAATTTTATGACAATCCAAGAGCTTCATGGTCACTTTTTATCTCCAGATTATTTTTTTTGAACTGAATTCAAATTCTCTCCTCAGGCGCCCTGGTGGGGGATGTTGGTGGGCTGGTTAAATTCTAACAGTGGCCCTGTGCACACTTGGGGGTCCCTAAGACTTGGCTTTTGCCAAACTGTTCATGGGTTACTTGGGCAGTGCCTCTACGGAGAGAGATTGTGTTCACCATGCCCAGCAATTGTGTTTCTCAGGAGCTTGGTCCAGAGACTCAGACACTCAGCCGGCCAAAGCCAACCTACTCCGGAACCCCACTCGTGTTTTATGTGACAAGAGTATCACAGGCTCCCATCCTGGTGGAAAACCGAACTGAGATGCCAGCTGCTCTCGGTGCACATAAAAAACGCTAAGCAAGCCCACCCTCCCCTCCCACCCATTCCCCCCCAACCCTCCCAACCCCCTCCCACTCCTCCTCCCTCCCCCACCCACCCACTCCCCCCCCAACCCTCCCAACCGCCTCCCACTCCTCCTCCCTCCCCCACCCACCCACTCCCCCAACCCTCCCAACCCCCTCCCACTCCTCCTCCCCCCTCCCACTCACTACCCCCCCAACCCTCCCAACCCCCTCCAACTCCTCACCCACCCACTCCCCCGACCCCTCCCAACCCCCTCCCACTCCCCCCATCCCTCCCAACCCCCTACCACTCCCCCCATCCCTCCCAACCCCCTCCCACTCCCCCCATCCCTCCCAACCCCCTCTGACTCCTCCTCCCCCCCACCCACCCACTCCCTCCACCTCTCTCAACCCTCTCCCACTCCTCCTCCCCCCACCCACCCACTTCCCCCGACCCGTCCCAACCCCCTGCCACTCCTCCTTCCCCTCCCAACCACCCACTCCCCCCGACCCCTCCCAAACCCCTCCCACTCCTCCTCCCATCCACCCACCCACTCCCCCCACCCCTCTCAACCCCCTCCCACTCCTCCTTTCCCTCCCCCCACCCCTCTCAACCCCCTCCCATTCCTCTTTTCCCTCCCCCCACCCACCCACTCCCCCCCACCCCTCCCAACCCCCTCCCACTCCCAGCCCCCCTTCCACCTCTACACCCTCCCCCCCCCCACCGTGTCTCAGTGGGTGAACGCACCGCCCTGTGTGGTACTGGGGCTCTCAGAACAGAGAGCTGCCAGGTCAGACCCCTGGCCTGTGCTGAGTTTGCTGATTCCAGTGAAGTGACACGTAGAGACGCTTCAAATCGCTACATTGCTCCTAAGATAGAAAACAGAAAATCATCCTGAATCAGGTGGGGGGTGTTCTAGTCTGATTGGTGACCCCTGCGACACAGATACTTGTGTGTGGATATCAGGTGAGGGTGGGATCGGGGGCTCGGCTGTGAGACTCTCCCACAGTCAAACTATGGGAAACTTTTCTATATCCGTGTCAAGATCCAGCTCTCCCGGGTCAGGCACCGCCCAGGTCGAAAAGAACAAATAAACTTACATTTATGTAGAAAATCATCATGTCTCTCCAAAACATCTTGACGAGCTTCACGCCATGAAATCTTTAGTGCCTCTTGGCGTGGTATTGATCCAGTCAGATCAACTGGTTCACTACTGCCCTTCAGGGAAGGCAGCCTGTCACCCTTACCCAGTCTGGCCTACATGTGACTCCAGTCCCACACTATGTGGTTGACTCTCACTTGATCAAGAAGGCCCAACACCATCTTCACAAAGAAAGATTTGCATTTATATAGCGCCTTTCGCATCCTCAGCACTTCCCAAAGTGCTCTACAGCCAATTAAATACTTTTGAAGCCTACTCACTGTTGTGATGTAGGGAAACGCAGCAGCCAATTTGCGCACAGCAAGATCCCACAAATGGCAACGAGATAAATGACCAGATCATCTGTTTTAGTGATATTGGTTGTGGGATAAATATTGGCCCCAGGGACAAATCCACTGCTCCTTTTCGAAATAGTGGCCGTGGGATCTTTTACATCCACCTGACAGGGCAGACGGGGCCTCAGTTTAACGTGTCATCCAAAAGATGGGACCTCCGACAGTGCAGCACTCCCTCAGTACTGGCACTGGGAGTGTCAGCCTGGATTCTTTGCTCAAGTCGCTGGAGTGGGACTTGAACCCACGACTCAGAGGGGAGAGTGCTGCCCACTGGGCCACGGCTGACACCCAGGGCAACCTGGGAAGAGCAATTGTCAGTGTTGTCTGAGAAAGTGTTTTGGTTGCGGGTCCCTTGGTCAGAACTAGGGACCACACTCTCCACTGGGGAAAAGTTGACCAACTAGCCGGTCAGCTGTACGTTTCTGAGAACACGTCCATCCCACTTATATGATCTGCACTTAAATCCCAGCCAGACCTAGTGTTCCAATAACATTGTCATGGCGCGTTAGGCAGTTGCAGAGTCTGATTGGCCCCCCCTGTGTATAACCATTACTGTAATATACAGCTGCACTATTGTTAAATGACAGGCCTACAATCTATTATAATTCCTTGTTTTGATTGGCAATGGAAAGTGCTGTTTAACTGGGAGGCAGAGGATTTAATGTCAAACATTAGAATCTCTCATGACGATTAGTTTTCTAAAAAAAAAGGTTTCGGAAATTGTGTCAGATAAAGAGATTAAAAATAAACAGGAGTGAAATAAGCAGGAGCTGAAAAGAGAACCAGTTAATATTTCAGGTGTAGATCTCCTCGCCTGAACTGGAAACTGGGAGAAGAGGGACCCCCTTCATCGGGCCGAACGAAATGAAGGGGTGGGGAGATACAATAGCAGGTGATAGTCAAGTAAATCAGAGTCGGAGACCCTAATCAGCACTGGTTACATAAAGGGAGGATTGGAAGAGTCTTTCTCACGCGATGTGTTCTAAAATGTGGAATGTTTTGCCACAAGTGGTGGTTGAGAAAGATAATTACTTAAAAATATACAAGGGTTTGGGGAGAGAGCAGGAAAGTGGGACTGTAAAATCAGCATGGATTTATTAAAGGCAAGTCATGTTTGACAAATTTAAAAGAGTTTTTTGAAGAAATAACTGATTGGATAAAGGGAATGCAGTAGGTGTTCGATATGGAGTCTCATTGGGCATATCGAGTTACGTCGAAACTACAGCACAGAAACAGGCCATTCGGCCCAACTGGTCTATGCCAGCGTTTATGCTCCACACGAGCCTCCTCCCACCCTACTTCATCTCACCCTATCATCATATCCTTCTATTCCTTTCTCCCTTATGTGTTTATCCAGCTTCTCCTTAAATCCATCTACTTTATTCGCCTCAACTACTCCTTGTGGGAGCGAGTTCCACATTCTCACCACTCTCTGGGTAAAGATGTTTCTCCTGAATTCCCTATTGGATTTATCAGCCACTATCTTATATTTATACCCTTTAGTTTTGGTCTCCCCCCACAAGTGGAAACATTTTTTCTGCGTCTTAAAGACCTCTATCAGGGCATATGGTATAATATGAACTGTAGTAACATGAATAGAAAGTTGGTCGATGGAGAGGAAACTAAGAGTTGGAGTAAATGGGAGCTGCTCGGATTGGAGTCGGGTTGAAAGTGATGTACCCCGCGGGGGGTCAGTGTTGGGTCCAGGTATACGTAGATGATTTGGACTTGGGCAAAGGGAGCACCATCTCAAAATTTGCTGATGACACAAAAGTGGGAGGTTTGGCAAACAGCGAGGAAAACGGTAAGAGACTTCAGAAGGACGCAGACAAGTTTACAATATGGACTCAGAGGCGGGAGCAGTATCCCTCAGCCAGTGGTTAATCTCTCCGGACATGAGTCCCCCACTGGATGTCAACCCAGTATTTAGAGACCATAGTCCAGTCTTCACTCACCAGGACTGTCTGGAGTGGGGCTCAAACCCTTCATCTTCTGACTCAGTCCCTGAGTCAAAAGCTCTCTCCAAAAGTTGAATACAGGAAGATACAGTCATTAAAAAAGGCCAATGGATTTTTTTGATTTTTATAAAAAGGGGTATAGTCTACAAGAGTAATAATGAACTTATACAAAACATTGGTTGGACCACAGTTAGAGTACAATGTGCAGTTTTGGGCGCTCCATTATAGAAAGGACATTAAAGCCATAGAGAGCATTAAGTGTAGATTCCCCAGGATGGGAAAGTATAGTCATGAGGAGAGAATGGAGATACTGGGACTGTTTCCGCTCGAGCAGAGAAGGTTTAGTGCGGGTTTATAAAATTATGAAGAGTTTTGACAGAGTGAATAGGAAATAACTGTTTCCCCTCACTGGAAATCCAGTGACGAGGGGGTCATCAATTTGAAATTGTCACTGAGAGAGAGATTAGGAGAAATGTCTTCACACAGAGGACTGTTGGAACATAGAATGTTTTGCTACAGGGAGTGCTTGAGGTATTGCATTTTTTAAAGTAAAATTGGATAAACATTTGAAGCAGGGAAAGATACAGGGGAATAGGGAGTGTGGGGCAATGGGACTAATTTATGCGTTACTTTGGTAAGGAGCCAGCACAGACACGATGGCCCGAATGGGGTCCCTTTTCTGCTGACATTTTTATGTTTCTATGCTAGTTTCTGTCACTGAGGCATTCGATAGGTTTAATGTCTTGCAAACAGCTTATCTAAAAAGGTGAAATGCTGGCACATACAGACAAGGACCAGTTCAGTCAGGTAATGAAATTATATTGAAAAGACAAAAACGGAGGAAAATCGGCTCCAAAATGCACTGTAAAACTCTGAGTGCATCACTTTCACTGTTAGAAAAGGGTCAGATGTAGGAATGGAGTTAGGTTTCTGAATTATTGAGGGACCTTTATGGTAAAGCACACTGTCTGCAACATCAGTTTCAAAATCAGAGACTGAGGAGTCCCATCGCACTGGAGGGAAAGTCCCACTGGTTGTTTGTCTATTCCGAAACAATGTTCTCCCTTCCCTGTAAGTGCCTCCTCTCACTGAGGGACAGCTCCCGGGGCTGGTACCTCAACAAAGTGTTCATTCTTCATACTTTACACACACGCACACACACACACAGACACACACACACAGACACACACACACAAACACACACATATACACACAGGCAAACACACACACATACACACAGACACACATACACACAGACAAAGATATACACAGACACACATACGTATATATACACACATAAAAATACACAAAAACACACACACACAAACACACAGACAAACACACACACACACACATATACACACATATGTATATATACACACATAAAAATACACACAAGTACACACATACACACACTTATACATATATATATCTTTACACACATACACAAACATACATATATATATACACACACATATACATACACACACATACACACATTTGTATATATGCACACACATATCCATATATACACACGCATGTATGTATACGCACACGTCTATATACACACACATAGATATATATATACATACATATGCACATACACACATATATACACACATACACACACATAAATCTACATATGAACACATACATGCACACACATATATATGCACACATAGTCACATACATATGAATGCACACCATCACATATATATACTTACAAACACACATACATATATATATACATGTCCAAGCATGCACATATGCATATATATACACATACAAAAACGCACATGCTCATGCACACACATATACACACACATGTGTATACACATAAATAGACACCTAAATGCATATACATATACACACACACACATGTCTGAGCACATTATATATAAATACACACATAAACACACATACACGCACATATACATGTACAGGCACATATATACACACACATATATATACACACATACATGCACACACATACATATGAACATATATATATACACATACACACATTTGTATGTATGCACACACATATATATATGGACACATACATATATGGACACACATATATATTCACACATGTATGTCTATACACACATCTATATACACATATATACACACATATGCACACACACATATACATACATGCACACACATAAATATACATACAAACACACATACATGCACACACATATATGTGCACACATAGTCACATACATACAAATGCACACTTACACATATATACTTGCAAACACACACATACACATATATATACATGTCCGAGCACGCACAAATGCATGTATATACACATACAAAAACACACATGCACACACATATACATATACACACACATATATACATGCATACACATAAACACATATATAGACACCTAAACACATATACAAAGACACACATACACATACATTTCTTGTTTTATTCATTCATGGTATGTGGGCGTCGCTGGTGAGGCCAGCATTTATTGCCCATCCCTAATTGCCCTTGAGAGGTGGTGGTGAGCCGCATTCTTGAACCGCTGCAGTCCGTGTGGTGAAGGTTCTCCCACAGTGCTGTTAGGAAGGGAGTTCCAGGATTTTGACCCAACGACGATGAAGGAACGGCGGTATATTTCCAAGTCGGGATGGTGTGTGACTTGGAGGGGAATGTGCAGGTGGTGTTGTTCCCATGTGCCTGCTGCTCTTGTCCATCTAGGTGGTAGAGATCGTGGGTTTGGGAGGTGCTGTCGAAGAAGCCTTGGCGAGTTGCTGCAGTGCATCCTGTGGATGGTACACACTGCAGCCACAGTGCGCCGGTGGTAAAGGGAGTGAATGTTTAGGGTGGTGGATGGGGTGCCAATCAAGCGGGCTGCTTTGTCCTGGATGGTGTCGAGCTTCTTGAGTGTTGTTGGAGCTGCACTCATCCAGGCAAGTGGAGAGTATTCCATCACACTCCTGACTTGTGCCTTGTAGATGGTGGAAAGGCTTTGGGGAGTCAGGGTGTGGGTCACTCGCCGCAGAAAACCCAGCCTCTGACCTGCTCTTGTAGCCACAGTATTTATATGGCTGGTCCAGATAAGTTACACTCATAAATACTCATAAATATACACATAGTCACATGCACATATATACACACAAATCAACAGACACATACACATGCACACACATATATACATAAACACACATACACATATGTACACATACACAAATATATGCATATACACACATACATGTTTATATACATATACACACGTACACATGCATAGGTATACATGTGTACACTTGTACACATTTCTAAACATACATATGTACACATACACACATATATAGGAACACACACATATAGATATACACATACACAGATACGTACATATACACACATATATACATATGCACATATATATATATATATATATATATATATATATACAGGGTATGGTAGCATAGAGGTTATGTTACTGGACTAGTAATCCAGAGGCCTGGACTAATAATCTGGAGATATGAGTTTGAATCCCACCACGGCAGCTGGGGAATTTAAATTCAATTCATTAAATAAAATCTAGAATAAAAAGCTAGTATCAGTAACGGTGGCCATGAAACTACCGGATTGTTATAAAAACCCATCTGGTTCACTAATGTCCTTTAGGGAAGGAAACCTGCCGTCCTTACCCGGTCTGGCCTATATGTGACTCCAGACCCATAGCAATGTGGTTGATTCTTAATTGCCCTCTGAAATGGCCTAGCAAGACACTCAGTTGTATAATCCCGCTACAAAAAGACATAATAAGAATAAAACAGACGGACCACTGGACACCGGACACGACAAAGGCAAACCAAGCCCAGTCAACCCTGCAAAGTCCTCCTCACTAACATCTGGAGACTTGTGCCAAAATTGGGAGAGCTGTCCCACAGACTAGTCAAGCAACAGCCTGACATAGCCATACTCACTGAATCATACCTTTCAGCCAACGTCCCAGACTCCTCCATCACCATCCCTCGGTATGTCCTGTCCCACCGCAGGACAGACCCACCAGAAGTAGCGGCACGGTGATATACAGTCAGGAGGGAGTGGCCCTGGGAGTCCTCAACATGGACTCCAGACCCCATGAATCACACACCATGCTGACTTGGAAATATATCGCCGTTCCTTCATCGTCGCTGGGTCAAAATCCTGGAACTCCCTTCCTAACAGCACTGTGGGAGAACCTTCACCACTCAGACTACAGCGGTTCAAGAAGGCGGCTCACCACCACCTTCTCAAGGGGCAATCAGGGATGGGCAATAAATACTGGCCTTGCCAGCGACGCCCACATCCCATGACCAAATAAAAAAAAATACACATATACCTATTCATATACATATACACATATATACATACGAACACACGCACATGTACATAGGAACACACGCACACATACATATATGTACACATAGGAACACATATATCTATACATACTTTCCACATACATGCACTTTGCAGCAGAGGTCTCCAAGAGGATGTCCTGCAACTGTCAGTAGAATTGAATGGGCACCACTAGGCAGCTAATAGATGGAAATTTGGGTGAGGAACACTCTGCCCAAATTCCCAGTGCACTCTCCCATAACTTTTATGTTTCTGAGGCAGTTGTTGGGTTTAACGGCTTGCAAACCGATTATGACGCCAAGGGGAACCATTGATTCCTTAGATCTCTCATGTGTTTGGTTGTATTTTTCCCTGGTCTTTTCCATCTTTCAAGAAATGGCTCACCTGGATCTTGGGAAGAAGGTCAG
This sequence comes from Heptranchias perlo, assembly GCF_035084215.1. Taxonomy (NCBI): domain Eukaryota; kingdom Metazoa; phylum Chordata; class Chondrichthyes; order Hexanchiformes; family Hexanchidae; genus Heptranchias; species Heptranchias perlo. The sequence continues at coordinate 6,428,463 of NC_090338.1, forward strand.
TGTCCCTCGGGACGTGATGATGGAGGAACTATCTCTGCTCTCGAACAAAGGATCGAAGATGTTCCACATGCGGCAGAAGAGAGTCGACAAGTTCACGGTGGAAGGCACGGGGGCAGCTCCAGCGGTGAGTGCCCAGCGTTTTCCATGGTGACGTTAACCCCTTAGAGCGTGCGGACCCAGGCCACGGACTAAAGCCAAATCAGTGTTGAATTCTGTTGAATTTTGAGTGGGACTGATGGGTTCTGGATGTAGGTGGACTAATGGTCTCTGGGTGGAGCGGGAGTGAGAGGCTCTGGGTGGAGAGGGACTGATGGGCTCTGGGTGGAGCGGGAGTGAGAGGCTCTGGGTGGAGAGGGACTGAGAGACTCTGGGTGGAGCGGGAGTGAGAGGCTCTGGGTGGAGCGGGAGTGAGAGGCTCTGGGTGGAGCGGGAGTGAGAGGCTCTGGGTGGAGCGGGAGTGAGAGGCTCTGGGTGGAGCGGGAGTGAGAGGCTCTGGGTGGAGCGGGAGTGAGAGGCTCTGGGTGGAGCGGGAGTGAGAGGCTCTGGGTGGAGCGGGAGTGAGAGGCTCTGGGTGGAGCGGGAGTGAGAGGCTCTGAGTGGAGGTGGACTGATGGGCTCTGGGTGGAGCGGGACTGAGAGGCTCTGAGTGGAGCGGGACTGAGAGGCTCTGGGTGGAGCGGGAGTGAGAGGCTCTGGGTGGAGCGGGACTGAGGGGCTCTGAGTGGAGCGGGAGTGAGAGGCTCTGGGTGGAGCGGGACTGAGGGGCTCTGGGTGGAGCGGGACTGAGGGGCTCTGGGTGGAGCGGGACTGAGGGGCTCTGAGTGGAGCGGGACTGATGGGCTCTGGGTGGAGGTGGCATGAGGGGCTCTGCGTGGAGGGGGACTGAGAGGCTCTGGGTGGAGGTGGACTGAGGGGCTCTGGGTGGAGTGGGAGTGATGGGCTCTGAGTGGAGAGGGACTGAGGGGCTCTGGGTGGAGGGGACTGAGGGGCTCTGGGTGGAGGGGGACTGATGGGCTCTGGGTGGAGGGGGACTGAGAGGCTCTGGGTGGAGGGGGCATGAGGGGCTCTGAGTGGAGCGGGACTGATGGGCTCTGGGTGGAGGGGGCATGAGGGGCTCTGAGTGGAGCGGGACTGAGGGGCTCTGGGTGGAGGGAACTGAGGGGCTCTGGGTGGAGGGGGACTGAGGGGCTCTGGGTGGAGTGGGACTGAGGGGCTCTGGGTGGAGGGGACTGAGGGGCTCTGGGTGGAGGGGACTGAGGGGCTCTGGGTGGAGGGGGACTGATGGGCTCTGGGTGGAGGGGACTGAGGGGCTTTGGGTGGAGGGGGACTGAGGGGCTCTGGGTGGAGTGGGACTGAGGGGCTCTGGGTGGAGGGGACTGAGGGGCTCTGGGTGGAGGGGACTGAGGGGCTCTGGGTGGAGGGGGACTGATGGGCTCTGGGTGGAGGGGACTGAGGGGCTTTGGGTGGAGGGGGCATGAGGGGCTTTGGGTGGAGGGGAACTGAGAGACTCTATACCTTGCCAAAGAGGCTTTTCTTCACATGAAAACTAGAAAGTAAGGACTGGATTTCCCTCGTCCTGCTCCTATGGGGTCAGGACAGGTCCCCTCTCCACTTGCCTCTCCGATCCCTCCGACAGGATTCCCACCAGCCAGTGGACCCCCAGGAAATTCCAGTGTGGCTGCAGAAGAACCACCTGAAGTGATAGGAACCATTATGTGGGGCAGGGAGGTCCCAAAGATGTGAACTAATTTCCCACCCAAGGCCTCGGTAACTGCTGGGAACCAAAATTGGAGGTAGCTCTGGGGGATGTGGGGGGGTTGGCGGGGGGGGCACGATTGTGAGGAGCAATCAAGCATCAAGAAGTATTGGTTTATACAGAGGGTAGGCAACAGCTGGATTGGGTTGCCAGGGCTCGAGGCTCATTTGGGAAACAGCTGGATGCTGTAATGGGGAGACAGTATGGCTAGTATTGGGGAAGGATGGGCTGAGGGGCCTGCTTCATCCGAAATGCCCTTGTGATCTGGTAAGCGAGGGCGATGGGTTAATGTTTCTGGTTTGACCCCTGACGTTCCGATTGAAGGACCGCGCCCAAAACGTTAACTGATCTCTCCCTCAGATGCCAATTGACCTGCTCTGTGACTCCCGTCATCTCCTGTTTTTAGACACTGCTGTCATTACAAAGTGGAGCTGTGCCTTTAGGGAGTTTCAGTATTTCAAATGTTCCTCCTCCTCCTCCTCCTCTACAGAAAGTTGCTATGTCCATTCTTCCGGAAGTGGCGAAGGAGAACTATAGATCAGAAGTCTACATCCCGCAGCCTGGCCAAGTGAATGCTCCGAACAAGGCACCAAATCCATTTGCCAAATTGTCCGCTGTCCAAAATATCAAGGTCGTCCTGAACCCCAATATCATTGCTCCAGGTAAACGCCCCAGTTTGCCTTGTAACTTCTCATTCTAACGGAAAGGATCAGTGTTGTAATTTTATCTCACCTTTAGTTTCCAACCACTATCTTTCTCCCTCCCAACCTTTCTTGGCCTTCCCTTATTTTATCATTATTGCTGGGGCTCTTTTCTCTAGAGAAGGCTGAGGGGTGACCTGATAGAGGTCTTTCAGATTATGAAAGGGTTCGATAGGGTAGACGTAGAGAAGATGTTTCCACTTGTGGGGGAGACCAGAACTAGGGGCCATAAATATAAGAAAGTCACTAATAAATCCAATAAGGAATTCAGGGGAAACTTCTTTACCCCAGAGAGTGGTGAGAATGTGGAACTCGCTCCCACAAGGAGTAGTTGAGGCAAATACCATAGATGCATTTAAGGGGAAGTTAGATAAGTACATGGAGGAGAAAGGAATAGAAGGATATCCTGATACGACGAGATGAAGAAGGGTGGGAGGAGGCTCGTGTGGAGCATAATTACCGGCATGGACCAGTTGGGCTGAATGGCCTGTTTCTGCACTGTACTATGTAACTTTCCTCTCTAGTTCCCCCTAAGCTCCAAGTACACCATTCATTGTTCCTAATTTTCGGTAAACGCAACAAAAGTGAAATTTATACATAATTGAGATGAAAGTTTTAGCCTTAGAGGACAGAGTTTGATCGAAGTGAGGAGAGGAGGAGACTAAAACAACACCTTGCATCCATATAGTACCTTGAACGTAACCAGACAAAAATATGACACTGAGCCAAAGAAGGAGACATTAGGACAGGTGACCAAAGTCAAAGAGGTAGGTTTTAAGCAGACTCTTAAAGGAGGAGAGAGAGCAAGAGAGGCAGAGAGATTTAGGGAGGGAATTCCAGAGCTTAGCACCTAGGCAGCTGAAGGCACGGCCGCCAATGGTGGAGCGAAGAAAATTGGGAATGCGCAAGAGGCCAGAATCGGAGGAGCGTAGAGACCTCGGAGGGTTGTAGGACTGGAGGAGGTTAGGGAGGGGGCGAGGCCGTGGAGGGACTTAGATTTAATCGTTCTGTCTTCTCGCCAAACAGGGTACTCCGGACCCTTGAAGGAAATCCCACCCGAGAAGTTTAACATCACAGCCGTCCCCAAGTCCTACCAGTCACCCTGGGCAGAAGCACTGATGGACCAACCTGATCTTCTGGAAGCCACAATCAACCAACTGCCAGAGCTCCCGGCCAAAGCTCAATCACAAACGTACAGGTGCTTCAACAGGTAAAGGCAATCCCATTCTGCAACTTGAAGCTGTACTGCTATATCTTCAAACCTTGGCGTCAGCGAACTACTCCTGGAGCCCGTCATGTCCCTAACTGAGCCCTCACCTACGGCTTGACCACCTCAATGCTCTGCTTAAATAAAAGAAAGAACTTGCATTTATATAGCAACTTCCACGACCTCAGGACGTCCCAAAGCGCCTTACAGCCAATGAAGTATTTTTGAAGCCTGGTCACTGTTGTAGTGTAGGGAAATGCAGCAACCAATTTCTGCACAGCAAGATCCCACGAACAGCAATGTGATAATGGCCAGATAATCTGTTTTTTAGTGATGTGGGTTGAGGGATAACTATTGGCCCAGGACACCGGGTAGAACTCCCCTGCTCTTCTTCAAAATAGTGGCCATGGAATCTTTTAGATCCACCTGAGAGGGCAGACAGGGCCTCGGTTTAACTTCTCATCCGAAAGACGGCACCTCCGACAGTGCAGCACTCCCTCAGTACTGAACTGGGAGTGTCAGCCTGGATTTTTGTGCTCAAGTCTCTGGAGTGGGACCTGAAAACCACAACCGTCTGACTCAGAGGTGAGAGAGCTACCCACTGAGCCATGGCTGACACCTAACTCTAACCCCATCACCACTCATGCCCTATCCTGTATAAAGTCTGCCACACTCATCACTCTACCCTCACCAACCTGCATCTCCAAGTGCGTCACACAGTGAGTTTGTTTTGGGACACAGTGTTATGCACCAGCAGCATCCCATAAACAAACCTTCGACAGCACCTCCCAAACCCACGACCTCCACTACCTAGAAGGGCAAGGGCAGCAGGTGCATGGGAACAACACCACCTGTACGTTCCCCTCCAAGTCACACACCATCCTGACTTGGAAATATATCGGCCGTTCCTTCATCGTCGCTGGGTCAAAATCCTGGAACTCCCTTCCTAACAGCACTGTGGGAGAACCTTCACCACACGGACTGCAGCGGTTCAAGAAGGCGGCTCACCACCACCTTCTCAAGGGGCAACTAGGGATGGGCAATAAATGCCGGCCTCGCCAGCGACGCCCACATCCCATGAATGAATTTTTAAAAATGACATGAATGATGTATTTTTTGGAGGGAGAATGATGGACCACAGGAGAATTCCCTGTTCTTCTTCGAACAATGCCCATGGGATCATCAGCAGTTAATCGTGGCATCTTACAGCAAAAGAGGAGGCCATTCGGCCCATCATGCCTGTACTGGCTCTCTGAAAGTGATATCCAATTAGTCCCACACCACCTGCTCATTCCCATAGCCTTTCAAATTTTTCTTTTTCAAGTATTTATCCAATTCCCTTGCCTGGGGTACATCTAATTTCAAATATCCACCAATGCATTGTATAAATATTGATTAAAAAATTAATATTAGCAAATTATCTACAGTTAAATATGAATATATGTAAATTAAATCACTGGAGTGATTCGCACTGATCCAATTTTGGATCTGTTTGTTGCTAACGGGCAGTTTGGGCAGTGATAGTTTGAGTAATGAGAACTTGATGTCATTAGTCCTGCCTCACATTTTCTATTTTAATCCCACACTAGACACTCCATCCTTTACGTCTGGCTGGCAAACCTCCAGCCCATTGGCATTGCACATTCTTAAATAAGCAAACGCTACAGATTGGCTTTGCCCCTTATAGGGGCATTTGAACGTCAGCCACGGCTCGGTTGGTAGCACCTCTCATCTCTGGGTGAGAAGGCTGAGGGCCTCAAGCCCCACGCTGGGAAACGGGTACATCACCAGAGCAGTACCGAGGGAGTGCTGCACTGTCGCAGGTGCCGTCCTTTAGGTGAGATGTTAGACTGAGGCCCCGTCTCGCTGTTTGGGTAGATATTAAGTCCCATGGCGCTGTTTGATAAAGAGCAAGGGCGGGGTGGGGGGGGCGGGGGGGAAGTTCTCCCCGTTGTCCTGGCCAACATTCAGCCTTCGGCCAACACCACCAGTACAGATTATCCGATCATTTATCACATTACTGTTTCGAGGAATTTGTGTGCAAATCGGGTTGCCGTGTTTACCTGCAGAACACTTTATTAAAAAGTGAGTCCATGACCGGGATGTGCCTTGGTACATCGCAGGGTCGGCAAAGATTCAGTATCGATGCAAGTGCTTCTCCTGCACACATCATAGGCGCAATATTTAAAGCTCCGATTTATTCTGGGACTGAGATGAGTTCACTGCTCTGCAATGCAGTGAATATATGATCTGAGGCATCCTACACCCACCAGCATTTACCCATGGAATAAATAGAACGTTGTGTCATTGATAACCCTTTACCAGAGGTCTCTGTCTCAACAGGAGAGAGCATAGTCTGCACTCTGGTCAGACTGCACCTGGAGTATTGTGTCCGGGAAGCTAGTGAGAAATCCAGGAAGGTCCATGAGACCTTTTCCTAGTGTCAAGGGTCTGAGTTCATAGAATGATACAGCACAGAAGGAGGCCATTCAGCCCATCCTGCCAGTGTCGACTCTTTGAAAGAGCTATCCCATTAGTCCCATTCCCCTGCTCTTTCCCTATAGCCCTGCAAATTTTTCCTTTTCAAGTATTTATCCACTTCCCTTTTGAAAGTTATTATTGAATCTGCTTCCACCGCCCTTTCAGGCAGCGCATTCCAGATCATAACAACTCGCTGCGTAAAAAAATTCTCCTCATCTCCCCCTCTGGTTCTTTTGCCGATCACCTTAAATCTGTGTCCTCTGGTTACCGACCCTTCTGCCACTGGAAACAGTTTCTCCCTATTTACTCTATCAAAACCCCTTATGATTTTGAACACCTCTATTAAATCTCCCCTTAACCTTCTCTGTTCTGAGGAGAACAATCCCAGCTTCTCCAGTCTCTCCACATAACTGAAGTTCCTCATCCCTGGTACCATTCGGGTAAATCTCCTCTGTACCCTCTCCAAGGCCTTGACATCCTTCTTAAAGTGTGGTGCCCAGAATTGGATACAAAGCTCCAGTTAAGGCCGAACCAGTGGTTTATAAAGGTTTAGCATAATTTCCTTGCTTTTGAGGAAAGACTGGAGAGACTTGGACTTTTGAGCCTGGAAAGGAGGTGACTGAGAAGTGATCTTACAGAGGGATATAAGATAGTAAATGGTATGGGGAATTTGGAATATTAATTTAAAGGAAACTGTGGGAGTAGTAGCAGGGGATACAGGTTCAAATCAGTAAAAGATAAATTTAGGACTGCTACCAGGAAATTCTTAACAAAGAGTGATCATGTGGAATGGTTTCACACGCAGAGTGGAGCAAGAATTACAACAATTATTCATTCCTGTCTGGCGCAAAAATAAAACAGGAAATGTGGCTCAACCGTGGCTTACAAAAGAAATTAGGGACAATATTAGATCCAAAGAGGAGACATATAAAATTGCAAGAAAAAGTGGCAAGCCTGAGGATTTGGAGCAGTTCAGAATTCAGCAAAGGAGGACAAAGAGATTGATTAAGAGGGGAAAAATAGAGTATGAGAGTAAACTAGCAGGGAACATAAAAACTGACTGTAAAAGCTTCTATAAATATGTCAAGAGAAAAAGATTAGTGAAGACAAATGTAGGTCCCTTACAGTCAGAAATGGGGGAAATTATAATGGGGAACAAAGAAATGGCAGAACAATTAAACACATACTTTGGTTCTGTCTTCACAAAGGAGGACACAAATAACCTCCCAGAAATGTTAGGGAACCAAGGGTCTAGTGAGAGGGAGGAACGGAAGGAAACCAGTATTAGTAAAAAAAAATAGTCCTAGGGAAATTAATGGGGCTAAAGGCTGACAAATCCCCAGGGCCTGATAATCTACATCCCAGAGTACTAAAGGAAGTGGCCCTGGAAATAGTGGATGCATTGGTGATCATCTTCCAAAATTCTATAGACTCTGGAAAGTTCCTACAGATTGGAGGGTGGCAAATGTAACCCCACTATTTAAAAAAGGAGGGAGAGAAAAAACAGGGAATTACAGACCAGTTAGCCTAACATCAGTACTGGGGAAAATGCTAGTCTATTATAAAAGATTTTTAAAAATATTTGTTCATGGGATGTGGGCGTTGCTGGCGAGGCCGGCATTTATTGCCCATCCCTAATTGCCCTTGAGAAGGTGGTGGTGAGCCGCCTTCTTAAACCGCTGCAGTCCGTGTGGTGAAGGTTCTCCCACAGTGCTGTTAGGAAGGGAGTTCCAGGATTTTGACCCAGCGACGATGAAGGAACGGCGATATATTTCCAAGTCGGGATGGTGTGTGACTTGGAGGGGAACGTGCAGGTGGTGTTGTTCCCATGTGCCTGCTGCTCTTGTCCTTCTAGGTGATAGAGGTCACGGGTTTGGGAGGTGTTGTCGAAGAAGCCTTGGCAAGTTGCAGTGAAGAAGCCTTGGTGAGTGGCTGCAGTGCATCCTGTGGATGGTACACACTGCAGCCACTGTGCGCCAGTGGTGAAGGGAGTGAATGTTCAGGGTGTTGGATGGGGTGCCAATCAAGCGGGCTGCTTTATCTTGGATGGTGTCGAGCTTCTTGAGTGTTGTTGGAGCTGCACTCATCCAAGCAAGTGGAGAGTATTCCATCACACTCCTGACTTGTCCCTTGTAGATGGTGGAAAGGCTTCGGGGAGTCAGGAGGTGAGTCACTCACCGCAGGATACCCAGCCTCTGACCTGCTCTCGTAGCCACAGTATTTATGTGGCTGGTCCAGTTAAGTTTCTGGTCAATGGTGACCCCCAGGATGTTGATGGTGGGGGATTCGGCGATGGTAATGCCGTTGTATGTCAAGGGGAGGTGGTTAGACTCTCTCTTGTTGGAGATGGTCATTGCCTGGCACTTGTCTGGCGCAAATGTTACTTGTCACTTATCAGCCCAAGCCTGGATGTTGTCCAGGTCTTGCTGCATGCGGGCTCGGACTGGTTCATTATCTGAGGGGTTGCGAATGGAACTGAACACTGTGCAATCATCAGCGAACATCCCCATTTCTGACTTTATGATGGAGGGAAGGTCATTGATGAAGCAGCTGAAGATGGTTGGGCCTAGGACACTGCCCTGAGGAATTCCTGCAGCAATGCCCAGGGGCTGAGATGATTGGCCTCCAACAACCGCTCCCATCTTCCTTTGTGCTAGGTATGACCCCAGCCACTGGAGAGTTTTCCCCCTGATTCCCAATGACTTCAATTTTACTAGGCCTCCTTGGTGCCACACTCAGTCAAATGCTGCCTTGATGTCAAGGGCAGTCACTCTCACCTCACCTCTGGAATTCAGCTCTTTTGTCCATGTTTGGACCAAGGCTGTAATGAGGTCTGGAGCCGAGTGGTACTGGTGGAACCCAAACTGAGCATCGGTGAGCAGGTTATTGGTGAGTAAGTGCCGCTTGATAGCACTGTCGACGACACCTTCCATCACTTTGCTGATGATTGAGAGTAGACTGATAGGGCGGTAATTGGCCGGATTTGATTTGTCCTTCTTTTGGTGGACAGGACATACCTGGGCAATTTTCCACATTGGCGGGTAGATGCCAGTGTTGTAGCTGTACTGGAACAGCTTGGCTAGAGGGGCAGCTAGTTCTGGAGCACAAGTCTTCAGCACTACAGCTGGGATGTTGTCGGGGCCCATAGCCTTTGCTGTATCCAGTGCACTCTTGATACAGCAAAGTGGAGTGAATCGAATTGGCTGAAGACTGGCTTCTGTGATGGTGGGGATTTCAGGAGGAGGCCGAGATGGATCATCCACTCGGCACTTCTGGCTGAAGATGGTTGCATAACAGAACATTTGGAGGGCATTATCGGGATTGGACAAAGTCAGCATGGGTTTATGAAAGGGAAATCATGCTTAAAAATCTACTGGAGTTTTTTGAGGATGTAACTAGTAGAATAGATAGGGGAGAACCAGTGGATGTGATGTATTTGGATTTTCAGAAGGCTTTTGATAAGCTCCCACACAAGAGGTTAGTGTGCAAAATTGAAGCACATGGGATTGGGGGGAATATACTGGCATGGATTGAGAATTGGTTGACAGACAGGAAACAGAGAGTAGGAATAAACGGGTCTTTTTCCAGGTGGCAGGCAGTGACTGGTGGGGTACCGCAGGGATCAGTGCTTGGGCCCCAGCTATTCACAATATATATCAATGATTTGGATGAGGGAACTAAATGTAACATTTCCAAGTTTGCAGACGACACAAAGCTGGGGTGGAATGTGAGCTGTGAGGAGGATGCAAAGAGGCTCCAAAGTGATTTAGACAAGTTGGGTGAGTGGGCAAGAACATGGCAGATGCAGTATAACGTGGATAAATGTGAGGTTATCCACTTTGGTTGTAAAAACAGAAAGGCAGATTATTATCTGAATGGTGATAGATTGGGAAAAGGGGAGGTGCAACGAGACCTGGGTGTCCTTGTACACCAGTCGCTGAAAGCGAGCATTCAGGTGCAGCAAGCAGTTAGGAAGGCGAATGGTATGTTGGCCTTCATTGCAGGAGGATTTGAGTACAGGAGCAGGGATGTCTTACTGCAGTTATACAGGGCCTTGGTGAGACCACATCTGGAGTATTGTGTGCAGTTTTGGTCTCCTTATCTGAGGAAGAATGTCCTTGCCATGGAGGGAGTGCAACGAAGGTTTACCAGACTGATTCCTGGGATGGCAGGACTGATGTATGAGGAGAGATTGGGTCGACTAGGCCTATATTCACTAGAGTTTAGACGAATGAGAGGTGATCTCATCGAAACATATAAAATTCTAACAGGACTAGACAGAGTAGATGCAGAGAGGATGTTCCCGATGGCTGGGGAGTCCAGAACCAGGGGTCACAGTCTCAGGATACGGGGTCTGCCATTTAGAACCGAGATGAGGAGAAATTTCTTCACTCAGAGGGTGGTGAACCTGTGGAATTCTCTGCCACAGAAGGCAGTGGAGGCCAAGTCATTAGATGTATTCACGAAGGAGATAGATATATTTCTTAATGCTAAAGGGATCAAGGGATATGGGGGAAAAAGCGGGAACAGGGTAATGAGTTAGACGATCAGCCATGATAATTTTGAATGGCGGAGCAGGCCCGAAGGGCTGAATGGACCTACTCTTGCTCCTATTTTCTATGTTTAAGAAATCTTGGAATCATTTAATAAATAATTTGATGCTGCATTGGAGGAGGGGGAATGTAGGGTCTCCCTGGATGGATAAGCAAAGCGGGCTGAATGAGCTTCATCTGTTATTATCTTGCGATCTGCTGTGTCCCGATTGTTCACCTTAATTACTCCTTGCGTCAAATTCTACACCCCTGAACATGGTGACTTATAGGCCCGAAAGGGGCCATTTGGTCCATCGTACCTGTGTCCTGGTGGTAGCTCTTCAATTCGAGGCTCCTTCTTTGACCTTGCTTTTCATGCTGAGGTAATGTTCTACGGGCGTCAAGCAATCTGCCCAACTTGCCAGCCTTCATTCACGGGCTTAGGGCAGTGAGTGTCAGCAGACAATTCTGTGCCGGTGTCAGCCGCGGCTCAGTGGGTAGCACGCACGCAGCTGAGTTTAGACTGGTCATGGGTTCAGATCCCACTCGAGCACGTAATCTAGGCCAACACTCCCAGTGTGGTACTGCACTGTCGGAGGTGCTGTCTTTCAGATGAGACATTAAACTGAGGCCCTGTCTGCCCTCTCAGGTGGATGTGAAAGATCCCATAGCCACTATTTTGAAGACGAGCGGGGGAGTTCTCCCCGGTGTCCTGGCCAACATTTATCCCTCAACCAACACCTAAAAAGCTGGGCATTATCTCTTTGCTGCTGGTGGGGGCTTGCTGTGCACAAATTGGCTGCCAAGTTTCCTACTTTACAATAATGACTACACTTCAAAAGTACTTTGTTGGCTGTAAAACACTTTGGGATGTTCTGATGTCGAGAAGACGCTATAGAGAAGCCTTTCTTCCTTTTCTTTTCTATCATGAGGGACGTCTGACACAAGCCTGAACTTTTCCGCATCTAATGCACACACATTCCCTCATGTGGATAGCGATCAAGAACAACAACTTGCATTTATACAGTGCCTTTAACGTAGTAAAACGTCTCAAGGCGCTTCACAGGAGCGATTATCAAACAAAATTTGACACCGAGCCACATAATGAGATATTAGGACAAGTGACCAAAAGGGGTAGGTTTTAAGGAGCGTCTTAAATGAGGAGAGAGAGGCGGAGAGGTTTAGGGAGGGAATTCCAGAACTTAGGGCCCAGGCAGCTGAAGGCACGGCCGCCAATGGTGGAGCGAAGAAAATCGGGGGATGCGCAAGAGGCCAAAATTGGAGGAGCGCAGAGATTACAAAGAATGTACAGCACAGAAACAGGCCATTCGGCCCACCTGGTCTTTGCCGGTGTTTATGCTCCACCCTACATCATCTCACCCTATCAGCATATCCTTCTGTTCCTTTCTCCCTCATGTGTTTATCCAGCTTCCCCTTAAATGTATCTACACTATTCGCTTCAACTACTCCTTGTGGTAGCGAGTTCCACATTCTCACCACTCTCTGGGTAAAGAAGTTTCTCCTGAATTCCCTATTGGATTTATTAGTGACCATCTTATATTTATGGCCCCTAGTTCTGGTCTCCCCCGCAAGTGAAAACATCTTCTCTACATCTACCCTATCGAACCTTTTCATAATCTGAAAGACCTCTATCAGGTCACCCCTCAGTCTTCTCTTTTCTAGAGAAAAGCCCCAGCCTGTTAAATCTTTCCTGATAGGTATAACCTCTCAGTTCCGGTGTCATCCTAGTAAATCTTTTTTGCACCTTCTCCAGTGCCTCTATATCCTTTTTATAAAGTGGAGACCAGAACGGTTCACAATACTCCAAGTGTGGTCTAACCAAGGTTCTATACAAGTTTATCATAACTTCTCCGCTTTTCAATTCTATCCCACTAGAAATGAACCCCAGTGCTTGGTTTGCTTTTTTTATGGCCTGATTAACCTGCATTGCTACTTTTAGTGATTTGTGTATCTGTACCCCCTGATCTCTTTGCTCCTCTATCCCATTTAGACTCTTATTATCTAAGCAGTATGTGGCCTCCTTATTCTTCCTATCAAAATGTACCACCTCACACTTATCTATGTTGAAATTCATTTGCCAATTACACGCCCATTCTAAAAGTTTATTAATGTCTTCCTATATTTTGTTGCAGTCCCCCTCAGTATTAACTATACCCCCAGTTTGGTGTCATCCGCAAATTTTGAAATTGTAATTCCGATTCCCACGTCCAAATCGTTGATGTAAATTGAGAACAACAGTGGTCCCGGCCCTGAGCCCTGTGAAACACCACTTCCCACCTTTTGCCAGTCTGAGTAACCACCTTTAACCCCTACTATCTGTTTTCTGTTTTGTAGCCAGCTTGCTATCCATTCTGCTACCTGTCCCCTGACTCTCCACATGCTCTGACCTTAGTCTTGAATCTACAATACGGTATTTTATCAAAGGCCTTTTGGAAATCCAAATATATTACATCAACTGCATTACCCTTGTCTACACTCTGTTACTTCTGTTACAAATGGAGAAGGAGGGGGGTGGGTATTGGTGGAGTAGCTGTACTAACTAGGGATAACATAATGGCAGTAGAAAAAAGGGACTTAACTAACAGAAGGATAGAAACAGAATCCATATGGAGTGAATTAAAAGATTGGAAGGGATCGATCATGCTAATAAAGATATACTACAGACCACCTAATAGTGGAAAGGAGGTAGAGGAAGGAATATGTAAACAAATCTATGAAATGAGTAAAGGACGTAGACTAATAATCATGGGAGATTTTAACTATCCCCAAATAAACTGGCAGGAAGAGGTAGGTAAAGGGGTGCAGGGAATGGAGTCTTTACAATGTGTGCAGGACCACTTTCTCACCCAGTATGTAAAAAGCCCAACAAGAGAGGAAGCACCGCAGGATCCAGTAATGGGAAATGAACCGGAACAAAAGAGAAGTAAGCATAGGGGAACATCTAGGCAATAGCAATCACAACATAATAAGGTTTAAGATAAAGATTGAGAAGGACATAAGTAAAACAAAGACCAAAGTAATAAATTGGGAAAAAGGCTGATTTTGATGGAATGAGAATGGAACCAGGAAAAATAAATGGGAAAAATTACTGACAAATAAAGAAATAGAACAGCAGTGGGAAACATTTAAAACAGTGATCAATAGAGTCCAGGAGAAATATATCCCACTAAAGAGCAAGAACAAACTAGCAAGTAATGACACACCATGGATGAATAAAGAAATAAGGGCACAATTGAAACTAAAGAAAAAGGCATACACTAAGTACATAGACAACAAAGGAAAGGATGACAAAAGGGAATAGAAGAGATTAGGAAAGAAGTCAAAAAAATCAGGCCAGTTAGCCTGACATCAGTTGTCGGGAAAATATTAGAATCCATTATTAAGGAAGTGGTAACAGGGCACTTAGAAAATCATAATATGATTAGGTAGAGTCAACATGGTTTTATGAAAGGGAAATCGTGTTTGACAAATTTGTTAGAGTTTTTTGAGGATGTAACTAGCAGGGTAGATAAAGGGGAACCAGTGGATGGAGTATATTTGGATTTTCAAAAGGCATTCAATAAGGTGCCACATAAAAGGTGTTACACAAGATAAGGGCTCATGGGTTTGGGGGTAATATGTTAGCATGGATAGAGGATTGGTTAACGGACAGAAAACAGAGAGTAGGAATAAACGGGTCATTTTCAGGTTGGCAGGCTGTAACTAGGGGGCTGCCGCAAGGATCAGTGCTTGGGCCTCAGCTATTTACAATCTAAATTAATGACTTAGATGAAGGGACCGAGTGTAATGTGTCCAAGTTTGCTGACGATACAAAGCTAGGTGGGAAAGTAAGCTGTGAGGAGGACACAGAGTCAGCAAAGGGATATAGACAGGTTAAGTGAGTGGGCAAGAAGCTGGCAGATGGAGTATAATGTGGGGAAATGTGAGGTTATTCACTTTGGTAGGAAGAATAGAAAAACAGAATATTTATAAACGGTGAGAAACTATTAAATGTTGGCGTTCAGAGAGATTTGGGTGTCCTTGTACAAGAAACACAAAAAGTTAGCATGCAGGTACAGCAAGCAATTAGGAAAGCAAATGGCATGTTGACCTTTATTGCAAGGGGGTCGGAGTACAAGAGTAAGGAAGTCTTACTACAGTTGTACAGGGCATTAGTGAGACCTCACCTGGAGTACTGTGTACAGTTTTGGTCTACTTATCTAAGGAAGGATATACTTGCCTTAGAGGCGGTGCAACAAAGGTTCACTAGATTAATTCCTGGGAAGTGGGTTATCCAATGAGGCGAGGTTGAGTAAAATGGGCCAATACTCTCTGGAGTTTAGAAGAATGAGAGGTGATCTCATTGAAACATCTAAGATTCTGAGGGGCCTTGACAGGGTAGATGCTGAGAGGTTGTTTTTCCTGGCTGGAGAGTCTAGAACTAGGGGGCATAGTCTCAGGATAAGGGGTCAGCCATTCAAGACTGAGATGAGGAGGAATTTCTTCATTCAGAGGGTTGTGAATCTTTAGAATTCTCTACCCCAGAGGGCTGTGAATGCTCAGTGGTTGAATATATTCAAGGCTGAGATAGATAGATTTTTGGACTCTAGGGGAATCAAGGGATATGGGGATCAGGCAGGAAAGTGGAGTTGAGGTCGAAGGTCAGCCATGATCTTATTGAATGGCGGAGCAGGCTCGAGGGGCCGTATGGCCTACTCCTGCTCCTATTTCTTATGTTCTTAAAAGACAATTAGGAAGGCAAAGAGAAACTACAAAGTTAAATTATCAAGGAATATAAAAAAAATTAAGTATTCTACAGGCACGTAAAGAACAACAGAATAATCAGGGTGGGGATGGGGCCACTTCGGGATAGGCACAATAAACACATCGGCAATGGCAGCGAAATGGCAGAAATATTAAATAATTACTTCGCTTCATTATGGTGGGCATGACATTAGAAGACGATATCAAAAAAGATGTTAAGCCATTTAAGATAGAAAGGGGGGAGATAATTAATAAACTAATCAAACTTAGAGAGGGTAAAACCCCTGGTCAGGATGGATTGTCTCCATACATATTAAAAGAAGTTAGGGAAGAGATAGTCGAGGCACTGTTACACATATATAAAAATTCATTAGAGACCACGGGAGTTCTCCCCAGTGTCCTGGGGCCAAGATTTATTCCTCAACCAACATCACGAAAACAGATGATCTGGTCATTTATCAAATTGCTGTTTGTGGGAGCTTGCTGTGCACAAATTGGCTGCTGCGTTTCCCTACATAATAAGTGACTACACTTCAAAAAGTGCTTCCTTGGCTGTAAAATGCTTTGGGACGTCCTGAGGTTGTGAAAGGCGCTATATAAATGCGAGTTCTGTCTGCTTTTTGCAAGGCCTTTCGACCGCTGTGACTCTGTTTGTCTATTTCCAGAGCTCCCACCCCCTTTGGTGGTCCAGGCATCCGGGGGAGGCCATTCGAACTGCTGGGCTACGAGCCCATGGAGATACAGGCGGAGCCCGTGCTGGTCGACCAGGAGCGCTTCACAAACAGGCCCAGCTTCAACCGCCTTGCCCGAGGCTGGGCTGGGCCCCCCATCCCTGAATCCGCGGAATTGTGAGACAGCCACTGTGTGGGGGAGGCCTCGAAAATAAGGGTCCTGACTGTCGGGAGCCTGAATGGCACTCAGCTAACGAAAGAAAAGATGAATTAACACAGCAAGGGGGCTGCCCTTGTAAGATTAAACCTGAATTTCCTTCATAATTACTTAAAATGCAGTGGTTTCCTTTAAATTAGTGTGATGTTTAAATGGGACTGAGTCCAAACAATGCAAACAGTCCAGTTTGTCCAATGTGAAGTCTTGCACTGAAATTGTGAATGAGAAAAGATACATTAAAGAAAAAAAATACTGGATACAAAACAGGGATTTTGTTTTTTTTTTACTGTGATCACATAGAATGTACAGCACAGAAACAGGCCATTCGGCCCAACGGGTCTGTACCGGTGTTTATGCTCCACACGAGCCTCCTCCCTCCCTACTTCATCTCACCCTATCACCATATCCTTCTATTCCTTTCTCCCTCGTGTTTATCGAGCTGCCCCTTAAATGCGTCTATTTAAGGGACAGTGAGATAAGCAAGTGTTTGCCTTTCAGTCGCTTTATGGACTCTTTACACACAGATTTGGATCCTGGAGACCTTCGATAAAATATGTGTAACCGAGTGTGTAGAATCGCAAAATGATTTCTCCCTCTTAAGAGGTGTCGAGTGGAGCCGGTGAACTTTTTTGTGGGTACAGGCGGGACCCTCCGTTATCTCCCTCCCCCCCCGTGTGTAAGAGAAGACAATGAGCGTCGGCAGGCAATTCGACAACGGGGGGAATCATGTCCTTGACCGACAGCTGCACTCCCTGGCGATAAACGGCACAGCAAGAGGCCGTGAGGCTTCAACTGACGCAAGGTCGGCTGATTGCAGCCATGACTTGCTCGGCTGCCCTGCGGTGGCTCAGTGGAAGCCGGTGGTTGGGGGAGCCTGAACCCAATGGGGCAGTAACGCCCGTTCTGACGAGGAAGCAGCGCCAAAGCATGTGAAACTGACACAGTTACTCCAGCGCGGTTTAGTGCTCAGCCAGGTGACGGACGCCAACTGCGGAGGAAGTGTTACTTTTGTACCGAGCATTAGGCACAGAGCTCCCCCTCCAACTGTACCCTAAAAGCATGCCAAACTCAGCAAAGCACTTCCCGCACTAGAGCCAGATTTCCATTTTCACTGGTCACCCCCCGACTCTAATCCAGCTGTGCCCATAGAAAGGCACAAAGAAACAGCCCCTTGAGCCTGCTCTGCCATTCAATTAGATCAAGGCTGATCTGTACCTCAACTCCATTCACTCCCTTGGTTCCCTATCCCTCAATACCCTCACTCAATCCATCACTCTCTGTCTTGAAAGCTCCAACTGACTGCTGGCCTCAACAGCCCTTTTGGGGAGAGTTCCACATTGCCACTATCCTTTGTGTCAAAACGTGTTTCTTTATTTCACCCCTGAATGGCCTGGCTCTAATGTTAACGTTCTGTTCCCTTGTTCTTGATTCTCCCACTGGAGGAAATAGCTTTTACCTAACCTATCGAATCCTTTTAACATTTTAAACACCCCCCCACCTCCTATAGTCAAGGGAATACAAGCCCAGTCTATGCAACCTGTCCTCGTAACTTAACTCTTTTAGCCCCGGTATCATTCTGGTGCATCCGCGCTGCATCCCCTCCAAGGCCACTATATCCTTCCTGAGTTCTGGTAACTCAGTCCCATCTGCACACCTACATTTACTGGTTTGTCCCATTTCAATTTTGTGGGCTTGGAGGTTTGGAAAAGGCTGTTCAAAGCGATGTTGCCCAATTGGTGGATGAATCCTAAATCAGATGGCCCGGCCTAAAAAAAAAATCAATCAGCCAGGTCCCCGGCCAACCCGGTGACACTCGGCCAGACCCCGAGGCAGTGCAGCAGAAAATCAGATTAAGAAATGAAACACTTTGTCACACTAAGTGTAAATACAGTTGGTCTGTCTTCAATCCAACATTTCACTTGTGTCCCAGAACAACTTATTTTTAATATTTTTTTCATTTAATACAGTAAAGATCTGTATTTTCCTGGACTGCATGCAAGGCAGTCAGACAACGATTAAACCTGTCAGCAGTAAGGTTAGTTGCAATCTAAAGTTGGAAAGATTGAACAACTTTAATTATACCGTTCCTAAACGTGAGATTTTGCCTGAAGTACTATGTTCATTTAATATGAAATTGCATCAACATAAAACTTTAATAAGTGGGCTCCTGCAGCTGCAAATACGTGCAAGAGGTTCTGTGCCATCCGTAGAAGATGGTCAAAAGAACACCAAAGGCCAGGCCTGCATCATCAGAGGAAACTGAGCTTCCTGGTCAATTCTGTGGTTGAAATGGGACCTCTGAACATGAAGGATCATAAAGCTGCTTCTGTTTGGGAGGAGTTGAGATCGTTGCACTCTGCTCCCTCCTGTGGGTGAGTTGCGTATCGCGGAGAGCAAATGCAGTCCCACCTTCAATCCCTGAACCATGCAGAGTTAGATAATCTCAAATGGACAGCAGGGACGGGGATGCTACATTTAGTTTCGGTACTCCTGGGTGTGTTAGGGGAAGAGTCGATAAAAAATGGAAACAACAAATAGGCAAGAATTCACAAAAGTGGACTCTTTAAGCAGGAGCACCTGTGCTAATCAAGAAAAAAATGTCAGAACTTGTAAATGAGCATAAATTTATCATACTCCCCCTCTGCTTCCTTGTATTAATTCCAGTTTAGGCCATAAGAGATAGCAGCAGGTGTAGGCCATTCGGCCCCTCGAGCCTGCTCCGCCATTTAATGAGATCATGGCTGATCTGATTTTTACCTCAACTCCACTTTCCCGCCTTTTCCCCATATCCTTTGACTCCTTTTTGCTGATCAAAAATTTGTCCAACTCAGCCTTGAATGTATTCAATGACTCAGCCTCCACAGCTTTTTGGGGTAAAGAATTCCAAAGATTCACGACCCTCTGGGAGAAGAAATTCTTCCTCAATTCCCTCTTAAACGGGCGACCCCTTATTCTGAGTCTATGCCTCCTAATTTTAGATTCACACATGAGGGGTAACATCCTCTCAGCATCTACCCTATCGAGTCCCCTCAGAACCTTGTATGTTTCAATAAGGTCTCATCTCATTCTTCTAAACTCCAATGAGTGTAGACCCAACCTGTTCAATCTTTCCTCATAAGACAACCCTTCCATACCCGGAATCAACCTCGTGAACCTTCTCTGAACTGCCTCCAATGCAAGTATGTCCTTCCTTAAATAAGGGCACCAGAATTGTATGCAGTACTCCAGGTGTGGTCTCACCAGCACCCTGTACAGTTGTAGCATGACTTCCCTGCTTTTATACTCCATCCCCTAGAAATAAAGGCCAATATTCCAAAGGCCCAAATATGGTTTGTGGAACCATGAGGCAGCAGATGGCTTTTATGAATCACTATCTACCCTGGCCTGGCCTACAAAATAGTGACTACACTTCAAATGTACTTCATTGGCTGTGAAGGGTTTGATAGCTCAGGGTTGTGAAAGGCACTATATAAATATACCATACAGTATATTTTTATATGCTCAAATTAGATTATTCTAAACTTCATTTCAGTAAAAATATACAGCATGCAAGTATTAAAGGGCATTTTAAATAGAAATAGTTTTGAAATGTATTTACTGATTGTGAGACATGGTGACTGTCTCAAGTGTCAGCATGAAAACACAGTCACTGAGTGATGTCAGCAGGTTGAACTGGTTTTGTAGACTTCAGCATCCTTTCCTCATGTGGCTCAACGGGGTCAAGGCCTAAATTTATGCTCATTTACAAGGTCTGACATTTTTTTCTTGATTAGCACAGGTGCTCCTGCTTAAAGAGTCCACTTTTGTGAATTCTTGCCTATTTGTTGGTTCCAGGTCTGGCCTCGCAAATTTTACTTAACAGATTTTCCACTACATTTTCCTGGCAACAAACCAAGTTTATGATGATAGGAGTTTAGCGAAATAACATCTCCAAAGGCCTGGCCTAAATAGCGCGTGTGTGTGAGTGTGTAGGTGTGTGTGTGTGTGTGTAGGTGTGAGTGTGGGTGTGTATTTGTGTGTGTATTGGAGTGTGTGTGTGTGTAGGTGTGAGTGAGTGTGGGTGTAGGTGTGAGTGTGGGTGTGTGTATAGGAGTGTGTATATGTGTGTGTATGGGAGTGTGTGTGTGTAGGTGTGGGGGTGTGTGTGTAGGTGTGTGTGTGGGTGTGTGTATGGGAGTGTATGTGTGTAGGTGTGGGTGTGTGTGTGTAGGTGTGGGTGTGTGTAGGTGTGAGTGTGGGTGTGTGTATATGTGTGTGTATGGGAGTGTGTGTGTGTAGGTGTGGGGGTGTGTGTGTAGGTGTGTGTGTGTAGGTGTGAGTGTGGGTGTGTGTATGGGAGTGTATGTGTGTAGGTGTGGGTGTGTGTGTGTAGGTGTGGGTGTGTGTAGGTGTGAGTGTGGGTGTGTGTATATGTGTGTGTATGGGAGTGTGTGCGTGTGTAGGTGTGAGTGTGGGTGTGTATATGTGTGTGTGTGGGAGTGTGTGCGTGTGTAGGTGTGAGTGTGGGTGTGTATATGTGTGTGTGGGAGTGTGTGTGTGGGAGTGCGTGTAGGTGTGGGTGCGTGTGTGTAGGTGTGGGTGCGTGTGTGTAGGTGTGAATGTGGGTGTGTGTATGGGTGTTTGTGTGTATAGATGTGTGTGTGTAGGTATGAGTGTGTGTGAGAGAGAGCTGTTGCTGCATGCTTTGTTTTTCTTTCCTCTGAATTAAATGAAGTGCTTTTCACTTTATCAAGAATTACAGCCATCAATAATCCCATTAGTTATATTAGACCAAACTTGTGTATTCAGATACCTAATGCAGTGATGTGGGATATAGGAAGAGACCCTGTAACTTGTACTGTCTGATGTTCTGAAGTACTTCTTTTCTGCACATTAGTCTTTTGAAGTGACAGTATGACTTTGCATTATAAACAGAATTCTCATTGATTTAAAAGTGCAAGATGAAAATAGTCCTGAGTTATCAAGATGTGGAGATGCCGGTGATGGACTGGGGTTGACAATTGTAAACAATTTTACAACACCAAGTTATAGTCCAGCAATTTTATTTTAAATTCACAAGCTTTCGGAGATTTTCTCCTTCCTCAGGCAAATGTTTCAAGATCTCCTTGAAGCCTACGCATTTATACATATTGAACAATAATAAATGGTGTTTACAGACTGCCCCTGCAACTGCCCGTTGCCAAGGCAATCACCGTGTTCAGACAGAGAGGTGTTACCTGCAGAACCTCCGAATACACATTCAATGAAAAAACAAACAGGGAAAAAAAAACAGAGAAAAAAAAAACACAGAGAGAGGCAGAAACATCCGGAAGGCAGAGAGAGCCAGCAAATGACCCATTATATTAAAAACAGATAACATTTGTTCGCTGGTGGGGTAACGTGTAGCGTGACATGAACCCAAGATCCCGGTTGAGGCCGTCCTCATGGGTGCGGAACTTGGCTATCAATTTCTGCTCGACGATTTTGCGTTGTCGTGTGTCTCGAGACACACGACAACGCAAAATCGTCGAGCAGAAATTGATAGCCAAGTTCCGCACCCATGAGGACGGCCTCAACCGGGATCTTGGGTTCATGTCACGCTACACGTTACCCCACCAGCGAACAAATGTTATCTGTTTTTAATATAATGGGTCATTTGCTGGCTCTCTCTGCCTTCCGGATGTTTCTGCCTCTCTCTGTGTTTTTTTTTCTCTGTTTTTTTTTCCCTGTTTGTTTTTTTATTGAATGTGTATTCGGAGGTTCTGCAGGTAACACCTCTCTGTCTGAACACGGTGATTGCCTTGGCAACGGGCAGTTGCAGGGGCAGTCTGTAAACACCATTTATTATTGTTCAATATGTATAAATGCGTAGGCTTCAAGGAGATCTTGAAACATTTGCCTGAGGAAGGAGAAAATCTCCGAAAGCTTGTGAATTTAAAATAAAATTGCTGGACTATAACTTGGTGTTGTAAAATTGTTTACAACTGAGTTATCAAGTACTTGTGAAAATGTGGAACTGTTTGTGTGCGTTCCAATTTAGTACTTATGTTGGGAAACACTTGTATATGAGAAAAGATGGGATGCATTAGTTTGGTGCCTGATCCCAGTTTGGTTTGCCATTCAACATAGAACAAGATACAGGCCTTGGCGTTCACTAGTTTCCTCTTGAGTCACAGTAAACGGGCAGATATTGAACATGTTCCCTAGTGTTTAGTTACATAGAAACATAGAAAATAGGAGCAGGAGTAGGCCATTCGGCCCTTCGAGCCTGCTCCGCCATTCAATATGATCATGGCTGATCCTCTATCTCAATACAATATTCCCGCTCTCTCCCCATACCCCTTGATGCCTTCTGTGTCTAGAAATCTATCGAGCTCCTTCTTAAATATATTCAGTGACTTGGCCTCCACTGCCTTCTGTGGTAGAGAATTCCACAGGTTCACCACCCTCTGAGTGAAGAAATTTCTCCTCATCTCAGTCCTAAATGTCCTACCCGTATCCTGAGACTGTGACCCCTCGTTCTGGACCCCCCCCAGCCAGGGGAAACATCCTCCCTGCATCCAGTCTGTCTCGCCCTGTCAGAATTTTATACGTTTCAATGAGATCCCCTCTCATTCTTCTAAACTCCAGTGAATACAGGCCGAGTCGACCCAATCTCTCCTCATACGACGGTCCTGCCATCCCAGGGATCAGTCTGGTGAACCTTCGCTGCACTCCCTCTGTGGCAAGTTTATCCTTTCTTAGGTAAGGAGACCAAAACTGCACACAATACTCCAGATGTGTTACTTGACTGAACTCAATATCATGTTCAATATCTGCGAGTACCAAAAACATGCAGGAAAATGTACTGCACAATGCCAGCCTTCTGAATCTGGATGCTACTGCAGGAGGGAATTTGTACACACATCCTGAATGCTTTTAAAATGGAAGCTTAAACTCTTCAGATATAACGAAACACCAAACCTCCATTTTGTACAGCACCTTCCACACCACAGTGCCTGGCCTAAGGTTGCACCTGCAGAAGAAATGAGGCTGCATTATTTTTTTACTTACCTAAGCATATATAATTCTTAAAGGGGGCTGCAGCATGTTCTAAAACAAAACCACCCATGGGACCTATGATATCAAATACATACATCAGTAAATAATAAAGAAATGACAAGATGCTGGCATTCAGGATGATCCCTTTAAACATAAAATCTATCTACATATATTTTTCCTAAAAACCATATCCTGATTCTACTCAAAAATTACAAGACTTAAAAACAACCGTGTTTATATTTGCATAGTGCATCCATTTTAGATATCTGTATATATAAAGTGATATAAGTACATAAGTACATAAGAAATAGGAGCAGGAGTAGGCCATACGTCCCTCGAGCCTGCTCCGCCATTCAATCAGATCATGGCTGATCTTCGACCTCAACTCCACTTTCCTGCCCACTTCCCCATATCCCTTGATTCCCCGAGAGTCTGGAAATCTCTCTATCTCAGCCCTGAATATATTCAACGACTCAGCATTCACAGCCCTCTGGGGTAGAGAATTCCAAAGATTCACAACCCTCTGAGTGAAGAAATTCCTCCTCATCTCAGTCTTGAATGGCCGACCCCTTATCCTGAGACTATGCCCCCTAGTTCTAGACTCTCCAGCCAGGGGAAACAACCTCTCAGCATCTACCCTGTCAAACCCCCTCATAATCTTATATGTTTCAATGAGATCACCTCTCATTCTTCTAAGCTCCAGAGAGTATAGGCCCATTCTACTCAATCTCTCCTCATAGGACAACCCTCTCATCCCAGGAATTAATCTAGTGAACCTTCACTGCACCGCCTCTAAGGCAAGTATATCCTTCCTTAGATAAGGAGACCAAAACTGTACACAGTACTTCAGGTGAGGTCTCATCAAAGCCCTGTACAATTGTAGTAAGACTTCCTTACTCTTGTACTCCAATCCCCTTGCAATAAAGGCCAACATTCCATTTGCCTTCCTAATTGCTTGCTTTACCTGCATGCTAACTTTTTGTGTTTCTTGTATGAGGACACCCAAATCCCTCTGAACACCAGCATTTAAAAGTTTCTCAACATTTAAAAAATATTCTGTTTTTCTATTCTTCCTACCAAAGTGAATAACTTCACATTTCTCCACATTATACTCCATCTGCCACCTTCTCACCCACTCACTTAACCTGTCTATATCCCTTTGCAGCCTCATTGTGTCCTCCTCACAGCTGACTTTCCCACCGAGTTTTGTATCTCTGTAGATTACTCTCCCTCCCTGTAGATTTCCCTCGCCCTTCCTCCCTGTAGATCTCCATCTCTGTAGATTTCCCCCTCTCTCTCTCTGTAGATTTCTCTCTCTCTCTCTCTGTAGATTTCTCTCTCTCGCTCTCTCTCTGTAGATTTCTCTCTCTGTAGATTTCTCTCTCTGTAGATTTCTCTCTCTGTAGATTTCTCTCTCTGTAGATTTCTCTCTCTGTAGATTTCTCTCTCTGTAGATTTCTCTCTCTGTAGATTTCTCTCTCTGTAGATTTCTCTCTCTGTAGATTTCTCTCTCGCTCTCTCTCTGTAGATTTCTCTCTCGCTCTCTCTCTGTAGATTTCTCTCTCGCTCTCTCTCTGTAGATTTCTCTCTCGCTCTCTCTCTGTAGATTTCTCTCTCGCTCTCTCTCTGTAGATTTCTCTCTCGCTCTCTCTCTGTAGATTTCTCTCTCGCTCTCTCTCTGTAGATTTCTCTCTCGCTCTCTCTCTGTAGATTTCTCTCTCGCTCTCTCTCTGTAGATTTCTCTCTCGCTCTCTCTCTCTGTAGATTTCTCTCTCTCTCTCTCTCTGTAGATTTCTCTCTCGCTCTCTCTCTGTAGATTTCTCTCTCGCTCTCTCTCTGTAGATTTCTCTCTCGCTCTCTCTCTGTAGATTTCTCTCTCGCTCTCTCTCTGTAGATTTCTCTCTCGCTCTCTCTCTGTAGATTTCTCTCTCGCTCTCTCTCTGTAGATTTCTCTCTCGCTCTCTCTCTGTAGATTTCTCTCTCGCTCTCTCTCTGTAGATTTCTCTCTCGCTCTCTCTCTGTAGATTTCTCTCTCGCTCTCTCTCTGTAGATTTCTCTCTCGCTCTCTCTCTGTAGATTTCTCTCTCGCTCTCTCTCTGTAGATTTCTCTCTCGCTCTCTCTCTGTAGATTTCTCTCTCGCTCTCTCTCTGTAGATTTCTCTCTCGCTCTCTCTCTGTAGATTTCTCTCTCGCTCTCTCTCTGTAGATTTCTCTCTCGCTCTCTCTCTGTAGATTTCTCTCTCGCTCTCTCTCTGTAGATTTCTCTCTCGCTCTCTCTCTGTAGATTTCTCTCTCGCTCTCTCTCTGTAGATTTCTCTCTCGCTCTCTCTCTGTAGATTTCTCTCTCGCTCTCTCTCTGTAGATTTCTCTCTCGCTCTCTCTCTCTGTAGATTTCTCTCTCTCTCTCTCTCTCTGTAGATTTCTCTCTCTCTCTCTGTAGATTTCTCTCTCTCTCTCTGTAGATTTCTCTCTCTCTCTCTGTAGATTTCTCTCTCTCTCTCTGTAGATTTCTCTCTCTCTCTCTGTAGATTTCTCTCTCTCTCTCTGTAGATTTCTCTCTCTCTCTCTGTAGATTTCTCTCTCTCTCTCTGTAGATTTCTCTCTCTCTCTCTGTAGATTTCTCTCTCTCTCTCTGTAGATTTCTCTCTCTCTCTCTGTAGATTTCTCTCTCTCTCTCTCTCTGTAGATTTCTCTCTCTCTCTGTAGATTTCTCTCTCGCTCTCTCTCTGTAGATTTCTCTCTCGCTCTCTCTCTGTAGATTTCTCTCTCGCTCTCTCTCTGTAGATTTCTCTCTCGCTCTCTCTCTGTAGATTTCTCTCTCGCTCTCTCTCTGTAGATTTCTCTCTCGCTCTCTCTCTGTAGATTTCTCTCTCGCTCTCTCTCTGTAGATTTCTCTCTCGCTCTCTCTCTCTGTAGATTTCTCTCTCTCTCTCTCTCTGTAGATTTCTCTCTCTCTCTCTCTGTAGATTTCTCTCTCTCTCTCTCTGTAGATTTCTCTCTCTCTCTCTCTCTCTGTAGATTTCTCTCTCTCTCTCTCTCTCTGTAGATTTCTCTCTCTCTCTCTCTCTCTGTAGATTTCTCTCTCTCTCTCTCTCTCTGTAGATTTCTCTCTCTCTCTCTCTCTCTGTAGATTTCTCTCTCTCTCTCTGTAGATTTCTCTCTCTCTCTCTGTAGATTTCTCTCTCTCTCTCTGTAGATTTCTCTCTCTCTCTCTGTAGATTTCTCTCTCTCTCTCTGTAGATTTCTCTCTCTCTCTCTGTAGATTTCTCTCTCTCTCTCTGTAGATTTCTCTCTCTCTCTCTGTAGATTTCTCTCTCTCTCTCTGTAGATTTCTCTCTCTCTCTCTGTAGATTTCTCTCTCTCTCTGTAGATTTCTCTCTCTCTCTGTAGATTTCTCTCTCTCTCTGTAGATTTCTCTCTCTCTCTGTAGATTTCTCTCTCTCTGTAGATTTCTCTCTCTCTCTGTAGATTTCTCTCTCTCTCTGTAGATTTCTCTCTCTCTCTGTAGATTTCTCTCTCTCTCTGTAGATTTCTCTCTCTCTCTGTAGATTTCTCTCTCTCTCTGTAGATTTCTCTCTCTCTCTGTAGATTTCTCTCTCTCTCTGTAGATTTCTCTCTCTCTCTGTAGATTTCTCTCTCTCTCTGTAGATTTCTCTCTCTCTCTGTAGATTTCTCTCTCTCTCTGTAGATTTCTCTCTCTCTCTGTAGATTTCTCTCTCTCTCTGTAGATTTCTCTCTCTCTCTGTAGATTTCTCTCTCTCTCTGTAGATTTCTCTCTCACTCTGTAGATTTCTCTCTCTCTCTGTAGATTTCTCTCTCTCTGTAGATTTCTCTCTCTCTCTGTAGATTTCTCTCTCTCTCTGTAGATTTCTCTCTCTCTCTGTAGATTTCTCTCTCTCTCTGTAGATTTCTCTCTCTCTCTGTAGATTTCTCTCTCTCTCTGTAGATTTCTCTCTCTCTCTGTAGATTTCTCTCTCTCTCTGTAGATTTCTCTCTCTCTCTGTAGATTTCTCTCTCTCTCTGTAGATTTCTCTCTCTCTCTGTAGATTTCTCTCTCTCTCTGTAGATTTCTCTCTCTCTCTGTAGATTTCTCTCTCTCTCTGTAGATTTCTCTCTCTCTCTGTAGATTTCTCTCTCTCTCTGTAGATTTCTCTCTCTCTCTGTAGATTTCTCTCTCTCTCTGTAGATTTCTCTCTCTCTCTGTAGATTTCTCTCTCTCTCTGTAGATTTCTCTCTCTCTCTGTAGATTTCTCTCTCTCTCTGTAGATTTCTCTCTCTCTCTGTAGATTTCTCTCTCTCTCTGTAGATTTCTCTCTCTCTCTGTAGATTTCTCTCTCTCTCTGTAGATTTCTCTCTCTCTCTGTAGATTTCTCTCTCTCTCTGTAGATTTCTCTCTCTAGATTTCTCTCTCTCTCTCTCTCTGTAGATTTCTCTCTCTCTCTCTCTGTAGATTTCTCTCTCTCTCTCTCTCTCTAGATTTCTCTCTCTCTCTCTCTCTCTAGATTTCTCTCTCTCTCTCTCTGTAGATTTCTCTCTCTCTCTCTCTCTGTAGATTTCTCTCTCTCTCTCTCTCTGTAGATTTCTCTCTCTCTCTCTCTCTGTAGATTTCTCTCTCTCTCTCTCTGTAGATTTCTCTCTCTCTCTCTCTGTAGATTTCTCGCTCTCTCTCTCTCTGTAGATTTCTCTCTCTCTCTCTCTGTAGATTTCTCTCTCTAGATTTCTCTCTCTCTCTCTCTCTCTGTAGATTTCTCTCTCTCTGTAGATTTCTCTCTCTCTCTCTCTCTCTGTAGATTTCTCTCTCTCTCTCTCTGTAGATTTCTCTCTCTCTGTAGATATGACCCTGGCCCCCGGTCCGCCAACACCTCAAATTTAAAAATCTCAAATCGTTGTAGGGCCTCATCCCTCCCCATCTCTGTAATCTCCTCCAGCCCGACAACTCGCCGAGATCTCAGTGCTCCTCCACCTCTGCCCTCTTGCACTTTTGCCCCACCATTGGCGGCCGTGCCTTCAGCAGCCTAGGCTCTCAGCTCTGGAATTCCCTCCCTAAACCTCTCCACCTCTCTCTCCTCCTTTTAAGATGCTCCTTAAAACCTACCTCTTTAACCACGCTTTTGGTCGTCTGTCCTGATGTCTCCTTTGGCTTGGTGTAAATTTTGTCTGATTAAGTTCCTGTGAAGTGCCTTGCAAAGTTTTACTACTTTAAAGGCGCTATATAACTTCTGGTTGTGAAAATTAGTGGGAATACTAACTTAAGCTTCATACCCAGCCCATTAGTCTCCGTGATAACACAACCCAACCAGCCCCGGAGACAAAACTCCTGGACATTTCCTGTTCAAGCTCATTCTTAGGACCTCAAAACTGGGCAACTCGTCCTAAAACAATTCGGGTTTTTAAATCCCAAGCCTGGCACCGTCTGACTGTAAACTCCTCATTCACCTCATCTAAGGGGAAATTTGATGGCTTTGTGCTCCAGGCGAGGGATCCTCACCCACCTGGGAGCCCGCGTCTGGAATTCAGGCGTGTGCCATACGATTTTCCGACCACTTCCGATCAGAAAATCATGCAGAGCCCTCACGTTCAAATTTGTACGGTGAGCTTCAGGAGGGCGAAACTTCCCGCTGGGAGCTCTAAGTCACAAACTTAACTGGATCAGCCATATAAATACTGTGGCTACGAGAGCAGGTCAGAGGCTGGGTATCCTGCAGCGAGTGACTCACCTCCTGACTCCCCGAAGCCGTTCCACCATCTACAAGGCACAAGTCAGGAGTGTGATGGAATACTATCCACTTGCCTGGATGAGTGCAGCTCCAACAACACTCAAGAAGCTCGACACCATCCAGGACAAAGCAGCCCGCTTGATTGGCACCCCATCCACCACCCTAAACATTCACTCCCTTCACCACCGGCGCACTGTGGCTGCAGTGTGTGCCATCCACAGGATGCACTGCAGCAACTCGCCAAGGCTTCTTCGACAGCACCTCCCAAACCCACGACCTCTACCACCTAGAAGGACAAGAGCAGCAGGCACATGGGAACACCACCACCTGCACGTTCCCCTCCAAGTCACACACCATCCCGACTTGGAAATATATCGCCGTTCCTTCATCGTCGCTGGGTCAAAATCCTGGAACTTCCTTCCTAACAGCACTGTGGGAGAACCTTCACCACACGGACTGCAGCGGTTCAAGAAGGCGGCTCACCACCACCTTCTCAAGGGTAATTAGGGATGGGCAATAAATGCTGGCCTTGCCAGCGACGCCCACATCCCATGAACGAATAAAAAAAACATTCACCCCCTTTACTGAATTCCTAACCTCGACAGGCCTTGCCTTGTCAATGGGGTGGTGAAAGGAGAAATAAATTGGGATATTTTAACCGATTCCTTTAGAATCATACAGCACAGGAGGAGGCCATTCGGCCCATCGTGCCTGTACCGGCTCTTTGAAAGAGCTATCCAATTAGTCTCACTCCCCTGCTCTTTTCTCCCTTTCAAGTATTTATCCAATTGCGTTTTGAAGTTTGCTTCCACCGCCCTTTCAGGCAGCGCATTCCAGATCATAACAGCTCGCTGCATAAAAAAATTCTCATCTCACCTCTGGTTCTTTTGCCAATTACCTTAAATCTGTGTCCTCTGGTTACCGGCCCTCCTGCCAGTGGAAACAGTTTCTCCTTATTTACTCTATCAAAACCCCTCATAATTTTCAACACTTGTATTAAATCTCTGCTTAACCTTCTCTGCTCTAAGGAGAATCAATCCCATTCTCTCCATGTAATTCAAGTCCCTCATCCCTGGTACTATTCTAGTAAATCTCCTCTGCACCCTCTCTAAAAGCCTTGATATCCTTCCTAAAGTGCGGTGCCCAGAATTGGACACAATGCGCCAGCTGAGGTCTAGTTAGTGTTTTATAAAGGTTTAGCATAACTTGTACAATTGCTTTTGTACTCTCTGCCTCTAGTAATAAAGCCCAGGATCCCATATGCTCTTTTAACAGCCTTCTCAACTTGTGCTGACACCTTCAAAAAATTTGTTTTAATTGGATCCCCGAAAAAACAGCACCAAATAAACCAGACTCACAAACGACTTACAAAAGATGAACCTTTATAGGTGTGAATGAACTGACTGGGATTACATCTGTTTCTACAGTGTTGTGACAGTTCACTTGCATTTGCCCTACACAAACCACACGGTGTCAGATCAGACTTACGTTACACGCACTGTGTCCACACACCAGACTGCGGAGTGTTCACAGCCTGCTGCAACTCAGCTGGCCCAACGCGTGGTCAAAGATGATGAATCGTTGAGGGGGCGGCGGGGGAATGAGGGAGGGGAGGGAGAGGAATATAAAACGGACACAGAATTTACAAAGCGCAACTGGGTTCGAACTGCACCGCGTGATATTAGTAACGCTCGCGCTCACGAGCCCCGCACGGAGGCAGCTTTATCCAGGGTGAGTTGCACGGACTAGGCTGGCCCTAGGTT
Source organism: Heptranchias perlo (assembly GCF_035084215.1). Taxonomy (NCBI): domain Eukaryota; kingdom Metazoa; phylum Chordata; class Chondrichthyes; order Hexanchiformes; family Hexanchidae; genus Heptranchias; species Heptranchias perlo. Next base: position 6,459,292 of record NC_090338.1, read on the forward strand.
AAATCCTCGGCCTGAGCGGCGTCAGCTCAAAACTCTGCCAGGCACCAGTCAGGCCGGGGGCGGGGGGGCCACAATGAATAGTTATTCATCGCCAATGCTCACATATAAAGAATGGGGACGAGGTACAGGGAGGGGCGGGGAACAGCTGAATCGTCCTGTCATTGAAGGGTCAACACCTTCAGGAGAGGGGGAGAAAGCTGCCAAGGGGAAGGTGGCGCAGATCACAGTGGGGACAGTGTAGCGCACGGCTTGTAGAGACAAAGGCACAGGAAACAGACAGATACCCTTCGCAAGCACAACAACCCAATTTGACCGTTCGACAATTACAGACGGCCCGTGACAGCTGATGCGATTGGTGCAGATCCTCCTGCAAGTTACAAAAAAAAAGGCAATACTGTATTCAGCGGGATTTTCAACGTAATCTTGGATGGATGTAGGGAAAGGGGTGAGGGTCATTGGTCCAAAATTACCTTTAGGATGTAGAAAAGTGAACCATCACACTCAAAACAAATTACAGGTAGCGGGGAGGTAGGGCGAGTGATTCGTTGTAGCAGCAAATGCTGAAAGCTGCCTGGGCAGTACTGCTGTCTCTCAGGGTGGGGTCTCGTTGCGGTCACAGTGTACCAGTGTCTCTCTCTCTCTCTGTCTCCGTGCCCGTTCACCGCAGACCCCCGGTGCTGTGCGCACATTCTGCTGACTCCCGAGAGGCCCCAGGAATCAGACACCGGGCACTTTCACTCCCCAAGAGACTTTGTGCAGAGATGGCGGGATGGATCACAACGAAAACACTCGCCCTGGCGGTAGGCTACCGAACCCCAACATACAACACGAGCACCAACAATTACAGCCCTTATGTTTACCTCTCTGGATTTTGACACCCTCTTTTATAGGCGTGATTAGACTCGTCATCCCTTATGTAGAGAGTCTGGACACAAGTGGGTGAATGCCCTCAGTTAATCCTGAAAAACCCCTCAAAACTGCTCCCACTTTAACAATAAACAAAGTCGACTGTTCCAATACACCAGGCAGAACCGGTCGGTCATTAACCCCCAACTTTTAATTCACGCTTAAAGCTGGCAGCACGATGCACAAATGACAGCGGCTTCTTTATTTATAGATCTCACTCAAACAGCACCTCTCTTTCCCTCCCTCCCCCCACCCCAGCGCGCCCACCCACCCACATTTTCTTTAACCCTCGCTGGGGGGGGGGGGGGTGGGCACAGATCCGGGGACCCCAGCAGTGTCGCCCGGGTGGCCATTCCGGGCTAGCAGAGGGCATCATGGCCGACCCCGTCTGACCAGAGAGAAGGGGCACAGAGAGGGCTGACTTACACCACTCTCTGGTCTCCCCAGATGAGTAAAGCAGGTGTTAGGGAAATAAAACTAAGTTTGCAAATTACTAAAGGTAAAAAAAAAACAAAACTGTCACTGGAAAGAATTTAAAAGACGCTTCTAAAAAGCAGCCTCTCAGCTCTGTGGTGAGGACCCCTCTGTTCTTTTTGTTGCCACGTGACTGGAGTGGAGATGGTCGAGTCTGGAAGGGTCGATTCGCCAAGGCTGCAGCTAAACGTTGCTGGGCTTGTTCGTGTGGGCTCCCATCTGCTGAGGGTCCTGGGAAGGGTAATGGATGGGGCCCGGGGCCCTGAGGAAAGGAGGTGGTGGGGGGGGGCATGCCGTGGAACAGGGTGGGTCCGAACCCTGGGGGTGGGGGAACACACACAAAAACAGAGTTAGTTATACAAGAACTGTACCAATACATGGGGTGCAGCACATACACCACAATAGCACAGGTGGCTGCAGTCAATACACAATAGAACAGACCAAAACCAGCAACTCCCCCCGCCCGGTCCTGCGAGGACCCTCCCCAACCCGGTCCTGCGAGGACCCTCCCCCACCCCCCCCGCCCGGTCCTGCGAGGACCCTCCCCCACCCCCCCGCCCGGTCCTGCGAGGACCCTCCCCCACCCCGGTCCTGCGAGGACCCTCCCCAACCCGGTCCTGCGAGGACCCTCCCCCACCCCACCCCCCGGCCCGGTCCTGCGAGGACCCTCCCCAACCCGGTCCTGCGAGGACCCTCCCCCACCCCCCCGCCCGGTCCTGCGAGGACCCTCCCCCACCCGGTCCTGCGAGGACCCTCCCCCACCCCTCCCGCCCGGTCCTGCGAGGACCCTCCCCCACCCGGTCCTGCGAGGACCCTCCCCCACGCCCCCCCCCCCCCGGCCCGGTCCTGCGAGGACCCTCCCCCACCCCCCCGGCCCAGTCCTGCGAGGACCCTCCCCCACCCCCCCGGCCCGGTCCTGCGAGGACCCTCCCCCACCCCGGTCCTGCGAGGACCCTCCCCCACCCCGGCCCAGTCCTGCGAGGACCCTCCCCCACCCCCCCGGCCCGGTCCTGCGAGGACCCTCCCCCACCCCGGCCCAGTCCTGCGAGGACCCTCCCCCACCCCCCCGGCCCAGTCCTGCGAGGACCCTCCCCCACCCCCCCGGCCCGGTCCTGCGAGGACCCTCGCTCACCCCCCCGGCCCGGTCCTGCGAGGACCCTCCCCCACCCCGGTCCTGCGAGGACCCTCCCCCACCCCCCCGGCCCGGTCCTGCGAGGACCCTCGCTCACCCCCCCGGCCCGGTCCTGCGAGGACCCTCCCCCCCCCCACCGGCCCGGTCCTGCGAGGACCCTCCCCCACCCCGGTCCTGCGAGGACCCTCCCCCACCCCCCCCCGGCCCGGTCCTGCGAGGACCCTCGCTCACCCCCCCGGCCCGGTCCTGCGAGGACCCTCCCCCACCCCCGCCCCGCCGTTACATCCGGTAACCTAAGATAATGCCACAAATCACCAGCTTTCAAACAACTAGTTTTTGAAAATTCATTCTTGGGATGTGGGCGTTGGTGACGAGGCCGACATTTATTGACCATCTCCAGTTGGTCCTTGAGCCTTCTTAAACCACTGTAGCCATTTTGATACAACTGAGAGGTTGGCTAGGCCACTTCGGAGGGCAGTTAAGAATCAACCACATTTGTGTGGGGACTGGAGTTACATATAGGCCCAGACTGGGTCAATACGGCAGGTTTCCTTCCCTAAAAGGACATTGGCGAACCAGTTGGGTTTTTATGACAATCTGACAGCCTCAAGGGCACTTTTACTGATAATGAGATATTGGGATTTGAACTCATGTTCTCTGGTCACTGGCCCAGGTCACCATTCACTGGCCCAGGTCACCTTTCACTGGCCCAGGTCACCTTTCACTGGCCCAGGTCACCTTTCACTGGCCCAGGTCACCTTTCACTGGCCCAGGTCACCTTTCACTGGCCCAGGTCACCTTTCACTGGCCCAGGTCACCTTTCACTGGCCCAGGTCACCTTTCACTGGCCCAGGTCACCTTTCACTGGCCCAGGTCACCTTTCACTGGCCCAGGTCACCTTTCACTGGCCCAGGTCACCTTTCACTGGCCCAGGTCACCTTTCACTGGCCCAGGTCACCTTTCACTGGCCCAGGTCACCTTTCACTGGCCCAGGTCACCTTTCACTGGCCCAGGTCACCTTTCACTGGCCCAGGTCACCTTTCACTGGCCCAGGTCACCTTTCACTGGCCCAGGTCACCTTTCACTGGCCCAGGTCACCTTTCACTGGCCCAGGTCACCTTTCACTGGCCCAGGTCACCTTTCACTGGCCCAGGTCACCTTTCACTGGCCCAGGTCACCTTTCACTGGCCCAGGTCACCTTTCACTGGCCCAGGTCACCTTTCACTGGCCCAGGTCACCTTTCACTGGCCCAGGTCACCTTTCACTGGCCCAGGTCACCTTTCACTGGCCCAGGTCACCTTTCACTGGCCCAGGTCACCTTTCACTGGCCCAGGTCACCTTTCACTGGCCCAGGTCACCTTTCACTGGCCCAGGTCACCTTTCACTGGCCCAGGTCACCTTTCACTGGCCCAGGTCACCTTTCACTGGCCCAGGTCACCTTTCACTGGCCCAGGTCACCTTTCACTGGCCCAGGTCACCTTTCACTGGCCCAGGTCACCTTTCACTGGCCCAGGTCACCTTTCACTGGCCCAGGTCACCTTTCACTGGCCCAGGTCACCTTTCACTGGCCCAGGTCACCTTTCACTGGCCCAGGTCACCTTTCACTGGCCCAGGTCACCTTTCACTGGCCCAGGTCACCTTTCACTGGCCCAGGTCACCTTTCACTGGCCCAGGTCACCTTTCACTGGCCCAGGTCACCTTTCACTGGCCCAGGTCACCTTTCACTGGCCCAGGTCACCTTTCACTGGCCCAGGTCACCTTTCACTGGCCCAGGTCACCTTTCACTGGCCCAGGTCACCTTTCACTGGCCCAGGTCACCTTTCACTGGCCCAGGTCACCTTTCACTGGCCCAGGTCACCTTTCACTGGCCCAGGTCACCTTTCACTGGCCCAGGTCACCTTTCACTGGCCCAGGTCACCTTTCACTGGCCCAGGTCACCTTTCACTGGCCCAGGTCACCTTTCACTGGCCCAGGTCACCTTTCACTGGCCCAGGTCACCTTTCACTGGCCCAGGTCACCTTTCACTGGCCCAGGTCACCTTTCACTGGCCCAGGTCACCTTTCACTGGCCCAGGTCACCTTTCACTGGCCCAGGTCACCTTTCACTGGCCCAGGTCACCTTTCACTGGCCCAGGTCACCTTTCACTGGCCCAGGTCACCTTTCACTGGCCCAGGTCACCTTTCACTGGCCCAGGTCACCTTTCACTGGCCCAGGTCACCTTTCACTGGCCCAGGTCACCTTTCACTGGCCCAGGTCACCTTTCACTGGCCCAGGTCACCTTTCACTGGCCCAGGTCACCTTTCACTGGCCCAGGTCACCTTTCACTGGCCCAGGTCACCTTTCACTGGCCCAGGTCACCTTTCACTGGCCCAGGTCACCTTTCACTGGCCCAGGTCACCTTTCACTGGCCCAGGTCACCTTTCACTGGCCCAGGTCACCTTTCACTGGCCCAGGTCACCTTTCACTGGCCCAGGTCACCTTTCACTGGCCCAGGTCACCTTTCACTGGCCCAGGTCACCTTTCACTGGCCCAGGTCACCTTTCACTGGCCCAGGTCACCTTTCACTGGCCCAGGTCACCTTTCACTGGCCCAGGTCACCTTTCACTGGCCCAGGTCACCTTTCACTGGCCCAGGTCACCTTTCACTGGCCCAGGTCACCTTTCACTGGCCCAGGTCACCTTTCACTGGCCCAGGTCACCTTTCACTGGCCCAGGTCACCTTTCACTGGCCCAGGTCACCTTTCACTGGCCCAGATCCCTGCATCACTGGCCCAGATCCCTGCATCACTGGCCCAGATCCCTGCATCACTGGCCGGGTAATGTACCCGTTACACTACCGTACCCATTCCCTTTCTGCTGTGGGACTCGCCCTGCGGTGAGCACTGGGGGGGTGGGGGGCTGGGGCAGATCCCGTAGTGCCGGACTGTACAACGTGACCGCGGTAATACGAACGCGCCCCCCCGAGGCTGGTACCTGGAGGTGGTGGCGGTGCGAGCCCGGGCGGTGGCGGCAGCGATATGTTCATCACAGCCGGTGGGGCGCTGGGCGGCAGGTTGAAGAAGTTGGTGGGGGTCTCCTCCTCGACGGCCGGGGGCGGTGGCGGCAACGCTTCGAGAGGGGAAAGAAACGGACACAAGTTAGAAACGGTGCCTCTCCCCCCCCCCCCAGCACAGACGCTTTGTTTAAAAGTTCCAGCCCGCGGACTGGCTCGGCGCTCGCTCAGTTCTCAGCTCCCCTCGCTCGTGGCGCACCATCAAAAATTCAGCCGCTCGCACCTTTCGAAGTTATTCCTGACGTTGGGACTGAGCCTCTCCCAGACACCAAGGGGCGGATTTTGGACTTTTTAAACAGAATGACAGAGAACAGGAAGAGGCCATTCGGCCCATCATGCCTCTGCCGGCTCTTTGATAAAGCTACTCAATTAGTCCCACTCCCCCTGCTCTTTCCCCATAACCCTGCAAATTTTCCCCCTTCAAGTATTTATCCAATTCCCTTTTGAAAGTTATTATTGAATCTGCTTCCACCGCCCTTTCAGGCAGCGCATTCCAGATCAGAACAACTCGCTGAGTAAAAAAATTCTCCTCATCTCCCCTCTGGTTCTTTTGCCAATTATCTTAAGTCTGTGTCCTCTGGTTACCGACCCTTCTGCCACTGGAAACAGTTTCTCCCTAGTTACTCTATCAAAATTCTTCATGATTTTGAACACCTCTATTAAATCTCCCCTTAACCTTCTCTGTCCTAAGGACAACAACCCCAGCTTCCCTTTTTGATGTTGACTTTTTGGTGCCCGCCCTTACGGACTAAGTAAGGACCGTGGAGCGGGAACTTTCAGGCTGACACTCGCCCGGGAACCGTGAGACGGACAAAGGAATGGACCTGAAACCCTGGATTAGCAGGACGAATACTTGGGTAAAAGGCCATACTGGACTAAAGTATGAACAGCGAATGAAGGATAACTCAGGCGCAGCCAATATAATCAAAACAAAATCACAGGTGGACCAATCACCAGCACATAGAGGAACGGATCCATTGTATCCAAACACCAATGGAGCAAAAGGTCGATGGGAACTTGACCAAAATCAGAGAGCACGCTGGATAGTTGTTAACTTGACCGAGATGGAAAGATATTGTGGGCTTGTTATTACTCCTGAGAAAGACTGTCTGCAGCCAAGGACATCGGCTCATTCTGCTGACAATGAGAGATAAACAAGGTCGAAGGTAAGTCAGGTGTGTGCTGGATCGTGAGAACTGAGGGGAACACAACAAACTATTCTGCCCAATAACAGCCAAAGGGTCGGGGGGGGGGAGATATAAAAACAGACAGGGTCACGGTGATTTTTAGGAAACCACGAGCAGCGTAAAGGAGGAAGATCTCAATTGACGAAGAATTAACCCCCTCAATCTCCTAGAAGGATCTGATCACCCCCTTGCTTCTGAGCTGCATTCCCCGGATAATTCCCTGAATGGCGCCTTTATCTGGAAAACTGTCGAGTTTTAATGTCAATAAAATTATTTAAAATGTTTATCTAGAGTCAGTCTCTGTTGATTCTTATCTCTCGAGCCCAGTAAAGAGTAAACCTTACACTGGGGAACGGCTGCGGCCAGAATAGGACATGTTTAGGATGTTACTTTGAAGCAGTTTAGCACAACAATTGACCCAGGGTCTCCCAAATCGCCCTCCATGAAGTGGGTCATTTTACGAAGCAGTCTTGTGATATAATGGGGTACACAGGAACAGGAGGAGGCCATTCAGCCCCTCGAGCCTGTTACATAGGAACAGGAGGCCATTCAGCCCCTCGAGCCTGTTACACAGGAACAGGAGGAGGCCATTCAGCCCCTCGAGCCTGTTACACAGGAACAGGAGGAGGCCATTCAGCCCCTCGAGCCTGTTACACAGGAACAGGAGGAGGCCATTCAGCCCCTCGAGCCTGTTACACAGGAACAGGAGGAGGCCATTCAGCCCCTCGAGCCTGTTACACAGGAACAGGAGGAGGCCATTCAGCCCCTCGAGCCTGTTACACAGGAACAGGAGGAGGCCATTCAGCCCCTCGAGCCTGTTACACAGGAACAGGAGGAGGCCATTCAGCCCCTCGAGCCTGTTACACAGGAACAGGAGGAGGCCATTCAGCCCCTCGAGCCTGTTACACAGGAACAGGAGGAGGCCATTCAGCCCCTCGAGCCTGTTACACAGGAACAGGAGGAGGCCATTCAGCCCCTCGAGCCTGTTACACAGGAACAGGAGGAGGCCATTCAGCCCCTCGAGCCTGTTACACAGGAACAGGAGGAGGCCATTCAGCCCCTCGAGCCTGTTACACAGGAACAGGAGGAGGCCATTCAGCCCCTCGAGCCTGTTACACAGGAACAGGAGGAGGCCATTCAGCCCCTCGAGCCTGTTACACAGGAACAGGAGGAGGCCATTCAGCCCCTCGAGCCTGTTACACAGGAACAGGAGGAGGCCATTCAGCCCCTCGAGCCTGTTACACAGGAACAGGAGGAGGCCATTCAGCCCCTCGAGCCTGTTACACAGGAACAGGAGGAGGTCATTCAGCCCCTCAAGGCAGTTAGATAGGAACAGGAGGAGGCCATTCAGCCCCCTCGAGCCTGTTACACAGGAACAGGAGGAGGCCATTCAGCCCCTCGAGCCTGTTACATAGGAACAGGAGGAGGCCATTCAGCCCCTCGAGCCAGTTAGATAGGAACAGGAGGAGGCCATTCAGCCCCTCGAGCCTGTTACACAGGAACAGGAGAAGGCCATTCAGCCCCTTGATTCAGTTAGATCATGGCTGATCTGTATCTTAACTTCATTTACCTGCCTTGGTTCCGTAACCCTTAATACCCTTACCGAACAAAAATCTATCAATCTCAGTTTTGGTATTTTCAATTGACCCCCGGCCTCAACAGCTTTTTGGGGGAGAGAGTTCCAGATTTCCACTACCCTTTGTGTGAAGAAGTGCTTCCTGACATCACCCCTGAACGGCCTGGCTCTAATTTTCAGGTTATCCCCCCCCTTGTTCTGGACTCCACCCACCAGAGGAAATAGTTTCTCTCTATCTACCCTATCAAATCCTTTAATCACCTTTAACACCTGGATTAGATCACCCCTTCATCTTCTATATTCGAGGGAATACAAGCCCAGTCTACGCAATCTGTCCTCGTAATTTAACCCTTTTAGCCCCGGGTGGAAGTAATGAATATGTGTGAACCCACTGCCACTCAGGGCTAATGTTTGCCTCCCCGTCCCCAGTATAAAATCCCTAGAAGGGAAAAGTATCCTTCACTTACCACCAGGCAGACCGGGGACAGGCTCCAACTTCATTCCCGACTCCGTGGTATTTGAATCTTTCTCCTTTTCCTTCCCTCTGGCAGCTTGCGACCTAAAGTTCAGCAAGCACAAGAATCAAAGCGTCCACGAGCTCACATCGAAGGACCCGCCCGTCACCGCGAGCGCAAGCCGACGAAGAGGGGCCACAGCGCGTGCGCGCGCCTCGAAAATCATACACCGTCAGCGCGCCTTAAAAAAAAACCACGCCTACACTCACCCGACCAGCGTGCAAGGACCTCAGCGACGAGCTTCGAAGAACCTGCGCGTAACCACGCAACGAAGAACTGTCTCGCGGCCGCGGGTCTACAAAGGTCTCGCCCGTGACCGGAAGCGCTCGCTGAAGAACTCGCGCGCGATGGCGAGCGTGCGTCGAAAGCACGCGATCGCAAGCGTGCAAACCTGACTGCGATCGTGAGCGTGCATTGAACGAACACGTGCTGCTGTTTCAGTGGCCCCACTGTTATTTAACAACTTAACGGCCGTGGTTTTCTTTTGTCACTCCGGAAGGGCCGGACGACACTGAGTTTTACCCTTTTGTCCTTTTCGGTCTCGATGATCTTTGCCTTCTTATCTGCGCACCCCCCCCCGACAAACCCTGTTTCCAAATAACTCTGTAACCGACAGGGTAACAACAACAACCCATCTTTGATATCTGCCGAGCAACAGCGCCCGCATTCCAACGCCCCCAATCTTCGAGTGTCACCCGTCTCTGAAGCACCTTTTCTACGCTCACCTGCCCCACTTGACGTTCAACCTTCGCCCGTTAACGATAAGTTTGTTGAACGATTTCTCGGCCGCGAGCTCCGACGACTGCCTGGTGGCGAACTGGATGAACGCGCACTGCTGCCGCTGAACCACGGTGATGGACCGAATCTCACCAAACTGGTAAAAATGGTTCCTTCATGTATTTAAAAAAAACAAAAAGTACAATTTTAACAAAAATTAGAAAGAAGTTGCATTTTTACAACACCTCCCACATCGCCGAGATTTCCCAATACGTTTCACGGCAAATAAATTACTTTTGAAGTGCAGTCGCTGTTGTTTGGTAGGCACACGCCAATATGCACACAGCAAGATCCCACAAACAGCAATGAGACGAATTATCAATTAATCTGTTTTTGGTGATGTTGGTTGAGGGATGAACGATGTCAGGACACCAGGGAGAACTCTCCTGCTCTTCTTTCAATGAACGATGGGACCTTTTACATTCACCCGAGAGGGCAGATGGGGCCTTGGTTTAATGTCTCACCCGAAAGACGGCACCTCCGACAGTGCAGCACTCCCTCGGTACTGCACTGGGAGTGTGAGCCTGGATTTTGTGCTCAAGTCTCTGGAGTGGGACTTGAACCCACGACCTTCTGACTCAGAGGCGAGAGTGCAACCTACTGAGCCACAGCTGAAAGGTGAGTGACTATGGCCCCTAAAGGCATATAAAAGGCTGGACCACAGGCAGAAGGAAAGAGTTGGGGACGGAGAGACGGGGGGATGCGGGGAGTGAAGACGAACCAAAATGAGACTTTAAAGAAATGGTACACTCTTGCACTCTCCCAGTATCACTACAGCCGGGACTAATATCTGTTGGCCAGGGGCTGCAGAAAGTAACCTGAGATTCCCAGCTGCTGACACACAGGCAAAAGCAACTTTTGAACTGAAGTAACCTGAGTTTAGTCGCTGGCCTGAGCTGGCTGGAACCGGTTTGAATTAGCTAAGTTTTGTGAAAGACAAAGGAGATGTGATAAGACACAAGTCCTTATTTAGAAAAGGAGTAATGAGGTAATGCTACCTAAGTCCTTGGGACAGAGCCAATGAGGAGAAGACACAGACTAGGCGAGCAAGCCTAAACCAACGGGAGAGAGAGATAAGATTCGGAATAAGAATGAAGAATCTGGGGCGTGGAGCCAGCGAAGACTCCGGAGACCAACCATCGCGGAAGTGGAAGAACCTACGTCAGAGACGTAGAGACGCGTCGAGAGAGAGAGAGAGAACGGAACGGCTGGCCAGCGTCAGCTCTCCTTTTCGGGTATTATCCTTTATATTCTGTGACCATTCAGGGAGAGTCAGAGAAACCTAGTGGGTGTGCGTTTAGATCCTAGTTTGGGTATAAAACTGTATAACCTGGTGCAAACTGCATGTCTATATCTAACCAGACGTATAAGCTATATGTATTTGATCTAACGGCATGAATAAAGTGAATTGAGAGTTAAGAGAGAATTTGACTCTTCTCCTCTTTGTACTAAGCCAATAACCGTAACCGGTGACCTCCGGTCAACATATCCGTGCCTTTGTTACCTCCAGACTTGACTATTCCAGTGCTCTCCTGGCCGGCTTCCCATCTTCCACCCTCCATAAACTTGAGCTCATCCAAAACTCTGCTGCCCGTCTCCTAACTCGCACCAAGTCCCGTTCACCCATCACCCCCTGTGCTCGCTGACCTACATTGGTTCCCAGTCTGGCAACGCCTCGATTTTAAAATTCTCATCCTTGTGTTCAAATCCCTCCATGGCCTCGCCCCTCCCTATCTCTGTAACCTCCTGCAGCCCTACAACCCTCCGAGATCTCTGCGCTCCTCCAATTCTGGCCTCTTGCGGATCCCCCATTTTCATCGCCCCACCATTGGCGGCCGTGCCTTCAGCTGCCTAGGCCCTAAGCTCTGGAATTCCCTCCCTAAACCTCTCCCCTCCTTTCAGACGCTCCTTAAAACCTACCTCTTTGACTAAGCTTTTGGACACCTGTTCTAATACCTCCTATTGTGGCTTGGTTTCAAATAATGGCTCCTGTGAAGCTCCTTGGGACATTTTACTACGTTAAAGGCGCTATATAAATGCGAGTTGTTGTTGTTAAGCATGGCCTAAGAGTTCACCTTAGCTCCGTCTCTGAGATCTGCTCTCCAAGACCTCCCACGTAGAGAGTGGTGATCGACTTGTCCTCTGGCGGGTCCAACCTCGGCATGGTCGCTGCCCGCTTCAACAGCTTGTCCGCCACTGGGTCGTTAATGCCATAGTAACGATCCTTGATGTTCTGATCAGCCAAAGGATCGTCCGGGTCTGTCGGCTTCTCATGTCTGTAATCAAAAAATAAATAAAAATAAAATCTGTTTCAAAGTTTCAATTGGTAATTAGTGCAAATCATACCACGGGAGGACGGGATTAATCTGGGGTCTGGAACGCCTGCCAGATAAACGGGGGAAGGAGTAGGTTCGGTGCTCCCAGCGGAGGGGCTTTGATAGGGTAAGAAAGAACTTGCATTTATATAGCGCCTTTCACCAAAGGACGTCCCAAAACGTTTTACAGTCAATGAAGTAGTTTTTTGAAGCTGTAATGTAGGAAACGTGGCAGCCAATGAGCGCACAGCAAGCTCCCACAAACAACAATGTGAAAATGACCAAATAATCAGTTTTTTTTTGTGACGTTGGTTGAGGGATAAATATTGGCCCAGGGCACCGGGGAAAACTCCCCAGCTCTTTGAAATAGTGGTCATGGGATCTTTTACATCCACCCGAAAGGGCAGTTGGGGCCTCGTTTTAACGTCTCACCCGAAAGACGGCACCTCCGACAGCGCAGCACTCCCTGAGTACTGCACTGGGAGTGTCGGCCTGGATGATGTGCGCAAGTCTCCAGAGTGGGGGCTCGAACCCACAACCCCCTGACTCAGAAGTGAGAGTTTGTTCTCAAGAGTCCTCCTTCGACCTTACCTGTAAGGGCACTCCTCTCCTCTCTTGCACTCTCCTTTAACCCAGAAGGAACAGATGTGAGGTCGGTTGCGTTTATAGTACGGGGTAGTCCTGGCCAATTTCAACAGCATGTCGCTGGAGCTGGCAGCCTTGCCCAGAGCCCCCACTGCTCTCAAACCATCCGAGTTCTGGATCTACAGAGACAGCAGAAACGTCAGCCCAACAACCAATCCCAAATCTGCATTGGCACAGTACACAGGAACAGGAGGAGGCCATTCAGCCCGCTCCGCCATTCAATCAGATCATAACTGATCTGTACCTTAACCCCATCTACCCCGCCTTGATTCCACAACCCTCAATACCCTTACCTAATAAAAATCTATTGGCGGGAGGAGTATCTCAGCAGCGAAATTGGGGGGGGGGGGAAAGAGAGAGAGAGAAAATTCCAGATTTCCACTGCCCTTTTTGTGAAGAAATACTTCCTGATATCACCCCTGAACAGTCTAGCTCTAAGTTTAAATTAAAATTAACTTTAAATTCCAGTGGCAGGAGGGTCGGCTGCCAGAGGACCCAGATTTACGGTCATTGGCAAAAGAGCCAGAGGGGAGAGAAGGAGAAATTTTGATACGATCTGGAACGCGCTGCCTGAAAGGGCGGTGGAAGCAGGTTCTACAGTATCATAGAATCATAGAAGTTACAACATGGAAACAGGCCCTTCGGCCCAACATGTCCATGTCGCCCAGTTTATACCACTAAGCTAGTCCCAATTGCCTGCACTTGGCCCATATCCCTCTATACCCATCTTATCCATGTAACTGTCCAAATGCTTTTTAAAAGACAAAATTGTACCCGCCTCTACTACTGCCTCTGGCAGCTCGTTCCAGACACTCACCACCCTTTGAGTGAAAAAATTGCCCCTCTGGACCCTTTTGTATCTCTCCCCTCTCACCTTAAATCTATGCCCCCTCATTATAGACTCCCCTACCTTTGGGAAAAGATTTTGACTATCGACCTTATCTATGGGACCTTATCTAAGGGAACTGGATAAATAGTTGAAGGAAAAAAGTTTGCAGGGCTATAGGGAAAGAGCAGAGGGGAGTGGGACTAGTTCTTTCAAAGAGCTAGTCACAGGCACGATGGGCCGAATGGCCTCCTTCTGCGTTGTAAGATTCTATAAAGTAAACAAATAATTGCCCACTCAGAGACCAATTTCGCTACTGAGATACTCCTCCCGCCAATAGGTTTCCTTCCTCTTCCCTTCTTCTCCCCTCCTGGAGATCAGGAGGCACGGGCTGCTGGCCAATGTCCGAGCACCCTCCCCATCCCCAACCCGATTGCTTTCTACCGGCGAGAGCAGGCGATGAGGCGTCGACCAGATATTCCACCACAGGGGCATCGCCCAAGCCCACAACCCTATCCCAGCAGAGGCACTTTCCGGCAGGGGTCACTGGGTAGCGATCAGGAGCAGGAACCCTGCCTAAGTATTCCCCCCCCTCACCCACCGCAGTCCAGGGTCCTGAGGCCATTCACTGTGGCTCTACTGCACCCCAGCTGAGACCCCTTAACTCAGCATAGGTGCCTCGGATCTACCTGGTCTGTGCAGCTCGATTCCACGCCGTGCATTTACCCAGTTAGAGGGGTGAGTGGGGAGGAAGGAGTGGTGCAGAACTCTCATTAGCTTTAAGATGAGGGCAACAGATATAGTATTGCAGTCACTTCTGCTCTTCAAGGCAAAAATACACTGGCACTTACAAAACAAACAGTGTCTCACTGCAGAGTTCAAACTGTACGGTACCTTCAACAGAGGAAATTTACCAGAATGGTGCCAGGGATGAGGGACTTCAGTTATTTGCAGAGACTGGAGAAGCTGGGATTGTTCTCCTTAGAACAGAGAAGGTTAAGGGGAGATTTGATGGACGTGTTCAAAATTGAGGGGTTTTGTTAAGAGTAGATAGGGAGAAACTGTTTCCACTGGCAGGAGGGTCGATAACCAGAGGACACAGATTTAAGATAATTGGCAAAAGAACCAGAGGGGAGATGAGGAGAAATATTTTTCACACAGCGAGTTGTTATGATCTGGAATGCACTGCATAAAAGGGTGGTGGAAGCAGATTCAATAGTAACTTTCAAAAGGGAATTAGATAAATACTTGAAAAGGGAAAATCAACAGGCCCATGGGGAAAGAGCAGGGGTGGGACTAATTGGATAGCTCTTTCAAAGAGCCAGCACATGCATGATGGGCCGAATGGACTCCTTCTGCGCTGTATGATTCTTTCAAGACAATGAAAGATGATCAACTTAATCGCTGAACCAACTCAGGGAGTAAAGGCACTATTCTCGTCCTGTTGTCCTAGGATAGGTCCCTCTACAGAAAGAACGAACTCCCATTTATGTAGCGCCCGATCATGACCTCAGGATGTCTCCAAGTGCTGCATGACCAATAAATTACATCTGAACCGCAGTCACTGTTGTTACGTAGGCAAATGTGGCCGCTAACTGCCCCGCGACCCTCAAACTGAGACCAATGACCAGATAATCACTTTCTTCAGTGAGATGGGTCGTGAGAGGAACGCTGGCCAGGAGAAAATTAAATACGTAAAACCTCTGCTGGCCGTGTTACACCACCAACAGCACTGCACATTTATAGATCCCTCACCTTTAACGTCGAAAATCGTCCCACGGTGCGCAAGGGAGGGGGGAAAAGAAAACAATCACCTCTCTCTCCATGTTCTGTGTGTAATATTCCTTATTGACGTCAGACTTGGGCATCTCGTCCTTCAGCGACATCCCTGCATCGCGGACCTGGATGGGCAAACCTAGCACGGCACAGGAAGAAAGCAAAGGCGGACTTCAACCAGCTTCTCCTCCATACGTGCACATTCAAGCCAGTGAGAGGTGATGCCTGTGTAACCGAGGGGGCAGCCGCAACATACGCACCAACGTGAAGCCGTTTTGAATGCACAGCAACGCGCAAGGGACAGTATAACTCAAGGAATCAACCTTCAGGGGCTCTGTGCTGAAGCCCCTGCAGGAGGTCCTCTCCCAGTTTTACTGTGCTCTATAGATTGAATCTGCTGGCACTGTTTACAGTCCGCGCCGCGTATAGCGAGTGTGTACGTGCGTACGCGATGGCCAGTATAACGGGGCAGCGCTATCTAATACATTTTTAAAAAATAAATCATTTCAATTTTTAAGAAGCACGGCGGGAATCTTCATCCTCTGCCTCTCCACTTCCTGAACCGGAAATTGATCATGGAAGGATTTTAAGATCATGACGATGACTTTGAGATCTCACTGTCAGCTCTTCCTCAGCCTCTTGGGCTCAGGATTAAAGTCCTGGATCAGTTTAAGAGGCGGTCAGACGGCCGTGTTAATTTTAAAATGGAGCTGGAATGTGCCCAGCTCAGCGAGTCGGCAAGAAGGGCCCACCACAGCGGCAGGAGTCAAGATTTAATGACAGGTAATCTCACTTTAACAAGGTGCAAACAGCTGACTGAACTGCCTGAAACAGCCGGCCCCGCTTAATATGGTTTAAGCAGCGCCTTTGTAATTGATGCCTGTGGTGACGGCGAACGGTTAGCGCCATTTGCCCGATATAGGCAGCTGTCCGGGATCAGCGGGGATGGTGTAAGTGGCGGGGAATGCATTCCCTTTTGTTTTCGCCCACTTAAACCCCTCCCAGCCAAGGTACAACTTAACGGCCACTGGGAGGCCCCCCCCCTCCACCCCGGTACATCGCCTAGAACGGGAGCGCTGACGGGCAATTCGACCACGGGAGACATCGCAGCCGATCCCATCCGCCCCGACTTCGGCACACACGCACTTTCCAGTGGGATCACCGGATAGCGATCGGGAGCGGGAACGCTGGCCGTTTGCTCCCTTTCCCCGTGAAAGGCACTGAGGTCAACTTTGGGACCCTCCACAGCTGCCCCCGGCTGATCAGCTAACGTGACACAGACCAGGGATCGGACCGGTTGTCCCAACTTCATTCTGTTTTCACTTTATCTTTTAAACTGTTATCAACTTGTTCAACACAGATTCTTTTTATAATTAAAGCAGCAAATAGGGTCAAAACACAATAAAACAATTCAAAATAATGGAACACAATTAAATCAGTCTGATCTTTAGAATTCAGTTGAAAAAAATCTGGAATAAATAAAAAGCTGGTTATTAGCAAAAGTGACCACGAAGCTGTCGGATTGTCGTAAAAACCCAACTGGTTCATTAATGTCCTTTAGGGAAGGAAAGCAGCCGTCCTTACCCGGTCTGGGCTTATATGTGACTCTAGGCCCACACCGACGTGGCTGACTCTTAACTGCCCCCTGAAGTGGCCTAGCAAACCTCTCATCTGTATCAAACCACTACCAGCGGTGCAAGAAGGCGGCTCACCACCACCTTCCCAGAGCAATTAGGGATGGGCAATAAATGCCGGCCTCGCCAGCGACGCCCACATCCTGAAAATTATTTTTAATAATGTATGTACTTAATTCGTTTTTATCCCATTCAGAAAATTAACCTCATTGATTGATAGTACATATCGTAAACTATCAAAATAGATCAATAAATTGCTAGTCCCTCTGAGGTGTGCAAAAAAATACAAATTAAGCACATTCCAGACTGAAACTCCCTTAAATTGTTACTTGTGGAACTCAGAATAACGCAGTAAACAAGTGAAAAATAAGTTATTTGAATATTCAGGAGGCGATGTGCAGTAAATATGAACCGAAAAATAAATTAAGCACATTTCAGATTTCCTTTACCTCCTAAACTCTGCAACTCGAATGGAAGTCTTATGAACAAGTTTTAGGTTTGGAGAACATTTTAAAATGATGAGAAACTACTCCGAAGTTGACAACAGGGTATGATTGAAATTAATCTACAAAAGTACAAACCCCGAATGGGCACTCTTCTAGACAGTAACTGCTAGGAACATTAGGAACAGGAGCAGGCCATTCAGCCCCACGAGCCTGTTCCGCCATTCCGTCGTGCTGATCTGCGCCTCAACTCCATTTACCCACCGTTGATCCACATCCTTTGTCACCAGCAACTAATAAAAGTGTCCGCGGACTATTCGACAGTGGGGAGCTTCACTTCAAAAGCTCCCAGTGAGCCCCCACTCCACCCCACAACCAACACCAGGGCTGAACTGACAAACACTCACCATATTCAAGGTCAAGCAGACACGTCTGGCAAACATTCTTCAGCTTGCTGCACGTCTGGCAGACTTCGGTTTTCTTAAAACGCATGCGTGCTCCCGGACACCAGCGGAAGACGGTGAAAGGCCTGGAGCAGATCTGAGGGGGGAGGACGGCAAAGGGGAAAAATGGGTTCGATTCACAGCGGAAGCTCAGCGTTTACAGAGCTGAAACGCGCAAAAACCTTGCGTGACTTGCAACTGTCCCTCACATTTTTCTATGGTGCTCTGGTCACCCCATCACGGGTAAGATACAAGAGAGTAGAGAGGCAGGCAATCTTGATTACAAAGCACTGATTAACATAGGAACAGGAAGAGGCCATTCAGCCCCTTGAACCTGAACCATTCAATTCGATTATGACTGATATGTACCCCAACTCCATTTACCCGCCTTTGCTCCATATTCCTTGATACCCTTACACAACAAAAATCTATCGATATCAGTCTTGAAAGCTCCAATTGACCCCCAGCAACCACAGCCTTTTGGGGGAACAGTGTTCCAAATTTTTACTACCCTTTGAGTGAAAAAGCGCTTCCTGATTTCACGCCCGAGTAGTCCAGCTCCGATTTCAAGATTATGTCCCCTCATTCATAATTCCCCCACCAGAGGAAATAGTTTCTCTGCATCTACCCTATCGAATCCTTTTAACATTTTAAACACCAAAACGTGAGGGAGGCCATTCGGCCCATCTAGTTCATCCTTCCAATAGAAAGCTACGGTTGCCTCCCTGTCGTCGCATCCAAATGGCTCTTGAACGACCCCAGAGCTTTTGTCCCCCCCACTTCACTACCCAGAGACCGCCCCAGGTATTGATCACTCGCTCGTGTGTAGTAATCCTCAACTCGCCTTTCACAAGTTTTACAAAAGCAAGGAAGTTACTCTAAAACTTTATAAAACACTGGTTCGGCCTCGGCTGGAGTATTGTGTTCAATTCTGTGCACCACACTTTAGGAAGCACGTCAAGGCCTCAGAGAGGGTGCAGAGATTATTTACTAGAATGATACCCAGGGATGAGGGACTTCAGTTATGTGGAGAGGCTGGAGAAGCTGGGATTGTTCTCCTTAGAGCAGAGAAGGTTAAGGGGGAGATTTAATAGAGGTGTTCAAAATTATGATGGGTTTTGATAGAGTAGATAGGGAGGGTCGGTAACCAGAGGATAATTGGCAAAAGAACCAGAGGGGAGATGAGGAGAATTAATTTTTTTTTTTTACACACAGCGAGTTGTTCTGATCTGGAATGCACTGCCTGAAAGGGCGGTGGAAGCAGATTCAATAGTAACTTTCAAAAGGGAACTGGATAAATGCTTGAAAAGGAAAAATCTGCAGGGCTATGGGGAAAGAGCCGGGGGGGGGGGGGGGGGGGGGGGGGGAGTTGGGACTAATTGGATAGCTCTTACAAAGAGCCGCCACGGGGGCAGTGGCAGCATAGATACAAAATTGGCTAAGTGACAGGAAGCAGAGAGTAGTGGAGAACGGATGTTTTTCGGAATGGAGGGAGTTAAACAGTGGAGTACTCCAGGGGTCGGTACTGGGACCACTGCTTTTTTTGATATTAATTAATGGCATGGACTGGGTGTACAGGGCACCATTTCAAAATCTGCAGATGACACAAAACTTGGAAGTGTAGTGAACAGTGAGGAGGATAGTGATAGACTTCAAGAGGATATAGACAGGCTGGTGGAATGGGTAGACACATAGCAGATGAAATTTAATGCGGAGATGTGTGAAGTGATAAATTTTGGCAGGAAGAATGAGGAGAGGCAATATAAACTAAATGGTACAATTCTAAAAGGGGTGCAGGAACAGAGAGATGTGGGGGTATATGTGCATAAATCTTTGAAGGTGGCAGGACAGGTTGAGAAAGTGGTTTAAAAAGCATACGGGATCCTGGGCTTTATAAATAGATGCATAGAGTACAAAAGCAAGGAAGGTATGGTGAATCTTTATAAAACACTGGTTCAACTACAACTGGAGTATTGAGTCCAATTCTGGGCACTGCACTCCAGGAAGGATGTGAAGGTCTTAGAGAGGGTGCAGAAAAGATTTACTAGAATGATTCCAGGGATCAGGGACGTCAGTTACGTGGATAGACTGGAGAAGCTGGGGTTGTTCTCCTTAGAGCAGAGAAGGTTGAGAGGAGATTTGATAGAAGT
Organism: Heptranchias perlo; assembly: GCF_035084215.1. Classification (NCBI taxonomy): domain Eukaryota; kingdom Metazoa; phylum Chordata; class Chondrichthyes; order Hexanchiformes; family Hexanchidae; genus Heptranchias; species Heptranchias perlo. Next base: position 6,479,142 of record NC_090338.1, read on the forward strand.
GTTCAAAATCATGAAGGGTTTAGATAAAGTAAATAAAGAGAAACTATTCCCATTGGCCGAAGGGTCAAGAACTAGAGGACACAGATTTAAGGTGATTGGCAAAAGAACCAAAGGCGACACGAGGAAAAACTTTTTTTCGCAGCGAGTGGTTATGATCTGGAATGCGCTGCCTGAAAGGGCGGTGGAAGCAGATTCAATCGTGGCTTTCAAATAGGAATTGGATAAATACTTGAAGGGAAAAAATTTGTAGGACTATGGGGAAAGAGCGGGGGAATGGGACTAACTGGACTGCTCTTACAAAGAGCCAGCAAGGGCTCGATGGGCCGTTTGGTCTTCTGCAGTGCTGTATGATTCTAAGTTTATTCCTTACCCTCACCAAGAGTGCTGGGTCAGGTAGGGGAGGCAAAATTCAGGTCATACAACCTCTCTCTGCGGCAAAGCACTTCAGCCCTCTGTAAAGGTGGATAACAACCTTAGAATGCCAAGCTATCGCTCTTTTACAGATGGGTTTGAATCAAATAGTGATCGTTAGTCTGAAAACAGAAACCCACCAACAGGGATCGCCCTGGCTGAGAGACCCTGAAGCAAGGATTTGCAATTGCTAACTTCTCGTGAAATAGATAATAAATCTGATGAGGATATCTTCTTCATTAAACTCCCAAAACTTTTCCTCCACTTCTCTTCCTGTCTGACTGCAGACTTCCTCGGCGGGGTTGGAGGGAAGAGAGCATTCCATAGATTTCCCCCTCCCCCCCATACCTCCGCCAAACAGCCTTTATTGTATGCGAGTTTTGTCCGCGTGTGACTGCCTGACTATTTGACTGTGGAAGGCATCGCATGCCTGTCCTCACAAGGGACTGCTCGCGTTCAGTTCCAGCAGGGGTCGCCACACAAGCGATTGGGAGTGGGCAGGTCGCCGTGGCTGAGAGCTGAAGTCTCTGTCGTTGAGCCTTTCACGGACCAGGAAGGTCCTGGACTCGATTCCCGATCGGTGCTGAGTTAGCTGCTCTCCGCTGGGGCAGTGGCGCTTGTAGGTAAGGGAAGAAAAGATGCCACACAAAACTCTCCAGTCCTTGCCTGCCTGGCTGATTCCTGCCACCTTGTAGCTTTGCAGTAAACTTCTTTACTGATGTACAACGATTGTACATGGATGTACGAAAAAAAATCTCTTCGTTCAGAGGGTGGTGAATCTTTGGAATTCTCTACCCCAGAGGGCTGTGGATGCTCAGTCATTGAGTGTATTCAAGACTGAGATCAATGGATATTTGGACTCTAGGGGAATCAAGGGATATGGGGATCGGGCGGGAAAGTGGAGTTGAGGTCGAAGATCAGCCATGATCTTATTGAATGGCGGAGCAGGCTCGAGGGGCCGTATGGCCTACTCCTGGTCTTATTTCTTAGGTCTTTATATAATGTGCTGCAATTTGTATTATCCAGTTGGTGCTGTGAGAAAAACTTCCAGTGTTACATTGCTCCACAGCGCCAGTTAGTGGCCAGATGTGCACACAACACATTGATGCAGAAGATTGTTAAATTTGCTGTCTAGGTATGGGGAGAGGCTTAATTCTAATAATCTGATAAAGAAAATTTTAATGCAAAACAATGGACACTGAACCACGAGAAGACTATACCCTATTGTGCATTGCAGTGCTGTCACAGCAGAGTTAGAGATCATTTTGAATGGTGCAGAATGCATTAACAGGTTTACATTTTTGGAATTAGAGGGAGGTTGGACTAGAATTAGGTAGTTGGTTGAGGAGGGTATGGGGAGTGAGCGGGAGAGTGGGATTAGACTGGGTGGGATGTTAAAGGGTACGGGGAGTGAGCGGGAGAGTGGGATTAGACTGGGTGGGATGTTAAAGGGTACGGGGAGTGAGCAGGAGAGGCGGATTAGACTGGGTGGGATGTTAAAGGGTACGGGGAGTGAGCGGAAGAGTGGGATTAGACTGGGTGGGATGTTAAAGGGTACGGGGAGTGAGCAGGAGAGGCGGATTAGACTGGGTGGGATGTTAAAGGGTACGGGGAGTGAGCAGGAGAGGCGGATTAGACTGGGTGGGATGTTAAAGGGTACGGGGAGTGAGCAGGAGAGTGGGATTAGACTGGGTGGGATGTTAAAGGGTACGGGGAGTGAGCAAGAGAGGCGGATTAGACTGGGTGGGATGTTAAAGGGTACGGGGAGTGAGCAGGAGAGTGGGATTAGACTGGGTGGGATGTTAAAGGGTACGGGGAGTGAGCAGGAGAGGCGGATTAGACTGGGTGGGATGTTAAAGGGTACGGGGAGTGAGCGGGAGTGGGATATTAAAGGATACGGGGAGTGAGCAGGAGAGTGGGATTACACTGGGTGGGATATTAAAGGGTACGGGGAGTGAGCAGGAGAGGGGGATTAGACTGGGTGGGATATTAAAGGGTACGGGGAGTGAGATATTAAAGGGTATGGGGGTGAGCGGGAGAGTGGGATTAGACCGGGTGGGATATTAAAGGGTATGGGGAGTGAGCAGGAGAGTGGGATTAGACCGGGTGGGATATTAAAGGGTATGAGGAGTGAGGGGGAGAGTGGGATTAGACTAGGTGGGATATTAAAGGGTACGGGGAGTGAGGGGGAGTGGGATAGACCGGGTGGGATATTCAAGGGTATGAGGAGTGAGCGGGATTAGACTGGGTGGGATATTAAAGGGTATGGGGAGTGAGGGAGAGTGGGATTAGACTGGGTGGGATATTAAAGGGTATGGGGAGTGAGCGGGAGAGTGGGATTAGACTGGGTGGGATATTAAAGGGTACGGGGAGTGAGCAGGAGAATGGGATTACACTGGGTGGGATATTAAAGGGTACGGGGAGTGAGCAGGAGAGTGGGATTAGACTAGGAGAAAAACACCAGCACGGCCTTTCTGGCCTGCTGTAGGTCCTGTTTCTGTGCTGGATCGTATTGTATCATTCAGACTCTAGAAGCTTACGACCCTTAGTGTGATTATCAAACGGGGAAACAATTTAAACCATTATTACACTGACTTAGGGACATCAGAATACTTCATTGCTGAGGATGACACCTTATAATTGACCACTGAGCTGAGATACAGATCTCAGACCACACGATGGGCTCATTCAATCCAGTACTTTCAGAATGCCATCTTCCCAGCAACGTCTGTGTGTCCCTAAAATGATTCTCAACCATTCCCCGGTAACTCACTCCAGCTGCTACTCAGTCTTGCACTCAACATCTGCCACCCTATCGAGCGCAGAAGGAAAAACAGAACCATAGAATGCTACAGTATAGGAGGCCATTCAGCCCATCGTGCCTGTGCCGGCTCTGTAAAAGAGCGATCCAACTAATCCCACTTCCTCCCCCTGCTCTTTCCCCAATGAAAGGAAACTCCTAGCCCTTGTTATGTGATTTTATGTGTTTCAATCCAATCCTGTTCAAATATCCCAGGGTGAACAGGGGTGTAAGAGACCATACCTTCAAACCTCAGACACATACACACCTTGCATTCTTTCCCATATTTTTCTTTTGTCTGAAATCATAAAAAAAACACGTTACACACAATTGAAGTCCATCGCAGGGCACCGATAGTCAGACTCCACGAAGTTAAGAACGAGGCGCTCCTTCAGGGCCACTCATACTTGCATTACGAAAGCAAACGGCAGCCCGAGGTTCGTACACTGGACCAGGCTGAGTAAGTTAACTTCAGCTGGCGCGAGTGGCAGTGGGTGCTACAACGGGCCCCAATGTCTCCTGGATTAGGGAGGGGGAGGGGGAGAGGGATGGGGAGAAAAGCCAGAGTTCCCACTCCTGCACAATATCCAGCGACTCCTGCTGGAGAACGTGCGTGTGGGCTCTGGTCGAGGACACAATCGGGCTCGAATGTGATGCCCACCATAGTCAAATAGCTGGCACTTCCTGGGTCTAAATCAGATCAGCCATGATCTCACTGAATGGCAGAGCAGGCTCGAGGGGCCGAATGGTCTCTTATGGTCTTATGGGTTCACCCGCGAAGAGCGAGAATGGGTTTTCACGGGACAGCTGGCATTTGTACACCTGTATCCCACAGGGTGTAAACACCTTCGGGAAAGGAAGGGAGAAAATTGCAGCAATTTTTATTTAAGAGCTGCACAAAAACCAGCCTGACTCGCTCTTCAAAGAACTTGTATTTATATCACGCCTTTCATGGCCTCAGGACTTCCCAAAGCGCTGTACAGTCAATGAAGTACCTTTTTTTTTTAAGTGTTGTCACTGTTGTAATGTAGGAAACATGGCAGCCAATTTGTGCACAGCAAGATCCCACAAACAGCAATGTGATAATGACCAGATCATCTCTTTTAGTCACGTTGGTTAAGGGATAAATATTGGCCCATCAACAGTGCAGCGCTCCCTCTGTACTGTACCAGAAGCGTCAGTCTGGATTATGTGCTCAAGTCTCTGGAGTGGGACATCAAACAAGTACAGTCTAATGTCATCTGTCGCGCTTTCAATCGGAAAACAAGATGCATATTGATACCGATCTTAAACTTGAGAATATTTTATTAACCTGAACATTTTAACAACAAGAATTGGACCAGATCGTGCAAGTTCATAAATCTTGAGCAAGGTTATTAGCAGTTATAGGGGGAGAGTAAAGATCCTGCAAGAATAGCAGAGCTGAGGGCATCAGACTCCCAGAGAAAGAGGAATAGTTGGCAAATCAGCTAGTATAAAGAGAAGATTGATAATAAGACATGTTTTTGCAGGTGCTGTCTGACCTGCCGTGCGTTTCCCGATTTTATTACAGATATCCGACATTCATTATTTCCCCTTTAAGACTCCCGTGGAAGGGAGTTGATTCTCGATCGATGGACACCTTTAAACAAGGAGCTGGACTGACATCTATTGAGAAGGCGGACTGAGAGGTGGGGGAGATGCTGTTAGAGAGAAATTAACAGCACTGTTTAATTATTTTTTTTCCCCCAAGACAGAAGAGCAAGGAACTGAATGCTAGTTAAAGTAGGACATCAAAAAGTGGTGTGAGTGGAGAATAAACGAACATGAGCACTGGATAAAACAAGATTGATGGGTTGAATGGTCTTTTCTCACTCTGGACTTTACCGTATGTAACAAATTGCATTAGGATATTCACATGCACACACTCAGCACTTACCCACATCCTAAGTCAGGTTTGACATTATCCTGTTAAATGAGCAGTGCCTCGGCTTTTAAGTGTCAGCCATGGCTCAGTAGGCTGCACTCTCGCTGAGTCAGAAGGCACAAAATCCAGACGGACACTCCCAGTGCAGTACTGAAGGAGTGCCCCAATGTCGGTGCTGCCGTCTTTCGGATGAGACGTTAAACCGAGGCCCTGTCTGCCCTCTCAGGTGGATATAAAAGATCCCACGGCCACAATTTCTCTCCGTGTCCTGGCCAACAGTTATCCCTCAACCAACATCACTAAAACAGATTATCTGGTCATTATCTCATTGCTGTTTGTGGGATCTTGCTGTGCGCAAATTGGCTGCCGCATTTCCTACATTTACAACATTTCAAAAAAGTACTTAAAAAAAACTTTGGGACGCCCTGAGGTGGTAAAAGGTGCTATATAAATACAAATCTTTCTTTTTTAGGTGCAGAACAAAAGTTTCACATTTAGATTCGCACTCCCATTGATTCCATATATCTAGGTTTGTTCATACCAACAGATCCTGGTGTTCTGGTTTTGAATTTATGCACCAACGAGGCATAAACCGGTCCTTCCCAAACTGCAACAAAAGATAGTGAAGAATTTTGAAGAAAACTCACCATTCGAATGTACGGATTTTCTCCCAGGCATGTCTGGCACAGAATCGGAAAATCCTAATCAAACAGTTAGAGAACTTTTAGTGAAATCTCCAGATTGAAAATCGCAACACAGGACAGGAAGAAGAGTGCATCAAAAAACAAAGACACAAACACAATACGGAGTAACGAAAACAGGAAATGCTGCAAATATACAGCAGGTCCACCAGCAACTGAAAGAAGAACAGTCGGCTAATGTTTCAGGGTAAACCCACTAGTACTGTACCCCAGTGTTATACACTGACAGATCTGTACCCACCAGTACTGTACCCCGGTGTTATACAGTGAGAGATCTGTACTCACCAGTACTGTACCCCAGTGTTATACACCGATTGACCTGTACCCACCAGTACTGTACCCCGGTGTTATACAGTGAGAGATCTGTACCCACCAGTACTGTACCCCAGTGTTATACACCGATTGACCTGTACCCACCAGTACTGTACCCCAGTGTTATACACCGATTGACCTGTACCCACCAGTACTGTACCCCAGTGTTATACACCGATTGACCTGTACCCACCAGTACTGTACCCGTGTTATACAGTGACAGACCTGTACCCACCAGTACTGTACCCGTGTTATACAGTGACAGACCTGTACCCACCAGTACTGTACCTGTGTTATACAGTGAGAGACCTGTACCCACCAGTACTGTACCCGTGTTATACAGTGACTGACCTGTACCCACCAGTACTGTACCCATTATACAGTGACAGACTTGAACCCACCAGTACTGTACGTGTTATGCAGTGAGACTGTACCCACCAGTATTGTACCTGTTAGTGACAGACCTGTACCCACCAGTATTGTACCTGTTACAGTGACAGACCTGTACCCACCAGTATTGTACCCGTGTTATAGTGACAGACGTGTACCCATTAGTACTGTACCCCAGTGTTGTACAGTGACAGACCTGTACCCACTAGTACTGTACCCCAGTGTTGTACAGTGACAGACCTGTACCCACTAGTACTGTACCCCAGTGTTATACACTGACAGACCTGTACCCACTAGTACTGTACCCCAGTGTTGTACACTGACAGACCTGTACCCACCAGTACTGTACCCGTGTTGTACAGTGACAGACCTGTACCCACTAGTACTGTACCCCAGTGTTGTACACTGACAGACCTGTACCCACCAGTACTGTACCCGTGTTGTACAGTGACAGACCTGTACCCACCAGTACTGTACCCGTGTTGTACAATGACAGACCTTACCCACTAGTATTGTACCCCAGTGTTGTACACTGACAGACCGGGAACACCTTGATTTTAAAATTCTCATCCTCATGTTCAAATCCCTCCATGTCCTCATCCCTCCCTATTTCTGTAATCTCCGCCAGCCCTACGACCCTCCAAGATCTCTGCGCTCCTCCAATTCTGGCGTCTTGTCCATCCCTCACTCTCTTCGCCCCACCATTGGCGGCCGTGCCTTCAGCTGCCCAGGCCCTAAGCTCTGGAATTCGCTCCCTAAACCTCTCCGCCTCTCTCTCCTCCTTTAAGACACTCCTTAAAACCTACCTCTTTGACCAAACTTTTGGTCACCTGTCCTAATATCTCCTATGTGACTCGGTTTCAAATTTTGTTTGATAATCGCTCCTGTGAAGTGTCTTAGGGTGTTTTACTACATTAAAGCCGCTGTATAAATGGGAGTTGTTGTTGTAGTAATAGTAACACAGCGGGTTTGTGCGGCCCATTTGCTGTGAGTTACTTTGATTCTATTCTCAAAAGTGTTAGCATTGAAGCCTTTGCTTGAAGTTTAATGCCACAACGAGTGGTCTGTCTTTGACTAAAATCGGGGAGAGATTTAACCTGAGGTTGAGTTAGACTGAATTCATTATTTTCTGACTTTGTATTCGCTGTGCTTTACGTCCTCAAGTTAGCGCAGCCAACTCTCCAGGATTGCTCTGGAGTCTCCAGGAATTATAGACTAATCGCCGGGACCCTCCTACGAGCAACTCAGGAGAAAAATCATAGGAGCAATAAATTTTTTTTCTTTGAACAATTTTCTTAATTAGTTATAAAAATATCAGACATAGGGAGAAAAGGTTGGAGGCAGGAGATCATTTTATGATGAAACCTCCAGGAATATGTCCAACCAGAGATGGTAACCCCACCCCAAGTCCTGATCCGATACTGAACTTATTAATTTCAAAGCGTCATCTGTCACACGTCAGTGACTTGAGATGATTGTGCCTCAGGCTTGCTTCCCCCAATGCTGTGTCCAAGCCAGCGCCCACGACCTGCTGAGTCACCCCGTTTATAATAAGGGGCAAATCTGTCAGTACTCAGGACAACTGGGCGTGCGCAGTTACTATACGCCTGAAATTCTGGACTGTATTGTTGATAAGCTTAAAAGGGGGATCGTGCTAATGGCACTTCTGGCCCCTACAGGCAGATTGAGTGGCATCTAATAGCAGGTGCCCTAGGCAGGAGCCATTTATCTTTACCTCCCTCCCTTATGCCACCGGGAACAAGGAATAAAATCCCGAAGGGGGTGTGGCACCTCTGGCACTGGGCTGCTTACAAACAACTTACACTTAAACAGCTCCGTTAACGTATCAAGCCATTCCAAGACACTTCTGAGAGAAAAAAATAAATGGACTGATAAAAAACTGTTTGAGAAATGCTTTGCAGGAAGACAGGGAATAGAACTCGAGGGGTTCAGTGAGGGAGGTCCAGAGAGTGGGAGAGGCTGAAGGTTCTTTTATGGCAGAAAGGCAGGATGGGGGGGGGGGGGGTAAAATGAAGACCATACACGCTGAGCATTAACTTAGCCAGAACTAGGATCAAAGCCAGATCCATTAACTGGACCTGGACCAGAACCAGGATCAGTAACAGAACCTGGACCAGGACCAGGTCCGGGATCAGGACCAGAACCAGAACCTGGACCAGAACCAGAATCTGAACCAGGATCAGAACCAGGACCAGAACCTGGACTAGAACCAGGATCAGAACCTGGACCAGAACCAGGACCAGAACCAGGATCAGAACCTGGACCTGGATCAGAACCTGGACCAGAACCAGGACCAGAACCAGGACCAGAACCCAGAACCAGGATCAGAACCTGGACCAGAACCTGGACCAGAACCAGGACCTGGATCAGAACCAGGACCTGAACCTGGACCAGAACCAGGATCAGAACCAGGATCAGAACCAGGTCCAGGACTCGGCTCCGGCTCTGCCCTAATCCTCGAGCTCTGCGCGGGTCCCAGTCTCCGTGGAGCCGGCGCGGGATTCGGGAAACCGGCCCGCCTTAACCCGGAGCCCCCAGTCCCCGGCCTCCCCCACATCCCGCCTCCTCCTCCAGGCCCAGCTCCTCACCGCGTCCTCCCAGTTCTGCCGGTTGTACGTGTTCGCTCCGAGCGAGGTCGCCATCTTCCACTATCCCGCCATGCACCGCTCGGCACTCCTCCACTATCCCGCCATGCACCACCACCACCACCGGAAACCGATCCTGCGGGGCGGAAGTGGGCGCTAAGTGAGCAACAACGCCACGTGCATTGTGCTCCGGACTGCACGCAGTCTCGATTCTTTTTGTTCCTAGCCCAGAAGTGTTCCCCCCCCCCTCCCCCGATCCAGCTTGGGCCTGTCCTAGAGGCTGAGCCCCTCATTCGGTTTGAGACTGTCATTTTCTGCCACTCTTTAACGATTTGCTCAGCCCAAGCGGGGCTGCCAACAAGTCAATCAACTTCCCTCCAAATATTTAAACGGCTCTCTTTTTAAAAAAAACCTTTATAAAACATTGGGCGATGTCGCTCAGGCTGGGGGTCGGGGACCAGAGTTCCATCTGATGTTTAGCCGCTAACCCTGGCCTGCCCCTTTAAGACTGCTTCTCGGTTCCTCCCTCTGGCCAAATCCTGGGGTCAGCTAGAGACTAATTGCTAGGGTGAAGCTTCTGTAGATTGACGCCTGCTCTTGATGCTCGGTTGGGTCAGTTTTATGCCCGTGTCTGAGGGGTGGGCTCTGCCCTCTGGTTACCGACCCTCCCGCCAGTGGAAACAGTTTCTCCTTATTTACTCTAAACCCTTCATAATTTTGAACGACCTTCCCTCCTTCCAACCATGGTGGTACGTTGGCACTTGAGGCCTTGGCCCGTCCACCTGCGTTTATCAAAACAAAACAAGGCCTCAGGCTGGGACTCTTTTCCTCTAGAAAAGAGAAGACTGAAGGGTGACCTGATAGAGGTCTTTAAATCATGAAGGGTTTGATAGGGTAGACATGGAGAAAATGTTTCTACTTCTGGGGGGAGACCAAAACTAGAGGCCATAAATACAAGATAGTCACTAATAAATCCAAAAGGCAATTCAAGAGAGCCTTCTTTACCCAGAAAATGGTGAGAATGTGGAACTCGCTACCACAAGGAGTAGTTGAGGCAGATAGCATAGATGCATTTAAGGGGAAGCTGGATAAACACGAGGGGGAAAGGAATAGAAGGAGATGCTGATAGGGTGAGTTGAAGGAGGGAGGAGGCTTGTGTGGAGCATAAACACCAGTATAGACCAGTTGGGCCGAATGGCCTGTTTCTGTGCAGCAAAATTCTGTGTAGTTCACAAACTCGCCTTCCCCTGTACTCGGTGCTCCTCAACGCAGTTACGACTTTCGATCGCTGCTGCATGAAAGTGCCAAGGTGTCGATAGCATCCTTTAATTTCACAGCTGCACATACCAACACTTACTGTCCCCACATCTGATCACAATCACAAAAAGACACTGAGGTTCCCACCCACTCACCTTTGAAACGGCGAGAAAAGCAAACGGTTTCAGATTGGTTCAAGGGACCCCATGTAGAACAGCGCCATGTTTTAAAGCAAGAAGACGCTGGAGATCGGGGAGATCGTGGCCCCATGACACCAAACTCGAGTTATAAAAGCCCGTCGATTACAGGAGGGAGGGGAGGGGAGGGGAGGGGAGACCGAGGAAGGGGAGGAGTTCCACATTATTGAGGTCTGGGGACAGAATGAGTTTGAGTCGGAGATGAGGAGCGATGTGGGGAGTAGGAAGTGCATTAAGACTGAGTGCTTGGAGCTTCAGGACAACAATTCGAAGAACACTTAACACAGTATTTTCGGATAGAATACAGGCCTTCCACATCTGGTATTGTTTAGCTGTTAACAAAAATGAGAGCACATAGAATTGGAGGCAATCTATTGACATGGGTAGGCAATTGGTTAGGAGATAGGAGACCGGGAGTAGGGATGATAGGTATGTATTCCAACTGGCAGGATGTGACAGTGGTGCCCCCCAGGGATCTGTACTGGGGCCTCAGCTTTTCACTCTTTTTAGAAATGACTTAGATATAGGGCTCTCCATTCCTTCATCCAAGTTTGCTGACGGCAGCAAGTTAGGTGGCACAGTAAATAGTGTAGCTGGGAGCAGAAAGATGCAAAGGGACATTGAGAGATTAAGTGAGTGGGCAAAACTGGGGCAGATGGAGTTCAGTGTGGGGAAGTGTGAGGTCATCCACTTTTGACCTACGAAAGATAGACCAGAGTATTTTCTGAATGGCGAGACGCCAGGAATTGTGGAGCGGCTGAGAGATTTCGGGGTCCATGTACAAGAATCACTAGAAACTAGTGGTACAGGTACAAAACATAATTAAAATGGCTAATGGAAGGTTGGCCTTTATCTTAAGAGGGCTGGAAAACATGTCACAGTTGTACAGAGCGCTGGTGAGACCCCATCTGGAGATACTGCATTCAGTTCTGGGCACCGCACCTCAGGAAGGATATATTGGCTTCGGAGGGGGTGCAGTGCAGATTCACCAGAATGATATGGGGCTAAAAGGGTTAAATTACGAGGACTGGTTGCATAGACTAGGCTTGTATTCCCTTGAATATAGAAAATTAAGAGGTGATCAATTGAGGTGTTTAAGATGATTAAAGGATTCGATAGGGTCGATAGAGAGAAACTATTTTCCTCTGGTGGAGGAGTCCAGAACAAGGGGGCAGAACCTTAAAATTAGAGCTCGGCCGTTCAGGGGTGATGTCAGGAAGCACTTCTTCACACAAAGGGTAGTGGAAATCTGGAACCCTCTCCCCCAAAAAGCTGTCAAGGCTGGGGGTCGATTGAAAATTTCAAAACTGAGATTGTTAGATTTTTGCTACGCAAAGGTTAAGGAACCAAGGTGGGTAGATGGAATTAAGATATAGATCAGCTGTGATCTAATTGAATGGCTGAACAGGCTAGAGGGGCTGAATGGCCTCCTCCTGTTCCTATGTTCGACCTCAGATAGCCAGTGTCAACAGGCTATTCCACCACGATGGACATCACTGAAGTCAATCCTGTCCTTATCTGACACCCATATGCACACTCTCCAACAGAGGTCACTGGTTAGCAAACGGGAGCAGCAGCCCTGTTGGAGACCACTTTTCCCGCCTCCTCCAACCAACAGTGGCTCCATCCTCTGCTCAGATCAGTAAATCTAGCACAGGCCAGGGTTTGATTCAGCAGCCCTTCTGGTCTCTAGGACTCAGCATCAAATGAGGATCAGGTCCTTCAGTCAAATGCCTGTTGCATTTCTAATATGTTGACCATTTGATTCTCCTTCAAATCTCACTGCCCATCTCTCACTGCCCAACTCAACCCTCCCTCAAATCTCACTGCCCATCTCTCACTGCCCAACTCAACCCTCCCTCAAATATCACTGCCCATCTCTCACTGCCCAACTCAACCCTCCCTCAAATCTCACTGCCCATCTCTCACTGCCCAACTCAACCCTCCCTCAAATATCACTGCCCATCTCTCACTGCCCAACTCAACCCTCCCTCAAATATCACTGCCCATCTCTAATTTAATTACAGTACATATTAATTACATTTAAATTGTTCTCATCACCTTTTCATTTCTTCCTCAATGGGCCAGGTTTTACTGTGGCGGGGAATCGAACGGTGTCTGCCGTTAAGACAGACTTGCCCCTGCATCCTTCATCTCAAAAAAACCTTTGCCTATAAAGTTGCTGAAAGTTTGAGCTGATGACGGGGCAGCGAGGGAAACAGGAAATCAGGGACCCGAGTGATCTGGGCAAGCAACAGAGTATCTCCTTAAACAATCAGATTTAAGGATTGGGAAATAAACAGCGGAAGGACTGAGAGAGGGTGAATTAAAGGGGGGTGAATTCAATGTCAAATCAGGTACAGAAAGAAAAAGAGAGAAATAAAGAGAGGGAAAGAAAGATTGGATTGAGAGAAAAAAAAGACAAAAGAAAAAAAATTAAAATTTGACATTTTTAAAATCACCCTGAAAAATTCTAAACCTGAAGGAATCAAACTCCACACTTGTAATAGTTAATTTTCGGTGCCAGTGAGGTTGATTGTCTGTCATTAACACCGATCACATCGTTAAAAAGGTACTTATGCTTGAAATAACTAGACTTAACTTTCCAAGGCAAGTTTAATGGGCAACGGGCAAATACATCAAGGTCACAAAAAAGCACGATGCTAATGGCGTAAATCGGACAGCAACTTTTGGATATTCACATTTAACCCCGCATCTGCTCCTCGCCTGAAGTTCTGTACAATTTACTCATAAATAACAGCGAGCTCCATTAGTCTCAGTTATTTTGACAGCAAATTCTGGCCCAATGATTTTGACTCTGAAGTTGCTACAGGCTGTCACAAGGTGGAGCCCTGTGCAGGCCAGTCAGAATCACAATATAACACTGTGCTAAAGAGATGCTTCACACACTACCGGTCACCTGGAAAGGAGCATTCGAATCCCTGCCTCCCGCGAACACCCCTAAACCCCTCTCGAACCACTTCCCCTAACACCCCCTAACCCGTCCCCTTGGCACCCCTAACTCTTCTGACACCCCTAACCCCACCCGAACCCCTTCCCCCAACGCCCCCTAATCTTTCCGAGGCCTCTAACCCCTCACCCCGACACCCCCCCCCAAATCCCTCCCTCTGACACCCCAAACCCTTCCCCCGATACCCTCAACTCCTCCCCCGACATCCCCTAACCCCTCAACAAACACAGGGGCAATCAGAGTCAGAATCACTGGCCACCCATCACCTGAACACAGCAAACTCTAAGCCGTACTGTCACTAGTACTGACGCTAAGGTGATTGTGCCCTAACTCTGGCTTGCTCGGTCCCACTGGTCACCAAGGGCATCAGGGCTCAGGGATCCAACTGGGACGCAAGTGCGGAGGCGAGGTTCAGGATGTTGGACCGGTTCTCACCTGGGTGGGGGGGGGGGGGGAGGAAAGACGGGCAGGGCCCAGGACCGAGGGAGGAGTGGACACAAGCCCCATTTCGGACGATGGGTATGGGGATGACGAGCAGTCTGGGCCAACAACGGGAATC